>NC_084606.1:13220638-13538138 GCF_033807715.1 Cololabis saira | reverse complement strand
GATTGTTGTGTGTGAGTTTAAAATGCTGACAGCTGGGTCATGTGGACTGGACTTGACCAGGACCTTAATAGGATTTTTCTTTATTGACTTGACAAAAAAATCACAGGAAATAAATGAGTTGATGGTGGCTTATTGAATTTGCTTTTCAGCTGATGTTCTATTTTCACTTTTTCTCAGACTCAAAGTGGATGTGAAGCCGAAATATTTATCCGAGGAGATGCCTGAAGGACATTTGAATAATAATAATGATAAATAAATTCAAAAATTGTGCCTTTAAAGCTGAGATGTTTCACATCAAAGCTTTTGAATGATGTGGTTTTAAGGGATTCATGTTCAGTGTACAAGGAGGGCTTTGATGATTTTTTTTATTTTATTTGAGAAATGTCATAATTTGACATTTAAATCATTATTTTATTGAATTTCTAATTTGTTTATTTGCCACTTTTGTTCATTCACTTTCAGTCAGGTAGACCCCAGGACAAACTACATCCGGTGTTGGTCACCTTTGTCCCTCATCAAAATTACCTAAAGCTAAAACCGGTTAGTTGTGTCAGTAATTTTACTTCTGTGCATATAATCTCATAATAGGTTCTTTGTTAGGTTTATTGTGCCTAGCCGAAAGGTAGTAAATTATTTATAACGTGCCTCGGGAAGACTGAGAAGCAGAGGTCCGCATATGTATTTGTATGCATGCTGACTCACAGTTGTTCATTTAGTCACTGTGGGGATAATTATTTAAAGGAGAGAAATGGGAAGAACAAAGGTAAAATGGCTTGAGAAATAGAAAAAAAGAGAGAAAAAAACAAGGATGCAGGCCAGGAAAATGGGATGGAGACAGTTTGAGAGGATGAATTGTACAATTAAAAAGTAGCTGTTGCATATTGATTGATTCAGGGATGGGATTGTGGAGGGATGGCCTGGTAGTGGAACTGTCCCCAGGCCAGAGTGAGAGATAGAAAGTGCAAGGGGCAAGGATAATGAGCTTGTAAATGGAAACTCCTGCTCATTTAACACACACTTATTGGTTTCACTTTGATGAAAACGTGCAGAAACACATTTGTGCTTCAACACGCAGAAATGCAAATGTGTCAAAGATACAAAACCCTGCCTAATGTACATATATGTGCAGCAAACATTTTAACTGGCACATACAGTAGGTTGTTATGGTGGTAATAATGGCATTGGTATCATTCTTTTTGAGACTGCAGACCAGTGAGAAAGTGAGAACATTTTTAGAAGTAGAAATATACATGTAGTTGTTCATCTTGGTAAGTTTATTGGTCCCCACGGTCTGTTTGAAGTGCAGGAACCTTCACGCTTGACAATAAAGCAAGGAAGAGCAAGGTTTTCTGAGAGAACCAAAGAAAGGTTTACTCTTTTTTTTTTCCAATAGAACATTTTGTGGCTTTTTGTCCAACAGCTGACTAGAATTTAGATAAGAAAGTCTCTGAAACTATAAGTTGCTGGAGTATGGAGGATTAAACTATAGGCATCCAAGTGACAAGAACATGTTTATTAGATGTATTTCTTCTAATGCTCCGAATATAGTAATTTCAGTTTGCATGTGTTTCTTTTGGAAAAGTAGTATTCAGATAATTTGATCGAAAACTTTATTAACTTCCTACTTAGTGGCATTTAACCTCAACATTTCATTTTTTATGCTTAACTGTAACCCACCATGGCTAGCAAGAAACTTTTCAAAGTCAAAAGTACTTGGACAAAAATAGGTCTGATGGAAATTAAACTGCAGTTGGCCGTTTAACTCTCTTTTACAACCACCTATATGTCTTTATGAGCTTTTGGGAACATGTTATAATGATACCATTTCATTTTTGTGACAATTTCTCACAATGTAAAACAGAAGCAAGTAATCATTTTAAAAGGAAGACGTAGACATAGGACATCTTTGGTGCTTAAAGTAGTAATTTCACAGTTATTGGTTCTTAATTGTCAAACTGTTGTGTTATGCTGTATCAAATCAAACTTTATTTATATTGCACTTTTCATACAACAGTAGCGCAAAATGCTTTACATAATAAAATCAACACCAACATATAAAAACTCAGACACTCATGCTTAAAAACACAAATATTGTCATTTTCACGCACATCCTCACGGCTCATAATTTAAAAGCAGATCAGATAAATAAGAAGGCCCAACACCATCAGGACATTTATAAACTAATAAAAGAACCTTAGTGTAAAGTGTGTAGTGTAAAGTTTTAATGGAGATTTTGACTGCTTTAATTTGACAGCTGAAGATTTTGTCCATGACAACTATTTTATTTTCAGCCTGCTAGCTGAGCAAACAAGTGGATTGCTGGTATCTTTACTCAACATTAGCAGGACAGAATGAGTTTCTCTGAGCTAAATCAGTTTGTGTGTTATCTGCACTACTTACCACTTTCTAGAGGCTTTTTTTTTTGCTCTTACCAGTCGTTTATTTTTTGGGGGGGTTGCCTTTTATTTCATACTGGTGAATTGATGGCATCTCATTTTGAAAGACGAGCTCTCATCAGGTTTGTTAGAGTTCTGGTTTGATCTAGAACTCTCACATTTTTAAATTTCAGGATTAAACTGCTATGTTATGACATTTTCATGACCTGTCACATCTACATATTATGCATACGTTGCCAAAAACCCTGGTCCACGTCTAATTGTGCTGTACCCAACCACACCTCTTTCAACCGAGCCACAGATAGAAAAACCTACCCTGATTTAGCGTGGAACTCACATTAGTCACACAAACCAAACTTTAGCAATCAATCATACATGGATTGGAGAGTGTAAGTCTTCCCCTAATAAACTTATTTCACCATGGGAATTAACATAGTTTAGATTAAATGTAAGTTTAAAATACAAACTAGCTTATCAAGGATTATCCATTCTGATGTGTGGAATGAAGTTTTCTTCAACTGTACAAGGACATGGCATTGTCAAAGAAGTGCACAAAAAGCGGAAGTCAGAAGAATGTATTATCTTGCTCTGTATTTTTTTCTCATCCACTGAGCAGTTAGTGTGTGGACCTGGGGACGTGCATGGATTCAGGTGAATCTGTGGCCTTATGTCCTGACTTGTCAATTTGTTGTGTCGGCAAAGCCACCATACTGGGCAGCAGGATGTACAGTCTGATGCCAACAGTTAAGCATCTGCTGTTCAAGCTGAAAACATGTTAGCTGAAGGCTGGTTTTTCAGTGAATTATATGGCCGTGCAAAAGGAACTCATAAAAGCATTCACAAGAAACAAGGGGAAGGCTTTAGAACAGTCACTCCAATTTTGTACTTTTTCATCCCAAGTATCAATTAGCTGTGTGCCTTCAGACCTCAATGTTTGTGGATTCAGGTGCGTCCACAGAGTCAGGCAAGTCCTCAGATATGGGTTGCATCACACTCAAAGTTAGCTCGCTCCCAGCTCCTTCAGCCGAACCCCACCAAAATAGCTGCAGATCTGCCATGAGACATTTCCAGCGGAATATACTACTTTACATATCGACTCAGTGGCAATATCAAAACTGACAGTCACGTTTACCCAACGCTGGTTTAATACAAATGGGTGTTTGCTTTGCGAAAGGCGGGAGCATGACAATTACAAAAAGGAAGTAATAACGGCAAGCGATTGGCTGAGATGACTGCCAATTAATCATGTTAGAAATAAATGTATTGCTTGATATAAACTCTCCTTGCATGGTACAAAAAAATTCACCCCCCTCAGAGTTGTCATGGGTGTGAAATTGAACTATTAAGTATAAAATGTTTTTGTGAACCAGGCTGTAAATAAGTTTATTACTGCTATAAAGTCAGACAATGGAGATTGACTCACTTTTGGAGCCAGCTTCGGTCAGTTGGGGAACTGGAACTTAGTTATGAGCATCAATCCAGAAGTGAGATGGTCGGCACTTGGTGGAGGCATGTACCTTAATATTTCAGCCACGTCCGAGTTTAACTTTACTATTTCCATGTAATGAATCAATACAAAAATAATAAATTCAACCAGATGGCAAGAGAAAAATAATAAACTTTCAATGTCATTGAAGTCTGTGACCCGGGATTAATCTACAACAAATCAACAAACACTTCATGGATAAAATGGTTTGCGATATGTCAAGTGTACCATATTGTAACCAAACACAAATATTCCCGCTTGGATTTTGAGTTTTTTAGGGACAAGTCGAGTATAAAATGGAGCTGCTCGGTTCAGATTTCGAGGATGTTGAGCGTACAGAAGAGGTTTTTTGCTGTTGCGCCGAATGAACTCGTCTGAATGAAACAATGTCCTATGAGTAATTCAGAATGTCAACACAGCAGTTTGATATACTGTTGTAACCTGCAACAGCAGCTCCTGGCCCATGTTGTTTTGACATTCACATCAATGTGCAGTGGATCTTTGTTTTTATGTGCAGGAGACTTAGACCCTTCCCTTTGCAATGATGCAGACGGCACTTAGTACTTAGAGTACCTTAGAGTTTGTGATTCAGGGCTCCCAACTCTGCCCAAAGACTAGGGTGAATATTTTGGATCTGGAATGTATTTCACACATCTATTCGGATTCTCTAATCAGTCTGCATCAAATTGTAGCAATGGTGTCAATGGTCATTTTAAAAGTGTAAGTTTACAATAATGTGCTTTTTTGGCAAGCAATGGGATAAATGCATTGGTTGTTTTATGACATTTGCATGAAGACTCAAGCTTTAATTTGGTTTGTGTGGTTGCTAAATACTTTCGAACCCCATCTGTTAAGTAAACTGCTATGTGTGTGCATTTTAGTGCAAGCATCATGGGTACTGTGACCACAGATGCTGACTTTTCAACTTTTCTGCTCTGTTTTCCACTAGCAAGAAAAAATATCTATTTACCCCAATGCATCTCACACAGCAAAAGAAGTCAATTTTACTGATCGCCATGCTTATTAACAACCATAAAGTCAAACGTTTCTCAGATACATCATTCTAGCCTGCAGATTTATTTATTTTTGTTTTGTTGTTGTTTAGATCCTAAATCTACACTTTGGACCATTGACCAGCTTACAGGAATTAAACAAATAAAAAAAACCAGTTCAGACCAAAACACTTTTTCTGACCAATTTTTGGTCTTTTATTTTTTGAAATAATTATAGGCTTTTGGATTTATGCTGGCTGCAAAACTTCCCTAGATGTACCGGTGATTAAAATTAGTTGGCTAAAAAGGAGCAGAATATTGTAACTTTTAAGTGTTAAGTGTACTCTCTACCTATAATAATTTCTCCACATTGTTGTGTGTTATTTTTTTTAAAGTTATGTCAGGTTCTTTTGCCTTCAGAGTCAGCAAGATAATAACCACCCCTGTTTTTCTCACGAGCTCTACAGCTGTATAAGCTTATGTTTTTACCTCCTTGGTCTTGCCAAGCTATGATTACCGTAGCTAGGGTTAGATGACAATGAGGAATATTTAAAGGACAATGTAGAAAAATGCTCAAATGCTGAAGCTTCTAGAAAAGATGAACAGATGCACCACCACTCAGAAATGCAGTGTGAAGATACATGATCACACACACCGTTTCATGTGCATGAATTCAAGTGCACACACATTGTCCTTCGACTCAGTCTTTTAGCTTATCTTTCTGGAAATTATCAGCATTATCCTTCTCCCTTTGCTTGTTCAATCGAGAAATGAACTGAAAAAAAGGTGCAGTGGAGCAAGGATGGGAGGGGGGCAGAAATGAGAGAGAGAAACACAACCGCAAAGTAGCAGCAAAGAGACAGGACATTAAAATGCATGGGTGCCCTTGCCAGGTTCGATAAAACTCACAATACACCGGCATCAAATCTCATCAAATAGTCATCAGACGATACATAGCAGGCAGGGGCTCTTAGCACTGCATCCTGCTGCCGTGTCCATGGAACTAGTCTGCATATGTGAGAAAAAATTAAGTGTGTGTGTGTGTGTGTGTGTGTGTGTGTGTGTGTGGGTGCACGTACCAGTGTGGGTGGGCCTGATCTTCCTGCAGGCCACTCTTATGTTTTCGTGTTCAGTGCTGTAACCTCTTGGCCAGTTCTAATTGTGTAAAGCACACGTCTCGCACTTGGGCTCTTCACACGGTGATGAACCCCCAACATAAACCCCAAAGGACCTCTTCTCTTTGCTTTCATCACCTCCTTTTCTATTTAGGATTTCAGACTTTTCCAGTTTTTTCCTGTATCTTGGCACTCTGTGTAGCATCTGGAATTCTTATAGGAGATTATAGGAGTTTAATTTTTCCTCAATCCATATACACATTAAAATAAAAAAACAGAAATATTCATGCATCAAATATGACTCATCTTTCTCACTTAAAGTCAAACAGTGAAGCAAATGGTGTGAATCTGGAAGACGGGCTGTGAATGCTGATAGGTTAGTGGGGGAGGGGGCAGGCCGGCCATCAGTACATTACCTGGGCCTGAGAAAATTCCTTGACAACTATCAGAGACAGAACAAAAATTGTATTGAAATACACTAACGGTGCGTCCGAAATGCCATACTCAAAAAGTATACTTAGGTTCGGCACACCTTTGAGTAAATATCAGTAGTATGCATTAATTTGGACGTACACACGTCACTTCTTGCTGTTGGGAGGGGGAGTTGTTACCATGGTAACAACTCCTGTCACAGCAGCAGTAGCAGCGCACCGCTCCGCTCCGCTCCGCTCCGCTCCGCTCCGCTCTTTCCCGTTTATCCTGGCCCAAACAAGATGACATTTCTCTTGGCTCTCTGTAGCTAGCTCATTCGTAGACTTTGCAAATACATCTACCCACACAATGATGTGATAAATGATGAACTCATCTGGTTAATATTTTATGGAAACCAAAGTGAAATCACACCTAATTACTCACATTTGAATTGTAGTGTGATGGTGGCGGTGCTGCTGCAGCTTTGCTTGGTACCGGTAACGTTATCCTCCATTTTTGTTGGTTGCTAAGTATCTGCGCAGCACTTAGCAACCAAACACCGCTGCATTGCATTGTGGGAAATTTCTGCTTAGCTAGTGTCCATCAATCCATACTAATAAATTTCTCCGGAATGAGTATGGATAGCGCATACTAGTGTGTACGTACTAATGTTTCGGACGCACTAAAAAAATCTCACATACTGTTTTTGCTACTCATTAGGGTGGAAGTATGGAATTTCGGACGCAGCTTAAGTGTTGTCTTTAAGGTGTAATGCCAGGACAATTAACAACAAAAATCTATGAACACTGCATGAAATGCCACGTTCAAAATTAAAACCTGTGTGAGCTGACTTTTCAGTGTAGGTTTGTATGTGCACTGCACTGATGTGAAAAAAGTAATTGACCTTTTTAAACCCTGTCTCAATCAGTCAGGAACTGCCATCAAATGTTTGTGAGGTGGAAACAATATTTAAGATCAAGATATTAATCTAAAACATACATAATATGAAATATTCAGATAAAATATTAAGTTGGGGTTTTTTATTTAGCTTTTTTCAAAATTTGATAAAATTGCCGAGGTCTCAATAAAAAGTCTGTTGTACCTTTTGGTTGAAATACCACAGAGATGCTGTAGAAAAGCAATAATTTCAAAACTGTTTGGAGTGAGTCACTTGAGTGCACTAACCATCATTGAGATTAAGGGCTTGATGTTTGTGCTAACCACTTCCAAGGTGAGGAGCTGCAAAATGATAGGATAGGTGCTGATAAAGATAGGGAGACTAGATAATTTTCCTCCGAACTGATTTGTAATCTCACAGAACCCTTCAGATTTCAATAACTGACCATATGAGAAACTTTCTTGTCTAGGCAGCCACCAATATATTTCAGGATTATTATAGTCTCTTAAACCCAAATAAAACGTCTCAAGCACAAAAGATGTTATCATCATAAGACTGAAAGTAGGTATACATCTTTATTAAAGGACAAAATTCACGGGGTAGTGCTTTGAAATTGACACAACTTGATGAATAATACAGATACTCAGGTAGCAACGTTTGCCCTTTCAAGGTGGTATGCAACAGCCATGAAGCCAGAACAGTTCAGCTGAGAAAGAAGCTGGGGTAATAAGCTGGTTGTTTCTCCCCATGCTCTGCCATTGGCTTCTTCAATGATTTATGGTGGATATTGTTTAGAGGCTTTTAGTCACAGGCCTATAATTGGTTTTTGATATTGTTACAAATGAGAAATTACTCTGCCCCATTACTAGTACAGGGGATAAACAATGGAGAGGATGAAGCAGAGTAGGATGATAAGGCAGTATTTACAAGAGAAAAGCACCATCATTCACATCCTGTTTATTTAATGTGAGTAATAGTGTACTCAAAGAAAGAGGAACAACGAAGGGCCTGGAAAGAGTTAGAAACCTGAGGAATTAGAGTACACTTTTGCTTCATCATTTTACAAAGCTAAACAAGTAGACAAGGACATTTCATAATAATGTCCAATCATCTATAAAGGGTGACTATTCCTGAAAATATATATTTAATGAGAAATCATTAGACAGCCACTTTATAAGTTAAATCATCTCTTTAATTCACCATAATATTTTTTTAACACTAAATCTCCATTGTCAGCTGGACTTAAGTGAACTAAATTAATTGACAGGACTGTTGGACTGAGAATGAATGACAGATGCATCTCTTCCTGTTCCCATGTAAAAGGCCCTAAGGAGATAAATTAATGGCCCCTGTTCCTTCTCATGTCAAACATCGTGGAGGCCATGTCATTCACACCTCATCCCTGTCTCCCCACCACACCCACATCACTGTCCTAACCGTGACAATAAGCCCAACAGGGAAAGCAGAGCTAATCATTCATCACTTATCCGTCTCTTGCTCAACACGTACCATGGTGATGGGTGACAGGCAAGATTGTGGTGTGGTCAGGTTAGGGCTGGGCGATATGGACCAAAAGTCATATCTCGATATTTTCTAGCTAAATGGCGATACTCGATATATATCTCGATATTTTTTCTGTGCCTTAATTGGGGTTTCCCCCAAAGCATTATAGCATAGCATCTCTGTTAGCTTCATTTTTTTCTGAGGCAAACCCTTAAAAAAACAGTCAGTTTTAATACAAAGCCTCGTGCCAAATGTCACACAAGTACCTTTATTAACAGAGGTCTGCACAATATCAAAATGTATAAAACAAATGAAATAAAAATAAACTGCCTGCATATATAGAATAAAAATGCTTCTTGAATAAAATAAATATCCCTTTCCTGCATAACAATTAAATTAAAATACACTGTGCAATTAATACAATGTAGACAGTAACAGGCAGACTTTTCCACTGAGGTTGACAGTTGTGCAAATAACAAAACATTTGTGCCAATCTCAAATAAAACATTCAAGTCAATTTGTCACAAAATAAGCTATATCAAAATCATTAAAAAAAAAAATTTATTTATTTTTTTTTTTTTTTTTAAATCGATATAAACGATATTGTCTCATACCATATCGTGTTTGAAAATATATCGATATATATTAAAATCTCGATATATCGCCCAGCGCTAGGTCAGGTGTTGGACTACGTCCATTAGTGAAAACAAAATGTAATGTTGTCAGTCCAATAGACTCTTGACATTGAAATAATGTGCATTTTCACACAATCCTGTTTTCCCTGGTAAAATGTCCCATAAATATCTAACAAAAACATAATGACCCAGACACAAAATATATATATTTAGAACATTCAAGTAATAGAATAATTTTACATCGCAGGAATCCAGCATGTAAGATAAAAGAAGTGGTGTCACAAAATTCCTAAAGTTATTCCTCAACATGTAATCATGGAAAAATTGGATGCATCCTCAGTTTTAAAGAGGATACATTTTGAAATAGAGATAAAATATTAAAAAATAATAATTTTTCAGTTCTTGAATTAGGTGTTTGTACGGAAGAGTATCAGGTCCATGCAGAAGAAAAAATATTTGAGAGGGGAAGATTTTTTTTATTGTGCACTTAGAGAAAAAAGTCAAGATTAATGTTGAAATACAGTTTCGAGAAAAAAGTCGAAATGTCGAGAATAATGTTGAAATAAAATTTCAAAAATAAAGTCGAAATTTTGCCTTTTCTCGATATTTCAACTTTTTTTTTTTCTCGAAGTGCATAATGAAAAACAATCTTCCTCCTCTAAAATATGATTTTTATTTTTCTCCTGCCTGGCCCTAATATTCTTCCGTATTTTCGAAATCACTGCACACAGAAACTTACATAGTAACAAACTTACTACAGAGCTGCAACACCAATTTCAAAAGGGACACACCTCATACAAGAGGGGTTGTGGAGTGGGGTCAAATGGCTGGCGTAATGAAAAGAGCTTTTGCACCAGATCTCTGAGGTATTTTAAGCAAAGCATCTCACACACAGACTTCTGACAAAGGAGACAAAAACCAACAACAACAAACAAAAAAATCCAGGAAACTATGACTTTTTGTTACAGATGCTCCTGATTAATCTCATTGTTTGGTTCTACTAACAAATCAAGTGAACTTCACAGAGAATAGCAAACCCAGCCCAGTCTCACGTCAAAAGTAGGCAATGGTACATTCAGAGCGTAACGACGATTAATATTGAAATAGATTCTGCAAATGTATTAGCTGCTCGAGTGTTTTAAGACGTATTGTTTCGGCATGACATAGAAACAGGTGAAACATCCTCTAAACTAGCATTAAACGCATGTATTTATTTATTTATTTTTGTAACTCCTTGTGATCACAGTCCAGATGTGCTGTTTGGTACTCTTTGATTTCCACAGGAGCAATATGATAAACAAATCACTTAAACAGTTTTGGGGAAAAAAAACCCAACCCCTCTTGGGTCACAGGTGTCCCTTTAGAATATGTCCCAGCCCTAGTGATGGAAACATGCTTGCGTGCAGTGAGTCCCCACACTTGAAATTGCTCCCTGTGTGTTGTAAGCTTCCCATATGATTCCTGCTGTTGCCCTTGGACATGGAAAACAACATCCCTAATTGACAGGAACATGTCGGGCAGACAACATTTACTGCTTGGGTGGTGTTTCTCTCATAGGATCTATTGAGTTTAGTTGTTGGAGTCCAAGGTAAACTCCATCTTGCATGTGAATTAGCCTGTTAGAGTTAACAGGAAGTCCACTACAAGGGTGTATAAGAGAGAAATGAAGGCCAGTCATCTTTTTCCAGATTTTTCTCAAACAGAATACTCAAACTTTCAACCACACACAGCGTGTCTAAAAAAGACGATGAAATATGCACTAAAAGTTGTTGATTTTGGAGTCCTTAAACAAAAGGTCAGTTGTCATCTGTTGGAACTGGCTTCTCAGCCTTAACTGATTTAATCTGTTATGGGCTCATAAGAACAATCCATCTGTGAAGGGCAAAGAAGTCACTAGCAAAGCAATAAGCAGTCTTAAAGTGTTTTTCCGTGTTACATGGAAGATGTGTGTGTGTGTTTGTGTGTGTGTGTGTGTTATTCTATTTCTTATTACATAAATCACTGTTTCCACATGTGACCACCTTAATCTTTTCCGTGCCAGTATCCCTCAAACCTACTTGATAAGTATATTTTCGCCACAGTAAAAAAGGTGGTCATGAAATCAAGAGTAACAATAAAAAAAAAAAGCCCTAATAAACATTTTAGTCAAGCAAAAGGCTTTCCTTATGGTGGCCAACAGTTATTCACATTTGAAAGTAGTTGATGTCAACAACATAATTGAAATCTAAAATGAATGAAAACAATAATGGCCCGGTTTCCCAGATCAGTTAAGTAGTTCTTAACAGCGAAATACTTCTTTCACAGGCTCCTTAAGAAGGTTTGAAAGAAGTCTTTCGCTGTTAAGAACTACTTAACTGATCTGGGAAACCGGGCCAATAGCTGTTGGGCCCGCTCTGGCCTAGAACTTTTCTGTTCTAGTACAGTGTGACACACTTAAGGTGTTGTGGTACTTTCTGGATCACAGTATAGTGCAGTATAGTATTGAGTAAGTGTTTACAACAAAACAAAAACATTTTTTAAAAAAGGTTGGAGCATTTCCAAGCTTCTCTCTCTCTCTCTCTCTCTCTCTCTCTCTCTCTCTCTCTCTCTCTCTCTCTCTCTCCCTCTCTCTATCTCTCTCTCTCTCTCTCTATATATATATATATATATATATATATATATATATATATATATATATATATATATATATATATATATAATAAAATACGACAACTCATGCTGTCAGAGAATACTACTACTACTACTGCTATTGTTGCTAATAATGATAATAAAATAATACATTATTATTATTATTATTATTAGGATGAGGGAGATGGGAAATATGTGAGGCAGTTGCAGGGTAAGGGTGTTTGTGTCAGGAACTGTGCTTGTAGTAAGATTTGAGCTAGCAAATATGTGACCTCTACCATGGTGCCGTGGGAATAGAGCAGATGGATGACATGCTGGTGTCTCAGCACCTCTCTAGTCCACTACTGGCACACTTTCACCATCTGTCAGCATTTGGAGGAAGACCATGGGGAAGGTCCATATAAAGATCAGTGGCACTGTTATTCTGACTCTCCTCGTAGATTTTCAAATCAAATCGATGGGCAGAGAAATGAATGAGCAAGACAGATGGTTTTATATACTGAATGTTTGTAATTATATATTTTTTTCCAAAGCTCATTTCTTATTACAGATCCATAAAATACTTAAATTGTGTATATGTAACCTCTACCAAAAAGAATCACAAGTATTGTGGTAGAGTTTTTATGATCTGATGTGCAGATCATTTCTAAAATGAGCATCATGTCCATGTAGGTTTCACTCTCACCAGGATTAGCTCAGAGCAGCAGAGATGGAGAGAACCCAACCTAATATGGTAGCTCTAAGCATAAACCCAGTATTGTCCTTTTTTATTGGTGTTTTACATCCCATACTGGAGCCCTAAGCCATCTGTGTACCAAATTTGCTTTCCTCTGCCATTTACACAGGTTAATTGCCGTTCAAGATTGTTTGCCCCAAATTTACAGCACTGTCAGAGAGTACTCTATCCTCATATTATTGTTGTTTTTTTAATTCATTTTAGCCATCACAGCTCTGAATTTTGTACTTACCCTTAAGAATGAGGATACTGCTTTATTATTTGGATTATCTGCTGAGATAATAAAAAGTGAGAGGAGAAACTGTGCTTCACTGACCCAGTTTATACAAGTCGTCTCTTCAGTGATTAACTGATGCACAAAAACAACATAAGTTGTGCGTGTGTCTTTGCATTGATTGCCTATACTTGACCAAGCTGCTGAGGTTTTATTAGTTATTCTTCTGCAAAAGAGTCACAAGTGGCTGATAAACAGCATAACCAGATGATCCCTGAGTTTAAGCCACTTCAGCAAGTCAGAGGCAGATGTGTGTTTCCATGTGTCTCAGGCTGTGCTGTGATTTCAGCATGGAGTTGTGCGAAGTTGTGTCTCAGAGATATGGATGTTTTTTTGTGTTTGTTCTGTAGCAGGAAGTGTGTATTTAGAAGTAAATCATTCTAATGCCTTGAACATGCACACATGTAAATCATTGCCCTAAAGGAGTTTCTAGTCAACTAAAAACAAATATACAAAACAATAGACAAACATACAAACAGGCCAGGTAGCAATGTTGAGCCTCCAGGGCAGAACAGTACCCTTTTAAACAGACCTCAACAGCAGGGGCAAAATGGTTAGTTTTGTTTTACACATGTTGATGTGCAACATAATATGGCGACCTGCACTTTGAGTTTTTTTTTTTGGAAGAACAAAAGATTTCTTTCCTCATTTTAAACTCTCAGATCTGCGTGCAGGAGTCTTCCTGAGTACCATTTTATTCTAAAAGTAGATGTTTGTTTTGCTAGTTGTAAATGAAAGACTGGAAGAGACAAATATAGAATTTCAGAGATGTGTATCTATGAGATGTGTATCTATGTAAGGGATAATGCCCGACGAGGTGCACATTATCATAAATATATGGACGACGCGGGGGCGTGAACTGTCCGACGCGAAGCGGAGGACGGTTTGCCTACGCAAAGTCCATGTATTTATGATAATGTACACCTCGTCGGGCATTATCCCGCTTATACCACGGTCACTTACCAAAAAACATAAATATTAAATCAGTGATTCATGCTTTAATGTGTTTTGAAAGCAGCTACCTCCACAAACAAAGCTCACAATGATAAATTAAGGGATTTCCTTTCTTGAATTTGAAATTTAAATATATATATGGTGTTATGGGTTCTCTGAACGCTAATTGGTTTTTGATTTATTTATGTGTAAATTCTGTGAAAAAAAAATGAGGCTTTCACAACAGGTACAATAATATGCATTGTCTAGTGTAAAAGCAATTTTCTGAATTGCATTCCAGTTTGTGACTTATAGCACACTCTAAAGAAATCCTGTCTGACTTCATAAAAACAGAAATATGTTAAAAACTTCACAGTCATAGCTCACAAGAAAACCACAGTAAGTGATGTTACTTCATTTTAGCTTGACTCGGTAGTGCTCACCTGCTGGGCGTACAATATTTGGACCTTCTACAGTCCTTCACACATAAGGATACAATACCATAGCACTGTGGAAAACTCTGGTTGAACTAGCATTAAAATGCAAATATTTAAAGCAAGTAAGGATGATAGCAAGATATGAGCACCAAGCAAGGTTAATGACTTCTTCATAATCAGTTAAGATTAGAATACTGCCTTAAATGCCGGCTTGGAAATTTACCTTAGATTACAATCTACCTGCTCCTTTAAAGACAATAGCCACTCTGACAATGTAATGACAATGTCATTGTATAATTGTAAAGTACACTGGTCAAGTGGGGTTGTTTTTTATGTGCTACAGAAATAAACTGTGACTTGAATTGATAATCCAGTTGTCAGTTGTTGCAATGTTAAACACTATAGCTAAGGTAAACGGCACTTCATCAGGAAAGTGGAAAAGCACCTGTAATCTCATCAGTTTGCACCGTCATTTTCCACTTTTTATATGCATTAATAATACCTTTAAATGGTCATACCATTGAAAAGTTACATAATAAGGTAGGCTTGAGATTTAAGATCTCTCTTTCCAGGAAATCCTGGGCAGTCCTGTCAGATCAGTCCCTAGATGGTTAAGGATTGGTAAAGTTTACTATAAGTGAAAACTGTTTTAAGCAGTAAGTTGATTTGTACCTCAAAACAACCCCCTTCCTGACATTTTTGTCCGTCTGCACAGTGTGTGCTTTAACTGACTATATGTTTTCTCGTCTTTTCTCTACTTCCCTCATCTATGCATTGGATCAATGGCCACCACCAGCCAAACCCATCATATTGACATCTTTTGTGCTCTCAGAGTAACAGAACACGGGTCAAAAAAGAATCATCCTCCTAGTCAGCCTGGGTTATATAAATAGAGCTGTCAGTTTGAGATATCGCATAGCTATTTCAGTTACAGTGTCATGTTTCACACTTGCATTAATATGATCAGTAAACTACTTGCCACAGTTACTTGAGTTCTTCCAGCTTATTTAAAAATAAGTCCTTTTCCTCTTCTCTTGGGCTATTTGGGCTAATGGCTATTGAACTGCTGACTCCTATGCCGTACATTTGCTTATATGCTCCCGCTTCAGTCGGTTATGGCATTAGAAAAGATCTGCGGGTCATTGGGATGTTTTAAATTGAAATTTTCAGTTTTAAAAATCCTAATGACTTTTCCCTACACAACAGCTTTGTAAAATTGCAGGCGTTGAAGTCTGTAAGTCGGAAATGTGAAGAGACAGATCTTCTGTGAACATGCATGATTGTTTGACATTGATGTTAAGACTGTAAAACCACACATATGACGGACAATACCGCCAATAAAGCCCAATGATATACAACAGACTTGGAGATAGCAGTCATGGAATATACTGCAGACTCAGCGGAATGGTTTTATAAACGAATTACTTTTGCAATCCTTTGTTGCCCTTCCTCCATGTATTGGCTTGCAGGTAAATGCTGCAGCTAGATCAAATAGATGCCTTTTTTTGTGGTTGTAATTGAATGCCAGCTGTGTTAAAATATGTCTCAATTCAGTCAACACTACAAAAATTCTAGTTTATCCTAACACGTGTTGTAATTTTTGTCTGCAGTTTTGTGTCACAATGACATTCCACCCTCAAAGCTCCTTTGTATTGATAGGATGCCACCACTTCACTCTGTTCAAGAATTGTTAGATTAACATGCTGAGATGCACTCCGTTGCCTGCTCCTGCCCAGAGGAATTTTAGAGCACAGATTTATTCTTTATTTTTTTGTCCCAGTTTATTTGGCTCTCATTCTCATCTTGTCACTGCTTATTTTGGATGGAGGTGAAAGAATCTCAGCAGGCAAACCTACAATTTGTCTGACCACGCTTGTATACAGCCTGGAAAATCAAAAATTGAAAACCACAGGAAAATCAAACACAAAATGTAAATCACACTGCTTGAGGTAACCTTCAGTGGTTCACCTCTATCGGTAATGAGTGTTTTTACTGACTTACTGTAGACAGAGAACTATTTGAAAGCAAGTTTCATACCAGTTTACTAGCTGAATGTTGTGTTCATGATTAATTAGTCGGATGAGTCCTGCACTGCAGCCTTGGCTGTGGTGTGGACGCCGGCCGGCCCTGATCTGGGCGGTAACCCATGGTGATGCCCTCATTGGTCATTGGTGGGGGGGCTCCTGCTGTGGATAGATCTCCAAGATATAATTTCTCACTTCTCTTATTTATTTATGATGGGTTTTTTTCATGATGTTCGTGATTATGTTTTAATGTTTTAATATGTGGGGGAGGGGGGGTTGTGTGTGCTGTGTGGTTATCAAAGTGAAGATGTGTGTGGAAATGACTAGATGTGTGTTTTTAACCACGAGTGTTTGAGTTTTTCTATGTTAATTGTTGATTAAAGTTTGATTTGATTTGATAAAGATACTCAACAACATAGATGATGAAAACAAATCTTTATTTTAGTCTCATACCACTTTTATTATTGATTGTTCTCTACTAATGGTGGTTCATCCAACTCCAATGTAGATAATGTTTCTGAGGGTAAACTGCCTTTCATGAAAAAACAAATAAATCCACGTGGTTGTCAATAACTCAGCAAGAATTGTACATTGAATAATATCCTACAGCTAGTGTTTCATGTGATTTGCATTTTGCTCATAATAAACAAATTATAGGTAGCAATGGTAAAACATCCCTGGGAACTCCATTAAGTATTCAGTGGCCTGTCTCAGTTGAACGGACTTATGGCTTTCAACCTCACCCTTGTTCTTTTGTCACTGATATGCTCATATACAAATTAGAAGGCCTGTGCTACACTCAGTGGAGCCCACCTCAATCTCCTTCCTTGCAGCTTCCGTTAATGACTTCATCACTCATTGGCAAGATTCTTTTTTTTTTTTTGGTATGGTTTGACTTTCCTGAGCTGACACTGAATGATGCAAAGGGTCTTGTGAGAGTCTGGATGTCCTAACCACAATTATCCTTGTCACACTACCCAAAAGTAGAGCAGGCTGGAGCGAAAAGCCAAGCTCAATGCTTCTGCAAGTGAACCCTTTGCTCCAGGACTGGTAAATGGCTTTATTTAAGCTACTACTACTACTACTACTACTACTACTACTACTACTGTCATTTAGCAGACACTTTTATCCAAAGTGACTTACATCTGAGAGAACACAAGCAATAAATCACACAGGAGGATCCAGCTGGATCAGTGCTGGTCAGACTGCTGAGAGTCCAGTTGGACACAGGTGCTGCCATGCCAGTGCTAGATTTTATTTTTTTTTTTTCCACCAACTCAACAGTTCCTTCATACAAGAAAGCTACGTCTAAAAAAGACACCTTCATGGGATCATCTTGTCATAAGTGCATGCTGCTTTCTCAGTGCTGAGTCTTGCAAAGAGCTGGACAAATCTTCTAACTAGCTTGACTTACTGACAGAACATTTTATGTGCCTGTCTAGGTACTTGAGCTCAGTTTATAATTACCTTTCAGTCCCTATTTGGGACCATTTTCACTTCCCAGATATACGTATAATGGCCACACTGGGCTTAGAAAAAAAAAAAATCCCACCATGGATCATGGAATGTTTGACCTAGGGAAGAATTGCCCTTTTTAGAAGCTACATTCATGAAACATTATTGATCTGGTTTGTAATTATATACAATTAAAGCATTTCCTTAAATAAGACATTTTTCAATGCTCAAGAATATATATTTGAGTGTCTGAAGTGACTGCTAAGTTAAAACCATTGGCAGAACCCTGCCCTGTCACATTGTTTGCAGCCGCCTAAGTTTGTAAATGCGTCATTCTGTGAGCCATCCAGATTTGCATGTGACAGACCTGGGTAAAAGTACATTTATACAGCTTCCTGATCATTTTGTCCACCCAACTTCCAATCATTTGGTTTGTGCTGCATTTGCTGTGCTTTGGAAGTGGTCAACATAAAGCTGGATTTCAAAAGAAGCATGCCTCCAAGATAAGAGGGGAGGAGTGCAGTGTGACCATCCAGAGTGGCTGATTCAACCCCTAAAACTGGCTGCTGTGAACAGAGCTTTTATACACTTTAGTACACATTCAAAGTTGAAGAGACCCTATCCATACTATCACTAAAGTGGAATGCCATTTTTGAGTCTTGTCAGAGGCTTAAAGTGGCACTTTAAGCATCACTTTACAGATATTTTAGAATCATCAATCAATGCAACATGCATGTCGTAGGACTGATGGAGGAAGCCAGGTTACATGTCTCAGCTGGAATTCAAATCCAGAGCCTTCTCATTCTGAGGCAATAGTGCTATTCACTACCCTGCTGTGCAAATGGAATGACAACCATCCCATGGTCGGCTCCGTAAGGAAAACAATTTCCAACATTGACTTCATAATTGTCTCAAAGAGTCACATTCAGATGTTTTGCTGAAAAGAGGAAGAACACATAAAAGAGAATCTCATTAAAATAGCTGTAGACAGTTGCCCATGTAGAGAGAAAACTGACTTTAAACTGAGGGTTCATAGTAAAGGGTAAAAAACATCTCAAATTAAACACAAATGTGTTATGGGTACCAGCAGACAGAAAAAGCAATCAGATGACGTTAATAATAGATTTCTGTGATACACTATGACACTGTGATATTTCTTCCTTACAGACTCTGATTTACCATTAATGGCCATTATGCTGCAAACATTCCATTTTCATTAGAAAATACTTTAAATCAATTAATTTAGTTGAGATTTAATGTTTCCTAAATATCTCAGTATGAGAGTTTTCCCTGAATAACCTGTATGGAGTTAACTAGGACATTTTTTAACAACATGCATGAGAGAATAGAAGGAATTGCCACTACCCCCCTATAGATTCAAACTGCAAGAGCCTTCTCACTCTCTATCTCTCCATCATTCTCTCTCTGTCCTGGACACCATCAATCTCAGAGGCTGCAATCCCAGAAGAGGCCATTGTATCTCGTCTCCCTGTTAGGCATTTGTTTAACACGATTGCGGCCATTTAAATGACACAGCTTTTCACCTACTACAGAATAGTTTGTCCTCCTTGCAATCTAAGAGTCTTCTTCCTGGACTTTACAGAGCTTTTCTCTTATTCGTCCTCTTGTTTCCTGCCAGATGTCACAACTTTTCTTATCTCCTGTCATTTTTTGCCTTCTATCACTAACCGGTCATGTGCCAAGCAATACTGTTTTGCCTCTGTCCTAGAGACGCCACAATATTTCAAAAGCTGGATAAGAGCATTTTTTGTTTGTCAGTTGTCACATGGCTGCAAGCTGTATTTATAGCCATAGGAATAGTTTAGGTTTATCAAAATCCCCAGCTTGACTCCACTGGACACTGAGCCGAGTTTATGAATTACAGTTTCCTGCCATAAGGCTTGTATCTGCAATGTGCCTAGTCTGCAAGTAACATCCTATTTGTCCCATTCAAACTCAGGCTTATGGTATTGAACACCTGTCCAAAGAGTGTATCACAGAAAGCTTCATTACTAACATCATCTAATCTGTCCACTGATACCATAACACATTCATGTATAATTCTAAATGTTTTTTCTACCCTTCACTATGCCCTGTCTAAAGTCTGTTTTCTCTCTTTACATGGATAATAGTCTATAGCCATGTTAAAGAAAAGAATGGAAATGACATAACAATAAGAGAAATTCTACACATATTCCATAAAATAATCTGAATAAGTGGCATGCATAAAAACAAGATTGAATAAAATAGATCATGTGACTAGCTACAACTATATACTGTAAATATATGGATGTCAAAATTGTTAAAGCTCGTGAACATGTTTTCATGTTTGCAAATGCAAACATAATAGATTGACAGAGGATGCTATCACACATGTCATGCACACCACCCTCAGTCATGTGGATGAGAGATGGGCTAGGTATGTGACATTGCTGTTGATCGATCAAAGCTCAGCATTACACTTCAATTTTCTATTCAATTTTATTTATATAGGGTCTATTACAATACAAGTTCTCTCTATGTGCTTTCGAGAAACCCAGAACATGACCCCCGAGCAAATTATTACATAAACAATGGCAGGGAAAAACTCCCCTTTAAGCGGGAAGGAAGTTTGAGCAGAACCTGGCTCACAAGGGGGGACCCCTCCTGCCGGAGGCCAGCCGGGTAGAGCAGGAAAAGAGAGAACAGACAGAGAGAATGAAGAACAGAACACAATAGCGCCCTCTAAACTGTTTAGTAAACTGAATGATGTAGAACTCAGCAGCCATCTTTGTGCAGATTTTGTGCGATTGGGGAAACGGTGCTTTCAGTAGGATCGCTATCAACATAGGAACACAGCAGTGGTGCTTGCTCAGTCTGCTCTGCTCTGCTCCCTATACACTCCCAACTATGTAGCTGCTCATCAATCCATCACCATCTATGGTGCTTGGTCTCATGGCAAGGCAAGGCAAGTTGATTTGTATAGCACAATTCAACACAAGGTAATTCAAAGTGCTTTACATCAACATTAAAAGAGGCAAGACACAATTAAACAGTAAATAACAAATAAAATGATAAGAAAAGAGGTAAAATAATAAAAAGCACAAGTTGTTAAAAAGTAAGGGCAGTAGAGTACAGCAGGTACACATCTTATTCTTACAGTATAATGGCAAGAATTACAATTCTATACTGTCAAAACGTACAAAGAATGGGTCAAATACAATATTACAAAAGTAACCTGTAACAATTCGTACGGTGAATTAAACCAATTTGACAATTCTAAATGATAAACAACTACAAGATGACCTACATGGAGGAGGTGGAGAACCTGACATTATGGTTTCAGGAAAACTGCTTCCAACTAAACATCAACGACAAGGAGCTGGTGGTGGACAGCAGTCTGTCAATAATCCTCTCGTCATAAGACGGACTCTCTTAAGTGCCTGGGCGTTCACATCTCAGAGGACCTTGATAGGTCTGAGCGCATCCTTGTTTAGACAAAGAAGGGAAAACAACACAAACAACAGTGCCTGGGACAACTGTGGAAGTTTGATCTCTTCATTGGTCTGTAAGACTTTCTACACATGTGCTGTGGAGAGCATCCCCACACAAAACATTACATCCTTGCTCGGTAAGAGCTGTGTGCAGGACCAGCCTTCCATCCAGTTCTACAGAGGGGGATCTGTGCAGCAGAATACTGCTGCAGGTCATCTCTCCAGGACATTTACATCAAGAGATGCAGGTCAGGGCTTAAAGAGTTATAATTAGGGATGAGAATTGTTAAGAATTTATCAATTCCGGTTCCATTATCAATATTGATTTGGTTCGTTAATCTTATCTTATCGATTCTCATCCAGTTATATACAGTAATCCCTCGTTTTTCATGGGGGTTTCGTTCCAAAAAGAACCTGTGATAGGTGAAATCTGTGAAGTAGTAACCTTTATTTTTTTTACAATTATTATACAAGGCTTCAAATTGCGCATATCCCCACCGCGACCCGAGTAATTGGATTTGAATGGGAGAAAATGAAAAATGATTATGAAACAAAATACAATAAGTACAGTAGGACAAATTGTGAATCACGCATATTTCACTGCTCTTCTGACTGCCGCTGCATCCTGACTCGCTCTGCAGCGTCCTTTTCTTCTAAAGCCCGCGGTGCAGGTGTGTTTTTACGAGAGAAGAACATAGTTATGGGTCGTTGTTGTCGCTCTTTTTTCTTCTGGGCAAAAAGATTCTTATAAACCGACATGCCACCATCGATTATATTTGAGAACTGTAGCGGGGAGACTGTTTAGCCAATCAGAATACAGAACACAATGCACAATGTAAATCCGTGAAGCAGGGAGACCATGAAACGTGAACCGCGTTATAGCGAGGGATTACTGTATAGTACAAATATAGTACAAATGACTTTGGTTGCATTAACACTGTAATTTCAACTATGCACCAATATTTTGCACTCAACTTCAACTAAATCAAAACTGGTTTAAGCTGAAAAACAGGAACCTTTTCAAATGAACATTGTGACATAAATACAATTGCAATGTTCAACTTTTGCACATTAACTGTTTTTATGCAGAACATTTTTCAGTGTTGGAGGTATTTCCCCCCTTTTGATTTGATCAAAGCTCTGTATGTGTTGCAACCAAGCGCCAACGATCTCACTTCCACACTGATGCTCATGCAGAACTAAGTTTTGTTGCAATTCTTCAACTGACCACTAGAGGGTGGCTACAAAAGCGAATCAATCTCCATTGACTCCCAGGTTAAAATGTCCAACTTTAGAGCAGAAAAAAACACATTTACCAGGCATCAGAATCTTCCGCGGATTTTGGTCTCAGCAAAAAGTTTCCGCGGAACGGGGGGGGGGGGAAATAAAAATCCCCAAACAACGGACTCGAAAACGCGATGAAAATAAGCGACGTATCTATCCATTCATTCAGAAATCAAAAATCATTTCCATTTGGGAGCCTCTGTGCGGCGCTGAATATGCAATGTTTTGCGGTGTACTTCTCATTGAAATGACTGGAGGCAACACGTTGCGGCAGTGAGTGAAGCCTGAATTATGGTTCTGCGTTAAATCGACGCAGAGCCTACGGCGTAGGGTACGCGGCGACGCGTGCCGTACGGTGCGTACGGCCGCGTACCCTACGCCGTAGGCTCTGCGTTGGTGTAACGCGGGACCATAAATCAGCCTTAAGTCCCTTTAGGCTAATACTGTGAGAAATAACCTCTCATAATAGCAGTACTACAGTTAATAAATGTAATAAATGCTCCTACTGCCGTTTCTGCTGGCTACTGAGTCCCCTAAGTGGCGAGTGAGTTTTAACCCCTTAATTACCACCCAGCGTCAGAGTCACGCACAGTAAACACTCACTGGTCCATGTCGAGAATTTTCCTCTTTTTTTAGGACAAGCCATTCTGATGCCTGATTTACAGGCTGGTTCAAAAACTGCTGGAATTGGTTTTTACCACACCAGGAGGTTATATCAAGCATTAGATTTATTTCTAATATGATTGTTTGGCAGTTGGCTCAGCCAATCGCTGGCCGTTATCACTTCCTTATCCATAATCGTCAAGCTACTGGCCTTCGCGAAGCAACTATCCATTTGTACGAACACAGCGTCAGGTAAACAGTACTGTCTTTTTTTAATTTCACCGTCGAGTCAATATGTATCTCGCTGTAAATGTCTGACGGCAGCTCTGTAGATATTTCAGCGGGGTTCGGCTGAAGGAGCTGAGAGCAAAGCTAACTGTGATAGACATGAAGTGGGCACATTCCCGAGGGCTTGCTGAGTGACATGGCTGCGGTTCGAAGGTAAAACAGTCTTCAAAACCGGTCTTTTAAATCAATGGGTCACGTGACTCGAAGAGAACAGGTTCTCGATTCCCATCCCCAGTTATAACCGACTCATCCCGCCCCAGCAGCAGCCTGATTCAACTGTAGAGTTGAGGCAAAAGCCTTAGAACCATTTTGAGAGACTCAAAAGTAGTTTCTACCTGCAAGCTTTAAGGCTTCTTAATTAGGACATGTCCCTTTCTGCAACACTGACCTCTGAACTCTATCCCACATTACACCTCATCCCTTATTCATCACTATTTGCACTCACTATAGCATGTCCCTGTCTGCACATTGCACTTCCTGCATCCATATGTGTGGGCATACAGTATATGTGTGGGTATGTATACAGAGGTTAAATTGGGGTCTGAGCCATATAAGCCAGTGCTGCATCATGACACACAACCAACGCAATAAACGTTTCTCATGATCTGATGATGTTCTGAATAAGCAAAACAATATTTACAACAAATAAGAAAATGAAAATCTTTTAGGATTCTTATGTGGTGGAATACCTGATACTAACAACTACGTTAGCTCTGGTTATAACCTTATGATCGTTATGTTTGAGCGCTGCATGAGCCGAGCATGTCAACGACTTCATCACTCAGTCTCAGTCAATCACAGCAATGACAAGAACATAATGGCATGATATGCAATCTTGTTGAAAAGAGATGCTAAAATAACATCATCAGATCTGTTTGGAATTTGTATGAGTGTTTTTGTGAGTTTAAAGTTTCCCACTTTGAAATGGAGCAGCAAAGACCTCAACTAGCAGGTTAACACACAATGAAGTCAGCCTGAAAGACTATTCCACTAGATCCATTAAATTATTACATTTTGATGATGAAGAAATTCTGGTTCTAAATTATTAAGCTTCATTTTTCTAATTAAGAGCATCTCTGATGTATATTCAATGTTTTAATTGTTTGGTTCTTTCAGCGGAACCCAACATTTCTGTTTAAAATAGTATTAACACTTGTCTCAGTTGTAATACCTGTCTGAGTTGTCGTACTAGTCTCAATCATAGTGTCTATCTCAGTTGTAGTACCAGTTTGAATATTGCGGAAAGACAATCGTTTTTATTATAGCAAAAGGCTGTACAGTGTTATTTCTGACCCAGGTCAGAGCTATAGAGAGATATATGTATATTTGTATTTGTATGTATATAAACTTTTGTAAATATGCATTTGTATGGGCATTTATATAAATATACATAAAGATTACATACATAAAGACCTCTTATATACTACAATCATAACTTTTAGGTATAGTATTGTATAATATCAATTATTGTCATTACAGGAGTGGTTTACTTCCCCTCGTCCATACTTACTGTAAATTCTCTTGTAAAGTCTTTTATTCAAAATTTGTAATGCCTATATGTGAGTGAAGAGTTATAAACACACCACGTAAAGAGCCACATGGTCTACAGTGATTGACTATCTATTTGGAAAATACGTTTTTATCACATTCATTGGTTAGCATTGGCATTTTGAGCTGATGGGATGTTTTTGTTTTACGATGTGGTGATAAAATGAAAAGGCTGCTGGCCAGAGTCCAGTGCAATAATAAACAGATATTTTTCATTTGCTCCTAGTAGCACTGTTGTTTTTTTGTTTTTTTATTATTATTTGTTTTAAATTTTACTTCTTTTAGCTGTTTTATTGCTGTGTATGTACAAAAAGGAATGCATGAATGAAAATGTTCCCACTCAGGCTCCAAAAACACCTTTTTAAAGGAATGGTGCAACTCAAACCTTCCCTGCAAAAAAAAAGAAAACCCTCAAGTTAACTTTGTTCAGAAGCAGCATTGACCTCCCTGGGATCGAAAACATTTAGGAAGATCCTTCACACAGTGGAATTGTAGTCAGGAAAATCAGCATTGCAGGTCTTTTTTGGAGGAAGTGGGTGCCTCGTGCTCCAGACCAAAGATGAAAAAGACCAAACAAACTTATCAGCAAAACCTTTGTGGTTATACTCTGTTATGGGTTGACATTCAGAAAAAAAGTGCATTACTTGAACTCATACATAAATTGTGTTTGTTTGCACAAAACTCTATGATTCAATAGGTTTTGATTTGATACCCCAAAACAACTTTATTATGTGATAGAAAGCAAAGGGAGATGAAATGTAGATGTAGACACCAACCCAGAAACAATCACTGAACGAGCCAAATCATTTAATTTTTTTATTTTTATTCTTTTATAAACAAAGACTTTTAAAAGTATCAATACACTAAGACTCCAATGTTCATTAAAAAGTATGCACTATCTGTAATAGCCCATACTTACAATTCAAAGTAAGCTTAGTCTTGACTCCAAACTCATCACATCATGCCTTTCTTGCCTCACGCCACCGGCTCCTCTTACATATTCCTTCTTTCATGCATGCAGTTAGCAGTTTTCATTACACTCTCATTTGTATGTGGGTGTTATGAACATGAAAACATCTGATTTTTTTTTTGCTGTATTCGTATAACAAGAACAAGCATTTTGGTTTGATTACTACCCCCTTTATAATTTCAGGCTGTTTACTGTGAGTGCTCCCTGGTTTCCTATTTATGGACAGTGCAATTAAAACCCTATTGAAACTAATTTCACTTGAGTGACAAAAACAACCTAATCTCTGTGTGTATCTATGGGCCGATAACCTGCAGGGTTTGTGAGTACAGTGCCATCATAAAACAATGTATCTTTGCAAAACAGTAGTCAGTCAGTGATGTTAACTTATTAATGTATTAATATATTAATAATGTAATTCTAATTCAAAAAACCTTATATATCCCTATATATATATATATATATGTATATATATATATATATATATATATATATATATATATATATATATATATATATATATATATATATGGTGGATACAGTACTCAAAACATGTTTGAAGATATAGATTTTATTCAGAGGGCACATTTAATTTCACACATTGATTCTATATTGATGGATTTTATACATCTAATTAATTGACTACTGAGTCAAGTGAAGTTTTGTGACTTCTACTTTGCCTTGTGTCTTTTCTTTGCTGTTCTCCATTATTTGCCGTTGTGCCACCTACGCCTATGCCTTCAACTGGCACATTTGTTGTTTTTTTTTAAATCCAACACAACTAACTGACATGCACATATAACTTTCATGGTCCTGTTATATATAACCAAGAAGGTAAGGGTGAAGGATAGATTGTCCCATTTGAGAAAAAGAAAAAAATAAGTCAGGAATGAGAATGCAAAGCCATCACTCAACACCAATGCAGGGCCTGGTTCACCAGTTGTTAGTAGAGAAAAAGTGGCCCAATTAAACTATATTTTACTGTAAAAGCATTCAGTAGAGAAAAACAAACCTGACCAAGCTTGTTTATTTTTCTATTTTGAAAAACAAGCCAAGAATTGTTCAAAGTCAGGTCTTGATCTTCTTGTATTTTTTGAATCTCTTGTTGGAGAGAAGTAGCCAGGTATTGCTTTATATTTGCTTCACAAATTCCCAGTATTATTTTTCTTCAGTTTGTTGTTGACGCTCCATCGACTGCTCTTTGGATGGTATTTGTAAACATATGAAAGCAGATATCATATTCAAATGTCTGGGATTAACTGAATGATTCATCTCTCCTCCAGAGAGTGTCATGCAGAGGTTTCTAAATTTACAACAAATTGTCTGCCACACTAGGAATTTTATCTTTTTTTTTAATGCTGCCTCTCTTTGGCCAAATCACTTTTTTCCTTTCATCATATGCATCACATACATGCCTTAGTTTTCCCCCTGCAATGTGCATGGTGAATTCATGGGTTCACCATAATCTCACCTAAGGAACGGATTATAGTGAATTCGGTGTGAGAATGGAGTACAAAATGATGCCAATCGAAGGGTAATGTATTTATCCTTTTGATATGAACCTGATTGTTGCCCAATGTGTGATGAAATACGTTGGGATCGTTCTGTGCTTATTTTGACGCCAACAGGGACGGGGAGCACTTTGCATATCCTTTCTTTTTGGTTCTGAAGTCACAAAAGCTTAAAAAAGTTGTATGTTGTCTTTAAAAGTAAGAAAAGGCATTTATAACTTACCAAGAAGGGAAAAATTGGAGGCTCAGTATGCAATATTAGATGCATCTTTACAAAGCAGCTTCAGTGACAACATAGCGATTCAGAAGGAGTTAGTCAAAAAAGAAATTAATTCAATTCTTAAGCGGCGTTCAGAGTTTCTCATGAAGCGTACGAGACAAAATTATTATTTTAATGGTGCAAGGCCTAGTCATCTTTTGGCCTTAAGACTCAAACATACTGAACAGTTTGCAGATATTCTTAGCGTTAAATCAACAGAAGGGACCATACTTACAGAACCAAAACAGGTCAATACAAGATTTCGTTCATTTTATGCAGATCTTTATTCCTCTGAGATTATACATAATACAGACAAGTGTAATGAGTTTTTGGCCATGACTCAGCTACCAAAATTGACTGATTTGGACGCTCGCAACCTTGATGCTCCTTTCTCCCTAGAAGAGATTAAAGAGGCAATAGACCAGATGCGTAAAGAGCGATCTCCCGGATTTGACGGGATCCCACCTGAATTTTATGCTATATTTTGGAATGAATTAGGACCAATATTATCTGATATGTTTCAATATGCCATTGAAAAGGGAACCTTTTCTAGAGATGTTAATTTAGCTATTATCTCCTTATTATTGAAAAAGAATGAAGATCCTACAGAGTGTTCAAATTACAGACCGCTTTCACTGCTTAATTCTGACCTCAAAATATTTGCTAAGGTACTTGCACGCCGTTTACAAGGTCATATGACTAAGTTAGTTCATTGTGACCAAACAGGTTTCATTGGGACAAGATTGGCATCTGATAATGTCAGGAGATTACTACACATTATAGACAAGGCCTCCACCATAGGCTCACCTGCCGCTGTGTTGTCACTGGATGCAATGAAGGCATTTGATCGCCTTGAATGGCCTTATCTATGGTCAGTGTTGGAAAAGATGGGGTTTGGTACCACATTTATTAACTATATTAAAGTTTTATACTCTAACCCAACAGCAATGGTGTTGACGGGAAAGAGTTGTTCATCACCATTTAAGGTTTGTAGGTCTTCCCGACAAGGCTGCCCTCTGAGCCCACTACTGTTTGCGCTCTCACTTGAACCGTTGGCTGAGATGGTCCGTCAATCTTCCAACATCACTCCAATCTCGATTAATGGTACTAACCATCATATTTCATTGTATGCTGATGATATTCTTTTGTTCATAAATCAGGCACCCCAGTCAATCTCTCATATTTTACATATTTTCAATCAATTTGGTGACATTTCAGGTTACAAAATAAATTGGACAAAATCAGCTCTTCTACCCCTTAATGATACAGCAAGATCTGCAACTCTGCCACCCATAATCCCAGTGGTCAGTCAATTTAAATACCTAGGTATTTATATATTTCCATCAATTCAGACTATCGTGAAGAACAATTATGGTGATACATTGAATAAAATCTCTCTCGATTTAGATAGATGGTCGTCATTGCCTAACTCTTTACAAGCTAGAATTTCGATTATAAAGATGAATATTCTACCTCGTGTTAATTTTATTAGCTCCATGCTCCCGTTACCAGCACCACCACAGTTCTGGACAAAACTTAATTCTGCAGTCTCCAAATTTTTATGGCACGGGAAACGCCCCCGAATCAAATTTTCATTATTACAACGAGCTAGGGCTGATGGTGGCCTATCGTTACCTAATTTTAAACTGTATTATTGGGCTTTCACCCTTCGCCCCCTTTTGAAATGGTTTGACCCGACCTTTATGGTGTCATGGCGAGAGCTTGAAGAGAGTTTGGTTCACCCCTTTGAGTTGAGAGATCTTTTATTTTCTAACATCACTACTAGTCAATGCAAAGCGCAGTTTGGGCCAATTGTTGCTCACCTTGTAATGGTATGGAGATCTGTGGAAAAGATGTGTAAGATTGATGGAAAATGGAATATGTTTTCCCCGATATTTAATAATCTCGGTCTTCTAATAGACGGATGTCCCATCAGTTTCCCTGGGTGGAAGACAAAAGGTGTTCATACATTGGGGGATGTGTTTGACGAAAACGGACTGTGCTCGTTTCAGAAGCTTTGTAAAATTTTTAAGTTACCTGGTACTTCTTTTTTTTTCTATTTGCAACTGAGATCATCTATGAAAGCCTACGGGGTCCCGTGGCAGTCTGCCCTTACAATACACCCTATACATGAGCGCATCTGCAAAGCAAGTAGATCTAAAGGGCTGGTTTCTTTGTTATATGAATTTATTTTAAAATCCGGCTATATGCCCCTAACTGTGGACGCTCGGTGGAGGAGCGATATTCCAGATTTGGATGTAGATTTTAATTGGAATAACATCTGGTCAAATATTTTACTCACCTCTAGGAACCCCGACCATCAATTAATTCATTTCAATTATATACATAGAACTTATCTAACTCCTCGACGGTTATGTGCGATGAAATTATTAAATACTTCATACTGTACTTTGTGTACCTCCAATGAAATTGGTACTTTTTATCATATGATTTGGGAATGCCAAGGAGTTTTTGAGTTCTGGAGGATGGTTGCTTCTAAACTTTCATTAATTTTTACTATTAATATCACACCATCCCCAACCATATTTTTGTTAAATGACATATCCCAGTTACATTTGGAACGTACACAAGAACGCATCTTTCTTGCGGGATTAACAGCAGCAAAGAAAATTGTGGCTATGAGATGGAAAACTCCTCATATTTTAACATTTCAACAATGGGCTCTCAATTTTGTAGATATCGTGTATATGGAACTCTCGACAGCCCGGTTACATGGTGCAAGAGAGAAGAATATTAATGTATGGTCTCAGTTCGCAGAGGTGCTCCAAAACATGCTTTAAAAATTGTACTTGACCTTATAAGGTGTTCTTTGGCTTGGTGTACTGAAGTGTATTTATATGTGGTATATTTGCGTTAAATATAGGTACTCTGTCTGTGTATATACTGATACAAGGCAAATGTGATAAAAAAATTAATAATTAGGCATTACGTAATTTGGTTGGTCCGATGGGAGGAGGGAGGGAGGGAGGAGGGTGGGTGGGGGTGATGATTGATTTGTATTTTATTTATTTTTTTTGTTAATCTATGTCATACAAAATATTATGTTTGGAAAAAGACTATTATGGTTATCGGTTTTCAACTACTAAATGTTACATACACAAATAAAATAATTAATTACAAAAAAAGAAACAAGCAGCAGCAGGTATGAAGGCATTTGATAAGCCTGGAAATATTTAGTTTCTGTCGTGGTTACATTTTGATATAGTGAACTATTCATTATACATAATTTCTATGTACTTAGTGTGATAAAGGAAAACTAAGTATACCATGTTAAAAGTTATATTATAAACACATTGATGTGATTTAAAGCTGCTAGGATCCAGGGGGTGGGTGGGTAATGTCTGGGGTTATGATTTTATTTTCATTTATTTTTTTTATTTTTTTTTGCTCTTAATTTATGTGTTAATTTTGCATTGTTATACTTAATAATATCGGCATTACTTTTTTTTTTGTTTTTGTTTTTTTTTTGTTTTGTATTTGTTTTTTTTTTGTTGTTATTACATTTATCTATTCATTTTTTGTTGTTATGTATTGGTGTTTTTTTTTGCACCATGTTGTTTTTTCAGAAAAAGGAAAAAAAGAAATAAAAATTTGATCACAAAAAAAAACTTACCAAGAAGAAAAAAGGGCATTTATAACTTACCAAGATCTGCTGATATATATATATATATATATATATATATATATATATATATATATATATATATATATATATATATATATATATATATATATATATATGTGGTAACTCTATATTTTTAGTCATATATTTTTTGTTTATTTGTATAGTTCCAATTCATAACTAATTTAATCCAAATGCACTTTATACAGAAAGCAAGCAGGTTCAGTACAGGGCCAATTAAAAATGCTGTCATTCCAGCTGAGTCCATATTTAAAACTTTATATTTTCTATTTTTCATTACACTCTTATGTATTATTCACACTGGAATAAAATTACCTCTGGACCTGCAATAATTCTAAAATTACAACCCAAACTATATACACCTCATGTATTTAGTTGTGCATATTCACACTGGAAGAGTGAAGTCTATGTTTTACCCTAATTTACCAACACTGATTCCACAAATGACGTTAAGGCCTTGAATTTTATTAAACCATGACCTTTTATTTAACATTAAATTTGAATATCGATTGAAAAGTGTCTGAATAAACACTCAGGACTTAGATTTCAATCACAACACATTTTGACAAGTTACAAAATCAGAAAAAGACGTATTGGCATATGTCCTTTTAAGTTGCCACGATAACAGTAAACATAGCTGTAACGTAACCAGAGTGTTTCCTTCAAGCACTGCATATCAATAACTATGTTTACATGCAGTCAAAATTATGGTTATTGCTAATATTCCGGTTACTGAAACATTCAAAATATTCAGTTTACATGCGTGAGCAAACAGGGTTATCCCTGTATACATGGTATTAATCATTTGGGATATCTCCATCAAAACAGCGTCGCGCGGAGAACACCAGGCGCAATTACTGTCATTTCCGCTTCTTCTTCCTGTATCCAAATTCAAAACAAATGCTGCTTCGCCCAATTTTTCACTCACCTTCTTGTAAATCTCGCTATCCCGGTACTTTCTACCGTCTACAAATGCCACAGTCACTACAATCACAGAAACTGTGCATTGGAATGGGATTAAAACCACAGACGTCTGTAATTATTACAAACTACCACAGGTCCCCAGATCATTTTAATCCTGTGTGAATGGGGCATTAGTTATATTTTGATGCAAAAAAGAACAATATTAATTTTAATAGTGACATATGCATACAAGAAGAGTGCAGTCTTGGCCAAACCAGCATAACTTAAAGGATTGTTGAAGTTCACCCGAGCCAGCACTAACTCCAAGTTTAATAAAAAGGTCTGATCTTAAAGGAAGAGATGGGCACAGCCTTGGAGCCGGTTCCACGAATGGGCTCGATAACTGAGGCCTCTGCCGTATGTTCTGCTTTTGGAAACTTGCACGTGAATAACCTTTTTAAGGGTTTTAGAATAATTTTAAATGTCGTCCTGGATTTGACAGAAATGCATTGAAGAGAAAATGAGATTGGATAAATATCACATCTCATATTAATCCTCATCAGAACTCTTGTTGGAGCGTTTTGGATCAGCTGCAGGCTTTTTAGAATAATCTTAGGAGAGCCTATAAATAAGGTATTGCAGTGGTCCAATCTCAAAGTTACAAATGAATGGAGCATTGCTCTGAATTAAGCATTTTGAAATAAAATATGAAATACTGCTATCCAGCATAAATAATTATGTTATTACGTTACATTGTTTTACGTTATAAAGACAACAACTTCAGTCAAAGGGGAAAGGGAAGGGAAATATAAAGCTAAGAACAATAAAATCTAATGCAATTAAAAAATCTGAAAATGCAAAATGAAAACTTATATGCTGAGTTTGTACTAATAAAGAAAAAAAAAGGTTTTCAGGAGAGTTTTAAAATGATCAAGGGTATTAACAGCTCTGAAATAAAAAAGATCTACTGTCAACAACAAAAATGCTCCATCAACTTAGAGATGCACCCATCAGGATTTTGAGGGCCGATCAATGATAACCGATCACCAAAATCAGTATCTGCCGATCCTGATATTTCCTATCACTGATCACAGCGTGAAATACATACATTTGTCAATATTGTTGTCTCATGTACACAACCCTGACATTGTATTTTTAGGTATCAAAATTAGGAGATGAGAAAGTATCATGAATTGACCACTGTTTTATTGCATGCTGAGGCAATGAGCAATATTTCACCCTCTAGAGACTCTTAAAGACGACTTAGACTCGGCTTACAAAGAGTAAGTGTCGCTTACTAGCTTAAGCTTCTTGTCAACACAACATGTGCACCAACACAGAAAACAGACATTTCATTTTTCTTAGAGTTGATACAAGTTATAAACTAAACTAAGGTTTTTCTGTGAAAAAAGGAATTTAATCTTAAAATAAAAAAAATATTTGTATTTAATTAATTAACTATTAATTGCACTCTACTTTTCTTTCTCTGCCTTAGCGGCAGCCAACTTTAACTACTCAAAATACTCCTTTATGTGAGAGACTTTCAAATGTCCTATCACCTTCGTTGTGTTGAAATTATTTTATAACTTTCCTCCTCGGGGTATCTCCTTTGCACACACCTTGCAAACTGCAAATTTTCTGTCCTTTTTGGACATTGTAAAACTCCCATACTGGCGACGCCATTTTCAGTGTTGATGTTTTGTAGAGACTGCCACCCCCCTTAGCAGACCTGGGTCTGAGATGTGGGAATGCACGCGCGGGCGGCGGTTTGTTGTTGTAAACATCATCCGAATCTGCTTTGAACTATTTTGAGAACTCCGATCAAAACCGATACGGGCATTATCGGCTGATCCCAATAGGTTGCTGATCGATAAGTGCATCACTGCATCACCTCTGATTTTTAGTCTGGTTCTGGGAACTTTAATAGTTTGTAGACCTCAGTGCTCTAGTGAGGCACTTCAAAACAAACAATACAATCTTATAATGAATCCTAAAATAGACAGGAAGCCAGGGCTGACAGACCAGTACAGCAGGAATTCAAAGGGTGTTTTGTTCAGCCTGTAGACAGCAACGTGATGACTCCTCAATACCGTTACACAAGAGTTACAATGATCTAAACTTCAATATTATCTGAGTTTGATAACAGGAAATCAGAAATTATCCAGGTCTGTAAATATTAAAACATATTTATAGTCCAGGTAGTCTTATAATTGTCTTTTTTCTTTTGCGCTTTGTCTGTTATATGCAGGCCTCACCTAAGGCGTCCCTCCCTTCACTCATCTGCTTTCTCTTCTCTCCATCCTTCTGCTCTCTCATAAGAAGCTCAGAAAGTTGATGGCATTGTGCTGACTCTTCATCATTAATCAAGCCTCCATTAGCCAAGTTCATACAAAGCTTTAGAATAATAGATGCTGAGAACCCATGAGAAGCGTTGACATGGAGTAAAAACATCCCTCCATGACGTATAAGACAGCACAACACCATTGTAGTTTCTCGCTTTAGTGAACTGCTGCTCATTAACACTTGATTGTTGATGTGTTTCTTTAATTTTTATAATTGGGGATGTCATTATAGTCTATTAGAGACGTGTGCTGTTTTCTGTGACTTTCCTTTTTTTATTACTACACTGGATAAAATTCCAAGGTCAGCTGTTGAGATGACCAAACAGCTAACAGTAAACAGACGATTAGCAGATTAAACAAAATACTGCAATTCAAACACAGTACGACAGTTTATGCTTCTTTCCCCAGTAATTCACCTGCCAGGATGCAGACTGAGTGAGTGATAAGGTCACAAAACAAAACTGAACATCTTGGAGCTTGATATGACACTTACTCTGGTCTATAAAAAACATCTACTGTGTTTGAAACGGATTAGGTCATTAGTCACCAAAATATTGTCAAAACAGTAGGCAAACAGAATGAATGCTGAACACTACATATTAACACCCACAGTGAAAGTTCCTGCTATGCTTCCACATATTCTGTCAGCATCTTACATTTAAAACAATAATATTACATTACAGCATGTCATACAAATAATGATTGAATTATAAAAAGGTGGCCTTGTTTTTCTGATAATTCCTTTTAACATTTTTTTTTTTTTTTGTGTGTTTTTATTCAAAACATGGAAGGAGCTGAGATAGTTGCCTTTCCGTTAACTGTTTTACCAGACACGGTGATGTTGGATATAAATGAGAAAAGAAGACTCAAACTTGAAGGTGACATCGACGAGGCTGTATGTCATCTCCTGCCTGCACTGCAGTCTTTAGGGGATGTGCTAAATTATCTGACCTAAGACAGGGAATCGACTTGGCTCTATAGGTTCCCAAAAACATTTATTTCAGGGCCGTTCCTGGTAATTTAGACATGTGCCATTGCCCCCCCCTAAAACTACCCGTACTAATGGAAACCTGCCTTTTCAGCTTAGTTTAACTGAGTTGGTGGAAGGCAAGTTTATTTCCATAGCACAATTCAACAAGTGAATCTTTTTCATCTAAGTTCATGCTCCACGCTTTAACAATGGTTGAACAGCCTAATTATTTGACTAAAAGTGAAATCTAGCTAAGGTATAGCAGCATCCACATGTGCTAATGTTTGAAATACATTTTTTAAGCACAATCCAGGTGTGCATTAAACATTTGACCTGGAAATTGACATTGCTTTTCTTTTGTTTTTGTTTCTTTTACATGACAGACATTTTTTTTCATCTTCCATTAACTCTTGGGGACTGACATTATAAAGTCTGTACAGTCTTGATTAATATATCCTTGGTGCTCTGTGCTTTTTGTGCAGCCAGCATACCTTCCTGGCACAGATGCACATGTGCACCAGTACACAGCTTTTTCCTCGTTATGAGTTTGAGCAATCTGCTGAGCTGGAGGAATCCAGACAGCAATTATCTGAGCCAGAGAGTCAGCAAGCAGTACTACACCAGAATAGGAGCTGTTAGACAGAGACAACACTCCGTTCTCAGCATTGGCTAGTACTCATCAGACTGCCCTGTGTTTGAGGACAATGAAACAGAAGAAAAAGAACACTAACAGGGCCAATTTAACACATTACAAAACAAGAATATTGGTGTGTGGGTGGAAAGATGGAGGTACCCAAAGACACTGATGTGATGTATTGCTCTGCCAATAGTTAGTTGGAGGCTGAAATGATGCTGCACTGCAACATCGTGAGAAATATCTAAGAGCCTTCCTTTTTCTTCACTAATGGAAGAAAAAAAAAAAAAACATTTATTTTTTTCCTAGCCAACACCTGCTCTAACACAGGAACTTGTGACATATGATGCCTGATAGGAGCAGATGGAGGAAAGGAATCTCTCACACACACATGTGCACAGAGGTGGGTTACTTTTTCATCCTGTAAAAGCAGATAGAGGAGTTGTTATGGCCTACTTACAGAATGCAACACTCTTCCAAGAACTATCTTTTCTCTGTTTGCATGTAAGCTGCTTTATTATTAAATAAGGTGAATATCATTAGAAATGTTCAACAGTGACTTAAATTTAAAGTTGAGGGGGAACGAGATGCATCTTTTTCTGTATCCAGAACCTGGAAATGGTGCAGTTTAATAACAACAATAATAATAATAACTAGAACATTCCGGGGAAATTTTCATATGGGCATGCCTTACTGCACATTTGACACCTCTTGCTGCTGCTTATGTTTGGGGTGATTCTGCTTGTGTTCAAGGTGGTTCTGGCTGTGTTTTAGGTGGTTCTGGTTGTGATCAGGCTGGATCTGGTTCTGCCTGAGGCAGCTCTGGTTGTGTTACAGGTGGTTAATGGTGGTTCAGGGTTATTAATGGGGTTATTAACAGACCACACCAACTGCTTTGCAGGGGTTGTGGTTCATAGGGGGTGTGGTTGTGTTCTGGTTCTGGGTGGGTTGGTTCTGATTGTATTTTGGGGAGGTTCTGGTTCTGTCTGAGGTGGTTCAGCGTTGTGTTAGGGGTGGTCAATGAACCACACCCCCGGCTTTGCAGGGCGTGTGGTTCAGGGTTGTTAATGAACTACATCCCCCACTTCGCAGGAAGTGTGGTTCTGGTTGTGTTCGGTGTCATTTTGTTTCTGGGTCAGGTAGTTATTATATTTGGGATGGTTCTGGTTCTATCTGAGGTGGTTCTACTGCATTAATTGCTACGCTCCCCCATAGGAATGAATAGCTTTTGTGTTGCCATGGTAACAAGCCCCATAGGAATGAATGGGGCCATTTGGCCTGCATTTTCACTTCCAACTTCTGTAAACTACAGCTTAATGAGATTGTAATATGTTGTAGTGCAAAGTGCCCCGAGTCTTTGAACATTTGAATGATGTCTCTACGATAACCTGTTGCCTAGTTGTCTTCCAAATAAGAGTGGGGTCATGCCACTTTAGCTTGCTAGCAACATGCACAAAATGTAAAATGTTATTTTCCTCGCATTTTATTTTTTTATTTTTTTTTTTTGTGATCAAATTTTTATTTCTTTTTTTTTTCCTTTTTCTGAAAAAACAACATGGTGCAAAAAAAAAAACACCAATACATAACAACAAAAAATGAATAGATAAATGTAATAACAAAAAAAAAAAAAAAAAAAAAAAGTAATGCCGATATTATTAAGTATAACAATGCAAAATTAACACATAAATTAAGAGCAAAAATAAATACATAAATAAATGAAAATAAAATCATAACCCCAGACATTACCCACCCACCCCCTGGATCCTAGCAGCTTTAAATCACATCAATGTGTTTATAATATAACTTTTAACATGGTATACTTAGTTTTCCTTTATCACACTAAGTACATAGAAATTATGTATAATGAATAGTTCACTATATCAAAATGTAACCACGACAGAAACTAAATATTTCCAGGCTTATCAAATGCCTTCATACCTGCTGCTGCTTGTTTCTTTTTTTGTAATTAATTATTTTATTTGTGTATGTAACATTTAGTAGTTGAAAACCGATAACCATAATAGTCTTTTTCCAAACATAATATTTTGTATGACATAGATTAACAAAAAAATAAATAAAATACAAATCAATCATCACCCCCACCCACCCTCCTCCCTCCCTCCCTCCTCCCATCGGACCAACCAAATTGCGTAATGCCTAATTATTAATTTTTTTATCACATTTGCCTTGTATCAGTATATACACAGACAGAGTACCTATATTTAACGCAAATATACCACATATAAATACACTTCAGTACACCAAGCCAAAGAACACCTTATAAGGTCAAGTACAATTTTTAAAGCATGTTTTGGAGCACCTCTGCGAACTGAGACCATACATTAATATTCTTCTCTCTTGCACCATGTAACCGGGCTGTCGAGAGTTCCATATACACGATATCTACAAAATTGAGAGCCCATTGTTGAAATGTTAAAATATGAGGAGTTTTCCATCTCATAGCCACAATTTTCTTTGCTGCTGTTAATCCCGCAAGAAAGATGCGTTCTTGTGTACGTTCCAAATGTAACTGGGATATGTCATTTAACAAAAATATGGTTGGGGATGGTGTGATATTAATAGTAAAAATTAATGAAAGTTTAGAAGCAACCATCCTCCAAAACTCAAAAACTCCTTGGCATTCCCAAATCATATGATAAAAAGTACCAATTTCATTGGAGGTACACAAAGTACAGTATGAAGTATTTAATAATTTCATCGCACATAACCGTCGAGGAGTTAGATAAGTTCTATGTATATAATTGAAATGAATTAATTGATGGTCGGGGTTCCTAGAGGTGAGTAAAATATTTGACCAGATGTTATTCCAATTAAAATCTACATCCAAATCTGGAATATCGCTCCTCCACCGAGCGTCCACAGTTAGGGGCATATAGCCGGATTTTAAAATAAATTCATATAACAAAGAAACCAGCCCTTTAGATCTACTTGCTTTGCAGATGCGCTCATGTATAGGGTGTATTGTAAGGGCAGACTGCCACGGGACCCCGTAGGCTTTCATAGATGATCTCAGTTGCAAATAGAAAAAAAAAGAAGTACCAGGTAACTTAAAAATTTTACAAAGCTTCTGAAACGAGCACAGTCCGTTTTCGTCAAACACATCCCCCAATGTATGAACACCTTTTGTCTTCCACCCAGGGAAACTGATGGGACATCCGTCTATTAGAAGACCGAGATTATTAAATATCGGGGAAAACATATTCCATTTTCCATCAATCTTACACATCTTTTCCACAGATCTCCATACCATTACAAGGTGAGCAACAATTGGCCCAAACTGCGCTTTGCATTGACTAGTAGTGATGTTAGAAAATAAAAGATCTCTCAACTCAAAGGGGTGAACCAAACTCTCTTCAAGCTCTCGCCATGACACCATAAAGGTCGGGTCAAACCATTTCAAAAGGGGGCGAAGGGTGAAAGCCCAATAATACAGTTTAAAATTAGGTAACGATAGGCCACCGTCAGCCCTAGCTCGTTGTAATAATGAAAATTTGATTCGGGGGCGTTTCCCGTGCCATAAAAATTTGGAGACTGCAGAATTAAGTTTTGTCCAGAACTGTGGTGGTGCTGGTAACGGGAGCATGGAGCTAATAAAATTAACACGAGGTAGAATATTCATCTTTATAATCGAAATTCTAGCTTGTAAAGAGTTAGGCAATGACGACCATCTATCTAAATCGAGAGAGATTTTATTCAATGTATCACCATAATTGTTCTTCACGATAGTCTGAATTGATGGAAATATATTAATACCTAGGTATTTAAATTGACTGACCACTGGGATTATGGGTGGCAGAGTTGCAGATCTTGCTGTATCATTAAGGGGTAGAAGAGCTGATTTTGTCCAATTTATTTTGTAACCTGAAATGTCACCAAATTGATTGAAAATATGTAAAATATGAGAGATTGACTGGGGTGCCTGATTTATGAACAAAAGAATATCATCAGCATACAATGAAATATGATGGTTAGTACCATTAATCGAGATTGGAGTGATGTTGGAAGATTGACGGACCACCTCAGCCAACGGTTCAAGTGAGAGCGCAAACAGTAGTGGGCTCAGAGGGCAGCCTTGTCGGGAAGACCTACAAACCTTAAATGGTGATGAACAACTCTTTCCCGTCAACACCATTGCTGTTGGGTTAGAGTATAAAACTTTAATATAGTTAATGAATGTGGTACCAAACCCCATCTTTTCCAACACTGACCATAGATAAGGCCATTCAAGGCGATCAAATGCCTTCATTGCATCCAGTGACAACACAGCGGCAGGTGAGCCTATGGTGGAGGCCTTGTCTATAATGTGTAGTAATCTCCTGACATTATCAGATGCCAATCTTGTCCCAATGAAACCTGTTTGGTCACAATGAACTAACTTAGTCACATGACCTTGTAAACGGCGTGCAAGTACCTTAGCAAATATTTTGAGGTCAGAATTAAGCAGTGAAAGCGGTCTGTAATTTGAACACTCTGTAGGATCTTTATTCTTTTTCAATAATAAGGAGATAATAGCTAAATTAACATCTCTAGAAAAGGTTCCCTTTTCAATGGCATATTGAAACATATCAGATAATATTGGTCCTAATTCATTCCAAAATATAGCATAAAATTCAGGTGGGATCCCGTCAAATCCGGGAGATCGCTCTTTACGCATCTGGTCTATTGCCTCTTTAATCTCTTCTAGGGAGAAAGGAGCATCAAGGTTGCGAGCGTCCAAATCAGTCAATTTTGGTAGCTGAGTCATGGCCAAAAACTCATTACACTTGTCTGTATTATGTATAATCTCAGAGGAATAAAGATCTGCATAAAATGAACGAAATCTTGTATTGACCTGTTTTGGTTCTGTAAGTATGGTCCCTTCTGTTGATTTAACGCTAAGAATATCTGCAAACTGTTCAGTATGTTTGAGTCTTAAGGCCAAAAGATGACTAGGCCTTGCACCATTAAAATAATAATTTTGTCTCGTACGCTTCATGAGAAACTCTGAACGCCGCTTAAGAATTGAATTAATTTCTTTTTTGACTAACTCCTTCTGAATCGCTATGTTGTCACTGAAGCTGCTTTGTAAAGATGCATCTAATATCGCATACTGAGCCTCCAATTTTTCCAGTTTTGCAGATCTCAATTTTCGTAAAGTGGAGGAATAAAGAATGGTGTTATTCCTAATGTATCCTTTAATCGCATCCCATAAAGTCCTAGTATCCTCAACTGAACCTGAATTGATGTCAATAAACTCCTGTAGTCCAGAACGAAATTGTACAATATATTTTGAGTCACGTAATAGTGACGTATTAAATCGCCATCTGGGAGCTACATGTACCAAAGGACGTAAAGAACTTTCTACTAGTATGGCTTTATGGTCCAACAATGTCATTGGGAGTAATTCAGCTTTCCTGATTTTATGGAACAGATCAACAGAAACAAAAATGAAATCAATTCTTGAAAATGAGGAATGTCGTCCTGAAAAAAAGGAATAATCTCTGGCCGATGGGTTAACCATTCGCCACAAATCAACTAATCCTAGATGGCCAGCCCATGCGCGGAGCTCTGCTGAAGCTAGAGCTTGTTCCCTACTTTGAGTAGCTGTGGATCTGTCCATTGTGTAATCCCATACTGCGTTAAAATCAGCACCCACTATGATATTAAAATCTGTTAAGTCAAGTATGGTTTCAGTTAATAGCCTGTAAAAATCTTTATCTAAATTGTTTGGAGCATAAATTGAAATTAATGCTATCATTTTACCTTCCAACCTAATTTTTGCAATAGCTATTCTGCCAGCTTTGTCACACCATTCACCCAGGAGATCAAACCGAAGCCTTCGTTTGGCTAAAATTGCCACACCCTTAGTCTTAGAGGTTGCAGTTGATGAAGCCAGAACCCGGTAATATTTATTCGCTAGCCGGTTATTATGTTGTTCCAAAAGATGAGACTCTTGAATGAATGCAAAATCGATTGCTTTAGATCGCAAAAAACTCAAAATACCGACTCGCTTGTGTGGTATATTTGCTCCCCTTACATTAAGACTCAAAAATTTTAAATCTGTCATGACCACTTGTTACCTTTATGATAACTAAGGCTTAGTGAAGTACCATATATAAAACCTGGTTGGTCCCCCAGGAGATCCCCATCTATACCCCATATACTACAAACACACAAAAAGAAAAAAGAAAAAGAAAAAGAAAAATAATAGAAAATTAACATTGAAGTTTTACCCGTAGAAAAGAAAAATTCTACTAGCTTCACTGTTCACTAAACAGTCCTAACTCAGACACAGCTCACCTTGCTCCGGAGGTAAGCAACACTCAAAAAGTGGAATATATCTTATAATAAATAACCAAACAAAACAGTGCCCTCTATCGCAGTGCCTCTCAACCCCGGCGATCCACCGCCCCAGCACACCCCCGACGCCCCCCCCACCCAGCACACCTGACCCAAGCGAACGGGTCGCCACCAGGCTTCTGCTGAGTCTGATGACAAGCCGACCTACCGAATCAGGCGCACCGGAGCAGGGAAACACCAAAAACACGTAACACGTCTCTACGATAACCTGTTGCCTAGTTGTCTTCCAAATAAGAGTGGGGTCATGCCACTTTAGCTTGCTAGCAACATGCACAAAATGTAAAATGTTATTTTCCTCGCATTTTATTTTATTTTTTTTTGTCAGGGCAGTGTCTTGTAATACACCCCCTTGTTTTTAGCTTATTCAAAATGTCCCTTCGGCCCATGTAAAGATGATTGTCAATTCTAGTGCCCATAGGTGTGTGTGTGTAATGCATGCATGTTGGTTTGTCTATATATGTGGCCCTGCAATAGACTGGTGACCTGTCCAGGGTGATCAAAATTATTATTATTATTAATAATAATATTATTATTATTTAATTTCTAATAGTGCCATGTTTTATACTGCTTGAATGACAAAGACCTAGACCTGAAATATATATGAGGGGTCGCAGAATGGTACAACATTTCAGGGCCTCCCATTATGTTGATCAGAGTACTCTCCTCAACACTGAATAATTCATGCAGGGAGAGCATCTGCTTAGTCTTTATTTATTCATCCCCCCCACCCATCACACGCACACTCACACACACACACACCTATTTGAAATGGAAAATGAACATAGGCAGTCAGCACTCATTTTAGAATAACCTGTGTGCAAAGTTACTACCTAGAACAGGTTTGAGTAAAGTTACTTGTTATAAGAACATTTACTCTTGAAATTTTGAAGATGATGCTAGATGTTGAAAGAGGGGTTGACGTCAGACAACAAAACAAAACCAAAAAATAATTGATTTACCAGATCTTATTTTAATTCAGGAGACGCATTTTGATCATTTGTACTGTGCAGCTTGTGAATTGCACAGAGACGAGAGGAGGAGGTGAGAAGAAGGGAGGGATGAAAAGAGGAAGGAACGGCTGTTCCGGTAGCAACCTTTGTTTTATTTATTCCAGATCCTCTCTGTGTCCCATTACTCACGCAGCAGCCTGAGAGCTCTTATTCATTGAAACCCTGCTAAAGCCCTGCGTCAGCATCAAAGACAGACAGAGAGAAGGGAAACACAGAGAGCGTGGGGGGTAATAGACAATACAGAGGTGAGATAAAACACTCATCCTGCTCTCAGCTCTGTTATTCCTGAGTATGTCAGCCGGTGGTCGCCATCCAAATCTCCATTAGCCTCCATTAATAATGAAAAAGAACAACGAGTGTGTTTGCATTGAACTTTTCCCCCCTTTCACTTCCTGCACCTACTTTTCTGTGACCTTGTGGAATATGGGGAGACAACGTTTAGAAATGATCTAAAGGAGAAAATTATTCTTTCTTGGAGAATTACTCACCCTATACATGTTGCTTTCCAATGGGTCATCCCTTATGGTCTTTTAGAAATCTTATGGAAATTGGTGGGAGCAGATACAGTATATGGGCTGACCTGAAGATTTCAGAACCACCTTAATCGACACATGACATTCCATTGGAGTTTTCACAGCATTTTGCATCAGTAAATCCTAAGAAGACATGTCTTTCCCACCACTCTTTACTTCTTATATTCACCCAGTCCTGCGGGAATCTTTGCGAGGGTGTAGAAAAGTTGCAGAATGACAGCCTGGAATGACAGTACAGCAACCCATTGCTGTAAAAAGAGTATTAATAAGTAGAACATTGAACATAAGAAGCTGTACTTGAAGCTTTCATACAATATGATGTAAAATAAAATGGTGAAACCTATTTACACAGTGGTGAGCTTGTTTTTCATGTCATTTAGTTTTCTGGAGTAAAAAGGCAATTGTAAGGCCTTGTGAGCAGGTTTGTTTTATTTTTGTGACTGTTAATGAATAACAATGGTAAGTAAAACAAAGATCTTCAACTCAAATACACTAGTCATTGCACAAAACTGAATTCAACTCATTCACCATTAAAATTAGGGAATTCATTACTAAAACTGAAAGTTAAAAGTCCCTATGAAATAGCTTGATGTGTCAGATCAGGGAGGAGTGAGTGTGGGTGTTTTGTGTGCGCTCACTGGCAGGAGAGAGCAAAAATAAGATTTTACACACAACAGAGACCAACACTATTCCATATCAGGTTTTATTTAAAAGGAAAGATGAATGGAGTGTATGGTGTGTGTACAGTAAGTGCAGTCCAGAGTGTGAGGTTTAAATCTTATTGGCTACATCTGTGATATAAAATGAAGATGATGCAGAAGAATTAGGAATAATATTCAATAATGAATATAATATTTGACCTGAAATATAAAATCTACTGAGCAATAACAAAATAACAAACCAAAGAAAATGGATTACATGAAAAGTTAAAAAGGCATGAAAAGTTAAAAATCTTCACCCTAGCAGTCAACACAGGGCAAAGGAAAGATATGACCAAATCTAAAACAAGCGTCATCTTCAAAAATAGGTCCAAAAACCTGCAATTTGTGACTTCTGATGTTTTAAAACAACTTCACAAGATAACAAGTCCAAAGTCACTTATAATAAGAGGAATCGGCAACTATGGTAGTGACATAAAGTACTCCCCATTAATCAAACTTTGCTTTTTGACATGTAAACCGAGATTATGAAGTGAATATTTTTTTGAGGAAAATCATGTAAATGCATTAATTGGAATATTGTCTTAATTAGATTAAGGTCAATAATCAGATTATGATGGTCAATGTAGATGTACGTAATGCTACTGAATGTGATAGGTGCCATTAAAGGAAATCGTTAGCGATAACTTGTATATTTCTATTAGCATCAAGCATTTTCACACCCTCTGCATTTTGATCCACATCACTCACCTGAGGCATAGACCAGCCCTCCTAACACACCAATGTCTCGCCTTGTTTTTGTAGGAATATTTGAAACGGCTCAAACCAGACAACAGCTGGGCTCAGAGCTCCTTGTAAAAATTCTCAGTATAGTTTGAGAGAAGTGATTACACAAACAGAACGAGTATGAAGGTTGAAAGAGAGAAATTAAATGTAATATACAGACTTTGAGAGGTAGAGATTGTTAGAGAAATGTGATGGAGTCCAAGAAAGAGAGAGGGAATCTTTGAAAATACAGTGTTTATCACTCTCACTTCAGCTCCTCCTTTTCAATGACAGCAGGGAGAGATGCAAGGGTGTGACATGAAAGGAGCTGACAGGAATTTGTCAGATACAGCCTTCCTTTGTCACATCACTTTGAAGGGATGTCAATTACTTCTGACTTGTGGTACAGCTGCATCACCTGTCTCGAGGTTCGAGGTGGATTGTTTTGCCTCTTGAAAACGGTTCCATATTTTTGTAGTTGTCATTCCATGTCTGCGTGATGAACGTAAATGTAGGAATGACGTTTTATCAGTATTTTGACATTTTATGGATACTTAGAATTGTGGTTATTTTGAAGTGCAGTGTGCAGTGAAGATGTGCAGTGTTCCAAATGTACACTTGAGACACGAGAGGTTTTGTTTTGAATTGGCAGCTCTGAGCAACTATGGCCGGTCGCACAACCCCAGATAAGAAGATGGGACTTTATGAAAACAGTATTAAAATAAATGGAACTGTCAAATCCACCTCTTTTTCCCTCCAAAGGACGCAAGGACAACTCAATTCCAATTTCCAACTCAAACTTTTATTTCTCTTTAGGTTGGTTGGTCACTTCATCTTAATAGGTTGTAAACCTTTAAAGACAGAAACAAAAGTTAACATCTTAAACATTTTAAACGAATCAAATATCTTAAACATTTTAAACATTTTTAAATTAATAAACCTTTTAAGCCGTTCAAATTGAATAAAGAAAATCTAATTTCATGAATTTTCCCACATTTTAAGCCTTTTAAACCTTTTAAATGGAATAAAGAAAAATCTTATTTCATGAACTTTCCACATTTTTAGTAAAGTTTTAACATTCAACAGAATTGTAACATTTTCACCTTATTATTATCCTTCTGTATTCTATACTTTTCATTTTTCCAACTTAAAATGAAATATTTTCTTACTGAAAAATGAAATATCTTAGTGCAAACTCATTCAACACAAAACCTTTTCACAAATCCTTTAATTTACTTTGGTTTTTGTTTCTTTACAGACAGTATGGACCCACTGTATTTCCTTTTTTTTCAATCAACTTCATTTTAAAAACCTGGTATACTAAGGTTTTTTTAAATCTTTATAATGTTGCCATTCCATCTCACAATCAAAATGCACTTTCAGATTTTGGATATCAAGCAATGTTTCAGTTGGTGCCTGGTCCTGTTTTCCCTGCAAACATGTCCTAAGGTGTGCAACAGTACGAGGCCATCATTGTTACATTTTTCTCTCCACAAATTCTCTGTTGGGGACAGGTCAGGACTGCAGTCACACACAGTCCTCTTCCTTTTCTATGTTTATGTAAATTGAGCAGAATGTTGTTTTACATCGTCTTGGTGGAGGAAAAAAAACAAACCATGAATATCCCTGGAAAAGATGTCTTGAAGGCAGCATATATTGCTCTAAAACCTCAATGTTCTTTTATGCATTTATGCCTTCATCCCAGGAGTATAAATTATATTTTCCTGGGGTATTGATACAAACCAATACCATTAAGGACCTTCGTTTTTGGACTTGTTGTTAATAACATTCAGGATGGGTTTGTTTCTTTCAACATTCTATCCTGGAGCGTTGAAATCACTCAGAAACTCCCCGAACTGCTTTACCCTTCTTAGATATGTAATTTCCAATAGGTTTTTTGCACAAATCTGAATAAACAACTGTGTTATCCGCAAAATTTGCATCTCTCGCTGAAAGAAGCCCATGGTCCAGAATGCCCAGTGCCCATTTCTTCCAAAAAAGAAATGCCAAAACATAAAATCTGAGATGTACTTGAATACGGATTTGTCTGATCAAAATACACATTCCCACTGAGCGATGGTTCATTCCAGATGCCTTTCAAACCCAGATGCCTTTTGACCTCTGGACAAGGTTAACAGTAGTTTCTTTTTTGCACAGTTTAAGTTGCATTCATGAGTAAATCCAAAGTTTGAAAAATGTTTCCCGGCTTCCCTTACCAATGTGGTTATTTCAGTTATTTATGAAAGAGGAATATTGACAAAGTGCCATTTGTGGGAAGTCATGGTGCCCATTTTAGGCTTGTACCCTAGCTTTTTTCCCACTAAAATTAACCCTGATATTATGTACTGTAGAACAAGAAATATGTAAGAGCCTTTCAATCTTCCTTTGAGCAGCCAGGTTTTTAAACATAATAATGGTTTTCTCATGCAGTTTTTTATAACGCAGACATCCCCTGCCACTCATGCAGCTTTTCGTGGTTACTGCTTTTGCACCAGAATAAAGTGTTGTTGAAATGAATGAATGCATCAATCTCAGCAACCACCCTCGTGTCAGCCAGTTCCCTCAAATTATTAGTTAAATGATGTGTCAATTAGCTGCATCCTTCCTCCTTACCTCCCTCGTCTTTAAATCCTGAGTTATATGTTTATAGAGATGCTGATGGTGAGGATGTCAACCATCACGCTTCTAAAATCTGTTTTCGGGCTGCATACATTTCATGCTAAGTCATGCGTGGTCTCTCTGAGTATATCTTCTCCTTTTTCCTCCTTTTCTTTCTCTTGCATTTCCATTCTTTTCTTCACTGCCTTATTAATTTGGTCACTGGAGAAGGGCTGGGATGGAAAATGAAAGTGGAGAATTTTTGAACTTCAGCACTTTCTCCATTGTTTTAGCTTCAAACACTTCTCTTTGCTACAGTTTTGTCTCCTCTCCGACTTTCAAATCACACTGCCTCGCCTTGGGTCTCGTGCCACACCTCCATTTTTCAGGATAATCTAACTCCACATATAACAAATTGGAAATTGAAAGTAGGGATTTGTTTCTGAACTCTCCAGTGTTTACTTCCAAAGGGAGAGGACTGTTTCTTGATTGTTCCGTGTGCTGCGCATCAGATTGCATCTGAAGGTTGCAGATGCAGCAACATTTGAACACTTTAAGCCTTGCAGTTTTGATGCTGAAATTGTGACAAACACTCTTGGGTCTTAATTGGCTTACCCAGACGAACACATTCATACATTTGTCTAAAATAATTGCAATATCACTTCATCAAGATTCACAATTTTATTAAATTATACAACCTTAAATGTTTCTCAACTACGATTTTTAACGATTTTTGTTGCAATCAAATCTTTGTTTGGTTTGTGAAAGAAATTGTTTTGGAACAGTAGTTTCCCTCAAAAATCTTTCCCAACATTTAACAATACATTCATATATTTCCCCCCTAGTTTGTAAATCATTAAATTTGACTGAAAATGTTGCCTCACATAATTCACTCAGAAATAAAACTAACTGAGCCATTTTTGTCTGTTTCAGAGACTATGCTCCCTGGAAGATCCTCTCTTCCATTCTTTTTTACCATTTCTATAAATCTGTTGTTATCCACGAGTCCTTGGCTTTGTGATGAATCCTCAGAGAGAGAGAGAGAGAGAGAGAGAGAGATACAGGCTAGAAAAAGACCCTTCCGTTTGATTGTGGAGGGGTCAGAGATGGTTGCCGCAGACAAAGAAAGCCCAGTGTGCATCTGCATCTGTGTGTGTTGGTTAGGTTACCAAAAAATGTGTGTGCACAGCTGGATGTTGATGTATGTGGACTGAAAGTGTCTCAGAGAAATGAACAGCTGTGCTGAGGTCTGGCCTGATTCCTTCTGCCTTTGTTTGCTAGAATGTGGCTGAGTACTGCGGCTGGTTATTACTATCTACAGTTCCTGTACTTGCTACCAATTTTACCATGAGTTTCCAAAACACAGAACCGGAAATAGCTGTAGCGAAAGAAGGGTGACCTGTAGCAAATGAGTAACTCTCTTCTGTATTTTTGATCTCTAAGTTTGTCTGAAATAGCTGGAGTAAAAATGTTGCTGGTGACAAAATGGAGTATTCACTCACATACGAGAGAGAGGGTGTATTTAACGCCACAGGGGCCATACAAAAATGAGGGGACTAAACGACTCACTGATTTCCAGGGCTTGAACGTGAATGCCCAGCAGCTGTACCGTGATGATAGAGCCAGGTTATGAATAAGAGTTTAAACAACCAACAAAGATGGTTTGAATCTGTTTGTGTTTAGTACTCCCACAGAAAATCTGTCTCCCTTAAAATGACCCTCATTTTAAGAGATTTAAGGGAACAAACTCATTTACCTGTGACCATCTTAGAAATTCTCCAGATGGCCTCTTTTTAATTTAGAGAAATTATCACGGGGAGCAAAATACACAAAGAATAAAGTAGATATATAAATGGGAGCCGGCCAAGAAAAGTAAAAGATTTGAGTAGGAGACAGACGTGATCAGATGTGTAATGGATGCCAGAAAAAGCAAGCGGAAGGTGTGTTCTTGCCAACAGACAGTGAAATATGAAGCCTAAAAAGCAAAGTGACAGAGAAAAATGCCTTTCTCCCTTTCCGTTTCATCCCTTATCACTGTGAATCAGCCCTCTGTCACCAAAAAGTCATGTTGCTGCATGCCACGCCTTGTGAACACTGCTAAAGAGACCGATAGGGCCCGACTAAAAACAAGGCGATTACCTCTTCCTAGCATTGTTTAATCAGTCTCCCACCATGCTTTAGATAACCTTTGACCCAGCCTTGATGGGAAATTAAAACGATTTCTTTCAACAATGGAGAATTCAAGGAGCACGTTTCTGAAGGACATTAGCTTCCTAATTAAATTCTGGGCAACTCTCCATTATAAGGTCAACGCAGTCGGCCTTGTTCAGTCAAAAACCAGGAAGCGAATTACAACCATTCATCTCTGTTTTGGTTCCTTTGGTGCCCTGTGACATCACCAACCTCATCTCAGACCTCGTGTCCCCATTTAAGCTCTGGCATGTATAACAAGAAATAGTGTGAAATAGCTGTCCACTTTAAAAAAACTCACAAAATGTGACATTGCATGTGTCTGCAAATGTTTTGAGACAGTCTTTTATTTGGAATGAATGATTGTTTATATGAAGAGCACAATATTCATTTCTGGTGTTAGAACATCTCTTATTCACACTGGAGCCACGTGACTTTAGATTCTGTTTTGTGTGTGTGTGTGTGTGTGTGTGTGTGTGCGTGTGCGTGTGTGTGCGCGCGCACGCGTGCGTGTGGTGTTGAGGGCACTGTATCTGTCAGCATTATGCAGACCAGATGCAAACTCTGCATCTTCACACACACTGCTGCACAAAGTCAAGAACGCTAATAGAGGATGAAGAAAAACTAGGAACACTCCTTGTAAACACAATCATAAATTGAGTCTGTAATAGAAGTAGGTCATAGAACCCAAGAAAGAGGCCTTTATTTCATGCAGTTGTAAGACTTTACTTCTATTCACTCAGTGCACCTCATCCCAAGTGACTGCACATGTATTCACTTGGCTGACTTTAGTCCATAAGAATATTTTCATCAAAACATTTGATTTTGATACGACGGCATTAACCCCCAGAAGTTTCTGGGGGCTACCCTCATCAGATAGCTTGTTAATAACACTTGATTATTAAAATTAGAAATGCACCGTTTAGGGCTGTTCGATTAATCGATTTTAAATCGTAATCGCGATTATGTAATTATAACAATTTTAAACGTGAAAATCGTAAAATCGATTTTTCACTTCTTTTTTTTTTTTTTTTTTTTTACCTTGTCTGCACACATATTAATGATTGATACCATATTAATGATACAAGACAAGTGCCCCATCGGAGAGGCTCTTTAGTGTAGGAGGGGGCGTTGTAACATGCCACCGGGCATCCCTCAAGCCAGATGCGGTAGACCGGCTTGTGTTCCTTGCAAAAATCTTGCAAATGTGAATAGCAAATGTAATGACTGACATTACACACCTCTACCTCTACCTCCTTCATGGGTTGCATGCAAAGACCCAGTTTAGTTTAATTAGAAAATGTCTTGTTTTATTTAATTGGAAATATAACTTACTGTATGTTTGCAAGTGCTGATTTGCTGATTTTTTTTTTCAGAGATAGAGTTTTGCACTTTATTAATTCATTTTTGGTTTAATAAGAGCAAAGTTTGCACTTAAAGCCAAATGTTCAATAAAAAAACTGCATATTTGAAATCATTTCTTTGCCTTTTGTCAATTCACAAAATAATCATCGAAAATCGGATTTTGAGAGAAAAAAAATCGAGATTTTATTTTTGGGCAAAATCGAACAGCCCTAGCACCGTTTGCAATTTTCTTGGCCAATATCTATTGCCAATTTTTCAGTGATTTTGACCTGCCGATACCGAGTGTACTGGTTCCGATTTTTCAGAAGGGACTTAATTTTTTGATACTCAAAGCTCCACAATTTGTTCTTTTTTTTTGCATCATGGATTTAATTATTTATTTAATTTAATTATTCACAGTTTCATTATTGTTTTATTTGTGATTGTAAAATTTGTAATATAAATAACACATATATAGTTATTTGCTGCTTTGTATAACCTTTTCTGTTATAGAAACAGTAGGCTCTAAACTGACTTCATAACTTGCTTGCGATCAATAACTGGCCATAGTGAATTGGAGCTTCTCTTCCGTGTCGCTGAACCTTCTCTGAAGACTATCCAGCTACGTGGTTTTCGTGATATACAGTCATAAACCAGTTGCCGGATCAAAACATTTAATCAAAGTTTTGCAAAGAGAAGAGCAGATGTTATTCAAAATTATTTAACATAACATAACATGTAAGTGTGTTTTTCATCTACAAATGTTGACTACTGTATATCATCATTTTGTACCACATCCCGTGAGGTTATAGAATGTTTTTGCTCCATATGAATTCACCTCTATTGAAATCCATATTTAAATGTGGAAGTTTGCATCAGATGTTAACATATTTAAGTACTTATAAAAAAAACGAACAGTTTTGGTCTCCATTCAGATTAATTATTATAACGCAACAGATGTATTTATATTATGCGGCGAAGCCTTTTGTTTGGTAGTCTGCTTAGCCAATGACTAGCCATCATCAATTCCTCTTCAGTCACTGACATGCTAGGAAGCTTAGCCAATCACCTAAACGCCGCAGTCATGTTTAATTTGACCACCAAAACGAAACACATTATTCTGCTATAAACATTCGCCAGCACCCCCTGTCCCCCATTACGAGAAAATGATGTGGAAACTGCTTTTCAGAAAACCTATGTTGTGACGTTCCGGATCACCTTGCCCACAATATTTAAGTCTATAGAAAGTAAAGATTTCCACGTTACCATGTTGTTCCTGCTACTGTACCTGTATACACACAGCTTTTTCATTTAATGTGCTGTGAAAATTGTATGTAGCATTCGCAAAACGGACAGGCCCTGGCCGGTCAATTTGTTGAGTTAGAGTCAAGGTAAAATGACAAGAAAAAGTTAATGGAATTTCCTTGTTTTTGCATTAAAATGTGATCCAATCTTCATTTAAATCACAGTAGTAGACTAACACTCTATGCTTAAGCTGACATTTAAAGTACTGGATGAAAAGTAAGTGCAGTCACAAACTAATTATGGATGAAAGCTTATTAGAGTTAGTCTGGAGTTTGGGTGTATGGTTTAAATCTTCTTTGACTGAAAAACACTCGAAACATTTTAGGTTTACCTAAAATTAAAAAAAAAAAAGGTTTATTTAAAAAAAAATGTTGTGACATTTTAGCAAATATTTTAAGCAGATGCTCGTTTGATAAGAAGTATCTTATTATGTAAACCATATCTCACAAAAAGGGGATTGCTGAAAGTATACGGTCAAGAGTATTTAGGATATGGCAGGAAATGGTTGCACAGACATCCACCACTGCCCACTTCAAAGAAATTGTCTTTAAGTGGAGATGGTTCATGACTGTAGCTTGAAGTGGGAACCTACTGTAGCAAGGATGACTCCAAAAACACAACATGGAATCTTATGGAGGTACAGTATAATAAATAAATCAAAGGGTTGAAGATATCAATGGAACTGGCAAATAAAACTTATGAGTCTATGATACTTAAATAATTAAACAAGCCACAGGAGGAACCCATAGATGCTGCTATGAGGAAAAAAAAATGTAAAAGAAAGAAAAGTTGCTTTCCAAAGTTTTCCAAAAGCACCTTGGCTGTGCCCAATACTGCTTTAAAATGTTTTGTAGATTGATGAAATAAAGATGAATTATTTTAGAAGAATACTCCACATTATGTGTATGGCTTTTCAACTTTGAAACATCATCCAAATGGTGATGTATAGTGTCAGGAGCATGAAGATATTGTATAATGTCTTATGGCTGTCCGCCACCTAAAACTATGCAGATATTTGGTGATGCACAATAATCCCAAGCACTGAATAAATTCCACCAAACAACAACTTCAGGAGAAAAAAAAAGTCTTAGATGAAGATCAGATCATATTTTATTGCAAATTAATGCAGGAAGCCAGTTATTTACAAATGATTCTCTCACGGTTCTTTCCCATCTATTTTTGTTACACAGTTAAGTGGTGCAGTGAGTCTACTGTGTAAGAATTGTCCTTAATTAGTCACTGAAATTCCTCTATTCCTCTAAGATGCTGAGTATGATTGACTGAAATAAACACAAGAATCTTGTGCTCCAAGAAGGATTAGCACTTAATAAGAGTAAGAATTCCTTTAATTGTCTCGCAGTAGACAATTTTTTGTGTTACAACAAAAGTAAGAGACAAATTACCAAAGTAGTAAAAAGAAAAATAGTAGTAACATAAACACTATATATAATGTACAACATATATACCTACATATATACAGTGTAATAGTTAACACTGTTACACATTTGGAAACACGGTTCGGTTGATAATATTGGACATGAATATTTTTATTTCACATACATGGGTTAAACTGTTTGTCTTAGTGAGTATGTGGTCTATTGGGAGCACTGCTGATTGTGAAGTCTGACAGCTGCAGGAAGGAGGTACCTTCAATACCATTCCATCACACGCTTCAGGTAAAGCAATCTGTTCCTGAAGGAGCTCTCCAGTGCTTTTAAAGTCTCCTGCAGGGGGATGGGAGTTCCTCTCCATCATGGATGACAGCTGAGCCATCATCCTCCTCCCTCCCACCACCTCCACTGAGTCAAGGAGGTATCCCAGGACAAAGCTGGCCTTCTTGATAAGTTTATTAAGTCTCTTCTTGTCAGCCGTCAAGATGCTAGGAAGCTTAGCGAATCAGCAGTTTGTACTCACCGGACATCTGGCCTGGATGTTCACTGGTGTCGGGGGACAGAGGGTTCACCTGCGGACCCCAGTTCTTAAGTCTTCCCAGTATTGATCTGGAGGTGGTTCCGCAGGCACCAGTCCACGAAGTCCTGCGTCAGATCCCTGTACTGCCTGTCGTCCTCATTAGTGATGAGGCCAACAATAGCAGTCATTGGAGAACTTCTGCAGGTGGCAAGTGGTAGTGTTACTACTACTACTGTCATTTAGCAGACGCTTTTATCCAAAGCGACTTACATCTGAGGGAACAAACACACCATGGAGCAATTAGGGATAGGGCCTTGCTCAGGGGCCCAAAGTGGTTAATCTTGGTTGCCATTATGGTGCTTGAACCTGGGTCCTTCAGACCCAAGCCCACCTCTGTAGCACCCCCCCATTGTTGTTGTAGGTAAAAGTCTGCAGTGTAAAGGGGTGAATAAGGGGCGTCCTTTCGCGTTCACAACCAGCTGCGTTGTGAACGGTCCTCGCTCGCTTACCACGCGGGGAGAGCGGGTCGTCCTGGAAGTAACCAGTTAGGGCCAGTATGCAGAGCCAGAGTTAGAAAAGTAATTGGTAGTGGTATTTGATAGTAGTATAATAAACCATCTGGTGGAATAAGGGATGCGGGGGCGGTGAGTAGCAGAGAAGAGAGGTGAAAATGGAGGAGCACGTGAAAGCTGTCGGTCCAGTGAGGGAAATTTACATTTCTAAAACGCCCCAACGGCACTTTTGATGAAGGTAAATTGAAATGTGTTCTTTGTGGAAAGGACTTTTCTTGAAGAGAGCACCCCGCACATCAGCACACCAGAGAGGCTGGCAAATGTTATTGCCAAACGGATGTAAATGTTTAGGACCGCATCTGTTCAAGTCTGTTAAAATAATAAATAAATTACTTTATAAAGCCACTTTTTTGCTGTTATATATCAGTCTTTTGATCTGCCATACTAATGTAATTAATTTAAAGGAAAACACTTCATGTTGAGGGCTTTTTTCAGAAATGTCTAGGTGAGATTAAAAAGAGATTAATTAATTTCAGATCTTAATTAATCGCTCAACTTTTTTTAACCGCTTGACAGCACTAATTTAGACGTTCAGTGAGGTAGTCCAAGATCAGGTTGTATGGTGTTGAAAGCTATGGAGAAATCAAAGAACATGATCCTCAAGAGAGAGCTTGATGTTGAAGGAAGATCACTGTGTTGTCCACTCCAATGCCAGGCTGGTAGGCAAACTGCAGTGGTTCCAACAATGGTCTCCCCAGGGAATGAAGATGGAGGACCAGCCGCTCCAGGGTCTTCATCAGGTGGGATATTAGTGCCACCGGCATGTAACTGCTGAAGTACTTGGGGTGTGGGGTCTTGGGCACAGGTTCAACCATACAGCTGGGCTGAGCGCGGGGGCTGGCTTTGAGCTGGGTGATCTGAAGTGGAAGGAGGAGGTGGGAGAGGAGCAGGGGCCGTGAGTTCTGGGCGAAGAGAAGGGGAGCTGCAGCAAAGAGGACTGAGTCGGCGGATGGGCAGATGGCTGATCAAACCTGTTGAAGAACATGTTCAGGTCATTTGCCCATTTTTCTGTCTCCCAACACGTAGGAGTCAGGATCGTTGTGGCCAGAAATGGTTTCAGTCCTCTCTAGACTGCTGAAGCTGATCCTCCATTTTCCTCTTGTAAGAGCTTTTCCCCTTCCTCAGCAGTCTCTGCACCAGTGGTGGAGCCAGCCAGTTTTCAATGGGGTGGCCAGGGTGGGGCCAGGGGAACTTTTAGGGTGGCCAAGAACACAATCAAATTTATTGTGTTTACAGACAATGAAGTTGTATTTTACCATAATGCAACCACGTGAAAAACATATCCACAGACCTTCATGGGATAAAGGATAGGTCAAAACTCCTTTTTAGTAGAGCTTTCAGGGTTGTTTCACAGTTTGTTGGAAAAACACCAAACTGTCCTGGTGGATACTGTGTTTTCCACACAGAATTCAATGCAATCAGTTGCACAATTTCTTAGACTATTGTTACAAACCTGGCTCACAGTTTGCAACAAAAGAGTCTCCACACACAATTCAAGGTACAAAAAAGATGATTTATTTAACTAAATATACTCCCAAATGAAAGTAACGTATGTTGTCATGTTGTGAGTGTATGCAGTGAGTGTGTGTATGTGTAGATGTGTGTAAAACAGAATACACACAACCAAAGCAAACCCAAATTACACCATGTTGGCCATGTGGCTGTCAGCTGCTCAATCAAGGAGAGAGTGAGCAGGCTGACAACTGAGCCTTTTATAATAGTGAGACCACACCCTCAGGTGTGGCCAATAAGGTTGGACGGCCGCCCTCTTCAGCCACAAGGACAGGAACTGCTGTGAAGATACACAAATTAGTAAGGCCGTCACACCCCCACCCATATAAATGAGGCCCCAAGGTGGTCTCAAAACAAAATAATACAAACAATACACAGGAACATTTCAATAGTTCTCTCATCCACTTCCAAACTGCTCACCCAACCCACACCCACTCAGCAACTCTGGTACCTGGAGAAGCAAATTAAGAGCAGGAAGGAGAGAAGAACAGTGCAGAGCAAAAAGGGACAACTGGTAAAATGCATTATGCAGGCAACGCACGAGACAATGCATCAGCCACAACATTTTCGGAACCTTTAATGTGGCGTATGTCAAGGTTGAATGGCTGCAAGAACAAACACCAGCGCATCAGTCGTTGATTGGGGTTTTGTAGGGAATGCAAGAATGTCAAGGGATTGTGGTCTGTATAAACTACTAGAGTTTTGCCTCCACCCACATAAACCTCAAAGTGCTGTAGAGCCCAAATGAGAGCCAGTGCCTCCTTTTCTACAATAGAGTAGTTCAACTGATGAGAATTGAATTTCCTTGAGAAAAAGCTTACTGGATGGTCAATACTATCAGAACCTGTCTGTAAAAGTGCAGCTCCAGCACCCACATTGCTAGCATCCACCTGCAGCGTAAAAGGTTTATCCAGGCGGGGAGCTGCCAAGACAGGGGCAGAGGAGATCAGATTTTTGACATGTTCAAAAGCACACTGACATTGATGGGTCCAATCAAACTTGACCTTTGAACTCAAAAGATTAGTCAAAGGTGCAACCACTGTGGAGAAGTTTCTACAAAACCCTCTGTAGTAACCTACCATGCCAAGAAAGCGCATCAGCTCCTTCTTGGTGGAGGGAGTAGGAAACTGGTCGATGGCAAGGACTTTTGCTCTAAGAGGTCGGACCTGCCCCTGACCAACCACCTTCCCCAAATAGGTGATTGTACCTCGAGCAAACTCACATTTGGCCAGATTTATTGTAAGATTGGCCCATACCAGGCGGTCAAAGAAAGCTCTGATGCGTTCTACATGCTCACTCCATGTGTCACTATAGATCACTACATCATCTAAATATACTGCACATCCCTCCAACCCGGCTACAACTTTATTCATTAACCGTTGAAAAGTTGCTGGGGCGTTCCGCAACCCAAATGGCATGACGGTATAAGAATAAAGTCCTGAGGGAGTTATAAATGCAGCAATGTCTTGAGCACGCTTTGACAGTGGCACTTGCCAGTAGCCCTTTAAGAGATCAAACTTACTGACAAATTTTGCTGTGCCCACTTGATCGACACAATCCTCCATGCGAGGAAGTGGGTAGGAGTCTGGCTTGGTAATTTTATTGACTTTTCGAAAATCTGTGCATGGTCTAAATGTTTGATCTGGCTTACTAACCAGCACACATGGGGAAGCCCAACTAGAAGAAGATGGCTCTGCAATGTTATTCTCCATCATATACTTCACCTCCACCTCCAGCTGAGCACGTTTTTCTTGAGAAACCCGGTAAAACCTCTGGCGAATCGGCTCAGCATCCCCCAAGTCAATATCATGCTCCATGAGGTTAGTTCGGGAAGGATTGTCTGAGAATAAAGATGGAAATGACAAAATGAGGTTAGACAACTCTTTCACTTGAAAGTCAGGCAAATGTCCCATCAACTTATTCAAGTTACTCAAGGACTCTGAATTCTTGAGCCTGCCTTGCATCACACAGTCATCTGGATCATTGATTGCTTCTTCCTCTCCCAAGGAAGAAGAGTTCACAGAACCTACTGAGGCCGCCAATGCCACTGGCCTCATTTCCCCCCCACTGGAACGAGGAAAATAGGGTTTAAGCATGTTAACATGGCACAACTGTGTAGTCCTTCGCCTGTCAGGAGTAGATATCAAGTAATTCAAGTCTGAAACCTTCCTCACAACAGAATAAGGACCTGAAAACCTTGCCTGGAAAGGAGAACCCACTACTGGGAGATTTGCCAGAACCTGATCTCCTGGACAGAACACATGTACCTCGGCCCGGCGATCATACAAACTCTTCATTTTTCCCTGAGCCTTTTCCAGATTCGTTTTTGCCATTTTTCCAGCTTCATACAAACGTCTTTTAAACCCATCCACATACTCCACCATAGTTGGAGGAGGGGGAGGCTTTCTCCAATCATCCTGCAAGACCGCTAAAGGGCCACGAACAGAATGACCGAACACAAGATCATTTGGGCTAAAACCCGTACTCTCCTGAGTAACATCACGAGCAGCTAGCATTAACCATGGTAGCCCTTCCTCCCAGTCCCGACCAAGCTCAGTGCAATAAGAGCGCAAAAGTGATTTGAGTGTTTGGTGAAAGCGCTCAATAGCTCCCTGGCTTTCTGGGTGATAGGCAGTGGACTGGGCATGTTTAACACCAAGCTTGCTTAACATGTCTGCAAACAGTCCTGATGTAAAATTTGTCCCCTGATCACTTTGAACCACTTTGGGAATGCCAAACACAGAAATGAACTGAGTCAGAGCCTTTATTATGGACCTCGCCGTTATGTTGCGCAATGGAAAAGCAGCTGGATATCTGGTTGTCTGACACATTACCGTGAACAGATATAAGCTACCAGATTTAGACTTAGGCAGTGGGCCCACACAGTCGATCAACAAATGCTCAAAAGGCTGACTAGCTACTGTTATAGGTTTCAAAGGAGCGGGTTTTATGGACTGATTTGGTTTTCCTGTGAGCTGACATGTATGACAAGTTTTAATGTAGGTCGAAATATCTTTCTTCAACCTAGGCCAATAAAAGTACCTGAAAACTTTGTCATAAGTCTTTTTAACCCCAACATGCCCAGCTAACATGTCATGAGCAGTTCTCAAAATACCATCCCTCAGCTTAGTGGGAACCACAATCTGAAAAATAGCATCACCAACAAACTTCTCACCCTGGGGCAACCATTTTCTCACCAACATGCCCTCATCAAGGAAGTATCCATGAGCCACACTCCCCATCTCTTCCGCTGGACGCACCTGCTGAAACAGCTCTGATAAAACAGGATCCCCCTGCTGCTCCTGTATTAAATTAGCACGGGACACAGAAAAAGGGAAGGCAGGTAAAGGAAACTGAACATTTTTAGCAATTTTATGCACTCCGACTTCCTTCTGTGCTTGAGCCCTAGTGACAGCACATGCTGAGAAAACATGCTGCAGGTCTCTGCACTCAACCTGGTCCACCAAAGGAGAGCAAGTTACCACTGGTGAGGGAGAGGCCCCTGGGAATGGACCGTCAACCAGATCGTTACCCAGAATCACCTGCACACCCTGAACTGGCAGGGCAGGACGCACTGCCAAAGCTACTTCCCCCTTAACCTGATCTGAAAAGAGCACTACCTTATGCAATGGTGCAGGGAACACAGACAACCCCATATCCCTGACCAAAATCGAATCACCAGTGTCAGTGGCTGATGTAAAAGACAACACAGATGCCACTATGAAGGAGTCTAAAGCACCAGAGTCTCGCAAAATTTTGACAGGAACTTTTTTATCACTTCCTACCAAAGAGACAAACCCATCACTGACGTGCTTGTGATAACCAGGATCAATTTCATCACTGTTAGCCTGACCAGAGTCTTCTGTAGAAGAAGCAACAGATTCCTCAAGAGGAAACAGAGTCTCAGACAAAGAATGAGCAGCTAATGTTGACGGCTTGGTAAGCTGCTGAACAGCAGCGATAGCCGCAGCCCTCTCCCTCAATATGTTTTCTGTCAACCGTACTGGAACGGCTAAGGCTGCAGGTTTAACCTGGCGATTTCCTGGCTGGGACTTTTGCTTAGCTTTCAGGACAGGACAGTCAGCTTTCCAATGACCTTTTCCTAAACAGTAGTTACAAGTTTGACCTGAATCCAACTTGCTACCAGCATTTCCCGTCTTGAAAGGAAGAGAATCACTCCCGGTACCTTTTTGATGACCACCAACAACATTATCCCTCCGTCCATAGTCCCAACGTACTTTATGAATCAGGGCATATTCATCAGCTATGACAGCAGCTTTAGCCAAAGTCTTAGCCTTCTTCTCACTCAAATAAATAGCCAGGCGCTCAGGAAGCGTTTCTTTAAACTGTTCTAGCAACAGTAGTTCACTCAACTGTTCAAAATTCTGAGCATCAGAGGCCAGTCTCCAACGACCAAAAAGGGTAGACAATTCACGTGCAAACTCTACATAAGTCTCTCTCTCATGCTTTCTTGCACTCCTAAATTTCTGTCGATAAGCCTCAGGCACCAATTCATATGCTTTTAAGACTGCCATTTTAACCTTGAGATAGTTAACACTGTCTGATAAAGGCAAAGCAGAATAAGCCTCCTGGGCTTTACCAGTCAATACACACTGTAACAGGAGGGTCTGCTCAGAATCACTCCACTTCCTGTTCTTGGCCAACCTCTCAAAGAGCAAGAAGAATGTATCTGGATCCTTCTCTGAAAATTTGGGCACCAACCGCAAAGAACCAGAGACATCAAAGGTCAGAGAGGTACCTGCCACAGGTTCTCCCTTCCCAACTGCTATGGGATCAAGAATCTTCCCCTCCTTGATTAAGTCCAGCTTGTAACGCTCAAACTCCTGACGCTCTCTCGCCTGCTGCAGCTCAGCTTCACGTAACCTCATAGTATATTTGAACTTCTCCATCTCTACAGCCTGCTCCTGTTTTGTCATTTCCATCTTTACAGCTTGCTCCTGTGCACGAGTATCCTTTTCTAATTTATGCTGCAAAGTCAACAGTTCTTTTTTCTGTTCAAAAGTTAAAGGCACCCCAATCCCAGCTATAGGCCTCACAAACTTTTGCGACAGCTCTGGCTCAACCTCAGGAGAAATGTCCCCGGCCAACTGGGTGTCACTACCTTCAATTTCAGAAGACAAAACCCCAAACTGAACCAAACCATCCTTTAGTGCACACAATATGTTAGCTTTACGCCCCTGACTGGGGATTTCAACACCAAAATGCTCTGCCACCTTCAACAAACGATCCTTGGTGTAAGTCTCCAGCAGACTTTCACTAGGATTCTGCAAAAAATCCTCGATCGCAGACATAATTGGAACAACAGCTGACCCACAAAAACCAAGTACTTACACCTGACACTCTAGGCTAACCTGACAAACTGACTACAAATGTTTACTACCAACCCGATATGACAGTCACAATGTGGAACAACCTTCCCCCTGGCTACCTACCTAACCCAAAAGTAACTATCTGTCTCAACCCTAGTCTTCATGCAAATAGCGCTGGTGGGAGATTTAAACACTTAGCCCAATGACCCGGCCAGGCAACCATTAAAAATGGCGACCTACCCAGTCAGTCATGGATGTGTACCCGAAGCACAAGGCTGTGGCCATACTAATGCACAAAAAAAACAAACTAAAATAACAAACAACGAATCCACGAATGGATATCGTTCTGATACCTATCGGGGAAGTAGTTCCACTGACAAGGCTGTTTTATTCACACCGGATCAGAAGCAAACAACAAAAATGAGGCAGGTTAACTATTATCTACAGGTGTAACCAACTGAGCCTGAAATCCAATTCAACCTAAATCACCACATATGTACCCTTTAAATATGTGAGACTCCCTCCAAAACCAATGCTTCAATTTAAGCAACTGCTACAAAATTCAACAGCAATCACTGTCTCTTACTCACCAAAGTGGACGAGCCCCCATTTGTTACAAACCTGGCTCACAGTTTGCAACAAAAGAGTCTCCACACACAATTCAAGGTACAAAAAAGATGATTTATTTAACTAAATATACTCCCAAATGAAAGTAACGTATGTTGTCATGTTGTGAGTGTATGCAGTGAGTGTGTGTATGTGTAGATGTGTGTAAAACAGAATAAACACAACCAAAGCAAACCCAAATTACACCATGTTGGCCATGTGGCTGTCAGCTGCTCAATCAAGGAGAGAGTGAGCAGGCTGACAACTGAGCCTTTTATAATAGTGAGACCACACCCTCAGGTGTGGCCAATAAGGTTGGACGGCCGCCCTCTTCAGCCACAAGGACAGGAACTGCTGTGAAGATACACAAATTAGTAAGGCCGTCACACTATTAATGTCCTATCAACATGCCTCCCACCCGGCCTTGTTGGACCGTCTTTTTACTGTGCGGGACACAGCTTGCTCTCTGAGCACGAGTGGTTTGTACACAGGCAGGAGATAAACCAGGTTGTGGTCAGATCTTCCCGGGGGGGTAGGGGTGCAAAAGTGTGTGCCTCCTTGTTGTTGGCATAACACAGGTCCAGTGTCTTATCGTCTCTGGTGCAGAATGTGACATAGTAGGTGAATGTGGGGAGAGTTGAGGATGGAGAGGCACGATTCAAATCCCCTGAGATAAGATGAGAGCCTGTGGGTGCTCTGCCTGTAGGCTTCTTGTGACAGAGTGCAGGACATCACAAGCTGTATCAGCGTTAGCAGATGGAGGAATATACGCAGCTGTCGTGATAACAAGCGATAATTCCTGCTGCAGGTAATATGGGCTCATGCTTACAGTCAACAGTTGTCCCGGGAGCCGAGCTGCTCTTTAATAGAGTTACACCATCCACCAGTATTGTTAACAAACACTGCCATCCCTCCTCCTTTTCTCCTACCGCTCACCTTTGTCCCGTCTGCGCACAGTAGTATGAAGCCGTCCAGCTTCGCAGCTGTGTTCGTAGTAAATGCAGTCAGCCATGTTTCCATGAATGCTGCAGGCCCAGTATTCCTTCTGATGCCAGGTCAGTGTGGCTAACTCCTCCATCTAGTTGGGAAGAGATTTTACGTTTCCCATGACAATGGACAGTAGGATAGGTCTGAATCTCCTCCTCCTGGTGAACAGTTCCGGCACGGCTCCCCCATCTCCTCTTCAGCTTGTGGGGAACATCGAGTCTCTAATGGGCCCGCAGCACTGAGCCTCGGAGCACCAGCAACTGGTCCTTACTGTGAATAATAGGGCCATGGCTATGTAAGGGATCTCCGGACACGGTGATAGAAGTAGAAAAAAGACCAGAACAAAACACTGCTTCTTTGGTCTCCATAGTGCATTGATAGTTAAGTAAAAGAAAATACTTAAATAAAAAAATATATATACTAAAAACAGTAAAAGTTAATGAAAAAAATTCCAGTAGGAACTATTGTAACAAGCTGCCACTGGAGCAGTGCCATTATGTATTTGTTGTACCATTAAAGGCCTTGGTACGACTTGACCACAAACCCGTGAGCAGTAATGACTTGGTTTGTCTCAGCGGTCTTCAGGTGAGAATCTCCTTTCACCAGGTTTTCATTTAGTTAGTCCCACAACACCTCCAGAAGGCTGAACAGTGATATCTGGCATCCGAGAGTCACTCCCCTAATGCCAGCTCTCACTGCTCCCCACTGACAAAACAACCTCCATTACCCAACCTCCCAAACCATCACAATATCTTCCCTTAACTTACCTACAAAATGGCTGGCAAGCCAAACCAACACTTCCACCTTCAACAGACCCAAGCTCTGTTCATGCAAGCTCCAGGCAGTGACAGTGCCAATGCTACGGTAGTAGACCGTTTTAATCCAGGTATGAATAATGTTTAACACCGCAGGCAAAAGCTGATGCCACCACCTTTTGTTATCCGGTAGTCTGGTGTCATAACTCTGAGAACACACACAAAATCACGGTTTAGGAGAAGATATATACCCCTTATTTCTTAAACAGTTTAAGACAACAGCAGTGACTTCAATAGCAAAGGAGAGGACTGGCCTACTTTAAGAAACCCTCATCACACAAATCTGCCCCCCCCCCCACCCAACTGTCTCACTGCACACAGAACCACAACAAAGAACTCCTACCCAGCACACTCTGGCATTTAACATGCAGGTAAACACACCCCTGATATCTCCAAGAACATAAGCCCATCTCACTGAAATATGAGTCGCACAACACCTGATTTCACACCACTAGGAGACTGCTAGATGACTAGCTGGACAGGTGAGCACTACCTTTAATACCTATCAGCTATCCCTTCCTCCCAAAACTACCACGAGTAGCATCTACTGTTGATGTTTTTAGAATAATTTAATAATGCACAAAACACCAAGACAATAACACAACTACAAAGAATATAACTAAGTTAACCACAACTTAACGCTCCAATCGAACAACACCCTCCCCTAGGGGAGGTCCGACCCGGCCCGGCCCAGGACTGCTGCATGTTTTTGTGAGGGTAGCACACATTAGCTACCCAAGGGAACGCAAGAGCACTCACCCCCCACCCAGACTCCCCACCAACTACCCAGAGCGTACCCGGCGGGAATTGAACACAGGACCTCCTAGCTGTGTACCAGCTGTGCCACCGTGCCCCCTCCTCTTGGCTCTCTTTTAGAAGTTCCTCACAGCAATCAAGTCCAGCTGAGACAATTAACTCGAGTCTCTCAGCAGCAACAGCTGGGTCGTCTGAGGATCAATCTAATGAGTCGCCCTGGCAATGAACACACCGATTCAAATAGGCCACTCATAATTCTTTAAATAAACTTCCCCTTCTTAGATTTCTTCCTTAAATGTGTTTTTATCTCATCTGATCCCCTCACCAAGCCACTCCCTAAACTTCTTGATCAAAGAAAGAGAAATTATCAATACTAAGTCCTATTTGCTCAAATTGTTGCTGACATTGTTTTTTCCTAATCCAAATCAACTGACTGTATCTAGCTGTCTTCCTCAAACTCCGCCGATGTACTTCCAGTAATGTGAATACGGATCTAGCTATGAAACCCCTACATCCCATTTCTACTGGACAAATTCTAACTTTCCATCCTCACTGCTCACCTTCTGCTCCTAAATCTGTATCCCCAGGCCCTCACCTTGGAACACTTAAACCTCTGTTAAAGTAGATATTGGTAGCTGCAATATTCCTTTCCAGTGCAATGCTACATAACTTCCTTTATAATGGAGCTAACTACCCTTCCCATACTCTCTGCTGTGGTCTTTGGGATTTGGTAGATTTAGAATGGCCACACCAACCTAGAGAATAACCCACATTGCAAACAGTGCAACTTGAGCTTTCCTTGAAGACCTGATGTTGCTGAAGAATTGTATAGAATAAACAAATTCCATACAAATCTTAAGCAACATCCTTCCTAATTTGCTCTGTTGGGATTGCCTCTTCGTCAATGAAAAACGTCCTTTCACTAAACTTCTCCAACATATTGAGATGCCCCTAGACTTGCTAAGCTTAATCTTCCCACCCACCCGAGGTTCATAGTTATCCGTTCCAGTAGTCTTTTTGTACATGGAACTGTTGTAGTTACAAGTTTCAAATCACCCATGTCCGCCTTAACTGGTGGGAGCTGTATCCTGTTCTGCTGTCAGCCTGCAACTGATTATTTCCATTGCCACTGTGAATGCCAATGGGGGAGTCATACATCCTGCCATAATACATACTTCTAACCTCTACCTATGTGTTGTGAAACCTGCCGCATTAATACATGCCCTTACGTCCTGAAAATATGCTTTCAGCAAGTTAACAACTATCCCAGGCACTCTAAAATATTCAAATGATTTGCAATCATTTGCAAGATATAAAAATACCACATGAAAATCCCTTTTCTCAATCTAAGGTGCTTGAATCTGGTCCCATATTATACTTGCATGCTCTAGGTATCCAGTAAAACATTGCACACCTGCTTTCTGGACTGCAGTATCTATTAAACTAGTCATCTCTCAGTAACTCGCTAATAACTGTGCAACTGTGCAACCTTGGGAATAAGGACACCCGTGCCCTACGCCATGCTCTTGGAACCTCAGACACAATTTTATAGATCCGTTAGGAGACTTCATTTGGCCCTGGGACCAAAGAAGCCTTTGCACATCTCACTATTTCCTGAACTTCCTTTCACAGAGTTGGCCTAACATCCATTTCATGAGCTATCTCTCCTAATGGTGGCGTCTCAGGTGGAAGACCTACTTTCTTTCCTCCTCTAAATCTATAGAGATAATTTGTGCAGATGAGTCACAGTCACATTTAAACTAATGGTGGAGTTAGCCACAATGCCAGGACTGTAAGTAAAACAGTATGGACACGGTTAAACAAAAGCAGAAGGAAAGATGTTTCAAATGTTCTGTTTTTTAGTCTTGAAGGAGACAAATGTCCTATTCACACTGGACTAAAATTACCCCTGGACCTACAGTAATTCTGAAATTACACCCCAACATCTGTGTTTAGTTCCATGGATTCATGCAAGATAAGTGAAGTCTGTGTTTTACCGTGATTTACAGACATTGATTCTTGAAGTGATCTTGAGGCATTGCATTTTATTAAACAATTACCTTTTATTTAATATAATATGTGAATATTGAGTTGAAGCCATCTGATCAGCCAACACTCGAGTTGGATTTCAGTCACGACACATCACATTTTTATGGAAGCCCATAGGGGACTTTATTCAAATGCAAATGTAATTCCACAATAGCATTATAATTTTCCACATATGCATGAGTTATTTGGGACAAAAATGAAATTAAAATGCAATAATTCAATTTGAATTTTCATTTTCACACACTTGTATGGGCATTCTATGACAATATTAAAATGAAAATGGAAAAGCTGTTTCACATTTCATTTTGAAAGATTTAACCTGATTTACAGAGGACAATATTCAAATGCAATAAGAGAAACAGCGCCCCCAGGCTAATGCATTTACATTTAAATGTCACCAAGCTCTTTTCTGGACAAAATTTAAATTAAAATGCAATTTTCTAACAACTTGCAAATTAAAATTAAAACGGCATTTCACATTTCATTTTCAAAGACTGAAACTGCTGCACAAAGGACAATCTTCAAATGCAATAAGAGAAACAGCGCCCCCATGCTATTGCATTTACATTTAAATGTCACCAAGCTCTTTGTTGGACAAAATTAAAATTAAAATGCAATTTTCTAACAACTTGAATTTTCAAACAACAAGGGCATTTCACATTTCATTTACAAAGACTGAAACTGCTGAACAAAAGACTATTTTCAAATGCAATAGGAGAAACAGCGCCTCCTAGTCTATTCCATTTTACATTTACCTGACCTGAGTTTTTACTTTACAAATCACAGACATGGCACATTTGGACAGAATTAAAATCACAGATGTCCTTGGTGATTATTACAGATCATCACAGGTCCCCAGATAATTTTAATCATGTGTGAATGGGGAAAAAGAAAGGGAATAAAATTTAAAGCAAATTAAAATCCAATAAAGCCTTTGTTCTACAGTCAAATGGAGTTTATAATATAGTTCTGAGTTGTCATTGTCTCCATTTGACAAATAGGTCTGTTGTACAATGAAACAAGGCAGAACACATGGTGTTGATGTAGTTTCTGTTAGCTGTTATTCAGTCCATGCATGGGATTCACCACAATATTCCTAATCCATAGAAGATCAGTCCCAATAGGGGTCAAAAGGCCAACATTCCAATACTGGAGACCACAGCAAATGGCTCATTCTGATTAGGTAATACGGTAGGTTGGGTTTTATTGTTTTTAGCTGGACTGTGTATTTTCCATTCCCTGTCAATGATCATTCACAAAAGGTATTGCTTGGGACTGCATTTCTGTCTTTTAGTATCTGATATAGAGACTCATTAAACAAAATTAAAATGAGTTCTTTATGGCCTAATGATTTAAAAATGCCATTGGTGCTCTTTGCTGCGTAGTGTCAAAAAGCCATGAAGCTGCAAATAGGTTTAATACTAATTTTGAGGAAGAGATTGTATTACAACAAATGAAGATAAAAGAAAATGTTATATGTGACCAGTTTATGGGACAAGACAGGAATTCATACTTTTCTCTGCCTTCAAGAAACCTCTAAGCAGCAATAACAGTCTGTTTTTAAGACATCAGAAAATAAGAGGCATGATGAGAGCAATGTGTGAGCTGGAGTATATGGTTAGCCATCCCAGCATGGCTTAATCAGCACCGATAGCTAAAGCGAAGCCCTGCAGCTCTGGGTGGCCAGTGGCTTTTTGTCTAGGAAGGATCAAACACATGCTAGCTTACAAACACAAACACTGACAAAGCTGTGAATGCCATCTGGCTTTTGCAGGCTCTAATGGAGGAGCTGGGCCCTCCGAGAGATGTGCTAGGGAGTGGGTGGCTGCTGAAGTGGGAGAAGGGCAGAGAAGATGCAAGGCAGCAAAGAAGAAAAGAAGAAAAAAAAACAAGCAGGGATGTGACTGAGATTTCAGGTGGATGGGCCTCCACCTGCTCTCTACTTACTGCTAATTGGTCATCACGTTGTTGATGCTGTGCCAGCACCATAACAGGATGCCAACACTCCATCTAATTGTCATATTTGATGTATCTTTCTTTCTGTCTTTGCTGTCATCCTCTTATATCGTCTCTCCCACTTCCGTCCACATACAGACCACGTGTGACTGGAGCATAAAGTGGTTTAAAAGGCCAAATCCTGATGGAGGATGAAATAGACAGCTTATATTGGCCATTTTCTTCACAGTGACTGTCCCATTAGATGTTAGTGAATCTAAAGACCCCATCGGCATAAGACATTTCACTATATGCCTATATATGTGTAGATTTAGGAAGTGTGGTAAAAGTTGAGCTTATTTCTTTTGCCAACATTTGAGAGTGTCTTGGTGTGATGGTGTTAAAATGTTTTCACTTTTTTGCGTAAGATGTATTGAAGTGAATATGTTGTATTTATCAATTCAATTGTTTATTTTACTCATGTAAAACATAACATAGTGGCATGAGACTTGCTGACTATTGTCAGTCCAGACACAAGATGTGTGCAGTGCACTAAAATGCACATATATGCTTGTTGCCAACACAACGTTGACAGTTTATGTACAGCTTACAGTTCAGGCTCACAAGCTAGTAGCATTTGTAAAGCTTGTGAGTCTGAGCTTGCAAAAACGCATTCAGCTTCAGTTATTGTGTGAATCCAACAGCATTCTAGGCCTTTTTTTCATTTAAAAAAAAGAAAAGAAAAAGAAAATCCTTTGTGAAGTGTCAGGAGAAAGAAATGCATTTGTTACACTCTTGGCATACAAAAACAAACTGCAACCACAGAGCCACGGTTGGCCAACTTTTCCTCACAACCAAAGCCATATTTGTTTGGACATCTTGGAAACAAAAGCACAATGCTCTCAGTAAGATGTACTAGCAGATCTACTGGAATGGAAACATACTCAATCCTTGCTGCTCAGCTGTAAACTTCCACTGTTAAAATGCCCACTGAAGCTCTTAATCTTGTGGAGTTTACTACTTGGGTAATATGACCATACAATGAAATGTTGTCTTCTGATGTCATGCACAGCCATTGTTGTGTATGACATACATCTACTGTACCTTGCTTTTTTGAGCCTCTGCTAACATCTAAGATGATAATTTATTATGATAAAATTATAGTTGTGTCAGGGACATCACTCCTTCGCTGATCTACGATGTCTTCTCAATGTCTTGTACTCATCAGCATCAAGAGAAGATATTGACGTAATTTATTTAGATGCTGGAAAAGCATTTGAAAGGGTAGAGTGGATTTGACTGTTTGAGTAGATTTGGATAGCTTCTGTACTCCAGTCCTAGAGTATCAGTGGTCACCAATCGGAATCATTCAGCATTCTTTATCATAAAAAACCTTACAACAAGTTGTATTATTAAGCTACCAGAAATACTTTACTGGTCCCAGTTATCAGACAAGATCCGGTGTGAATTTGAAAAAATGTGTGTTCTCTCCCAACTTCTCTCCCAGCTTTAATCACTTATGAGCTTTCCCGAACTATTTCAGCATATACTTTGAATCCTGTTGTCTAAAAACACCTTACATATTTGGCAACAATTTAGAAGATACTTTTAGGATTACTTTTAGGATACAAAGAATTGTGCATAGGGGGAATGGGTCTACATCATGTGGTCGTTTAAATTTAATTCAGTTTAAAGCTTTACATAGTATGCATATTGCTAAAACAAATCTGTTTTAGCAATATGCATAGATATGGCATAGATGAAAACTGTAGAAAATGTTAGGGTTCCCGCTAGCTTGATACACATGTTTTGGTCATGCCCAGGTCTGAATCAGTTTTGGTCAGGGGTCTTCAGAATTTCACCTGAAGCTACAAATGTAGAATGTGAGTCCAATGCCCTTTACGTTACATTTTTGGATACTGCCAGGAGACCACATTAAACTCAGTGCTCGGGTAAAAGGACACAATAGCATTTTCAAATGTTATTGCCAGGGGGGCAAATTATCTTATCTGGAAATCTCCATACTCGCCAAACATGTCCATGTTGTTGACAGATCTGATGCTCTATCTCAAGTTGGAAAAGTTAAGAAATACATTTAAAGGCTCTACAGGCCTTTTGTACAGCTTCTGGAACCCACTGTTTACTTATTTTAAAAGCCTGAATACTTTACCAGGAAGTCCTGGAACAACAGCATGTGTGGGTCCATAGCAAGCGCCAAACATCTTACTTCCGAATTGACGCTCATGCAGAATTAAGTTTCATTGCAGTTCCTCGAATGACTCATAGAGACTGCCCCCAAAAGCGTGTCAATCTCCACTGACTCCTATGTCAAAATGTCAAACTTTAGAGCAGAAATAAACATATTTACAGCTTGGTTCAAAAAAACTTTTTGGTCTCAATTGTTTGGTTTTACATCCATGACAACTCTGAGGGTGGTGAATTGTTTTTGTACCACACCAGGAGAGTTCATATGGAGCATTCAGATTCTATTATTAATTGACAGTTGGCTCAGCCAATGGCTAGCCGTTATCACTTCCTCACGACATGCCATTGCTCTCGGTGGAGCAACCAGCTGCTTTTACAAACCCATTGTCAGCTAGATGCGACAGTCATTTTTGAGTTTGCCCTAGAGTCACCATGTTAAACAGTATGTTGCACTGTAAATGTCTGCCAGCAGCTCTGCATATATTTCACCGGGGTTTGGCTGAAAGAGCTGGGAGCAAAGCTAACTTTGATTGATATGTGGTGGGGTTGTTCCCATCAGCTTGCTGAGCAATCTGGCCACACTTCTTACAAGGAAGAACGGGCTTCAAAAACCGGTCTTCAGAAGCTATTGGGTCACATGAAAAAAAATTCTGTCCATTATAATACAGTCGTTTGTTGTTTGTTGGGACATGTACAGAATCATGGTTGCCTGATGGCCTAAAGCACCCTGTAATAGAATGGTTTTATTTATCTATTTTATGCATGGTTTTATATATTTCTGATATATGCTGTTCTTTTTTTATTTTTTACCTTTCTTGACTGAAAATGTAAACACACACTATATGCATGTATATGTGTGTGTGTGTGTATATATATATATATATATATATATATATATATATATATATATATATATATATATATATATATATATATATATATATATATATATATATATATATACATATATATATATATATATATATATGTGTGTGTGTGTGTGTGTGCAGTAGGGGTGTAACAATATATCGTGCCACGAAATTTCGCGATACAAAAACGTCACAATACGTGTCGTGGAGGTGACAAAGTGTATCGCGATATTGGATTATTAATATTAAACTATTGTGTTGACTAGAAACGCGCATCCGACCGCGACCGCGGCCGCGACCGCATCTCGACCCGCAGACCAAAATCTTACTCCGCTCAGAAGAAACTAGTCCCATTTTGTGGTCCCGTTTTGAGCTCTGAACTTTTACTAATGTAAGGCTGGTGTAGAGTTAAGCCTTACCCTATTAAATTAAACCTTTTTCGGGTCGTGAGCAACTTCTGCTGAGCTCCAGTGTACTTTAATGTCCGCTCAACAGCGTAGGATTTTAGAGCATCAACACAGCACCTAGTGCTGTATCACTCCGCCCAATCTAAAACATATTAACAACTACAGATAAACTGACTAGTGTCATTATAGTCCCTGATTTACATCAGAATATAAAGAATAGATTTATAAAATAATGAAATAACCTTCTTAACAAAAATAAATATCCTCTTACACTTATAAGGTGAGCATAAATCAATCTTTTTTATGATGTAAAATTGTATGTATTTATTTACTTTTATTTATTTATTTAATTGTAGTTGTTAAATTAGAAAGAAAAAAGTCAAATCATACATGAGAGAAACTATTCAGTTTGTGGCAAAATATTTTTACTTGTATGAAACTGAAGATGCATAATGCAAACCTGACATTTACTTTTAGTTCAGTTTGTGGAAAATGGTTGGCCTGGCTTTCTCTTTAAACCTTAAACAGTTATAAAGCATTACAAACTGTAACAATAGGGCAAACACACAGCATTGTTTTGTATTTTGTGTCTTTCAAATAAAAGTAAATTTTTTCCAGTCATATGTTCCTCATGCAAGGTTGTTAAAAAAAAATACTGCTATAATATCGTATCGTATCGTTATCGTGACCTCAATATCGTATATCGTACCGTATCGTGAGATTAGTGTATCGTTACACCCCTAGTGTGCAGTATATTAGTATATATACTAACGATAGGGCAAAATGATAGAGCAACAATGTATACTGTATATTAGTCACTCCATTGTTTATAGTGTACTCTTGCTTTTTATTATTTTCACTTCAAAAATGACTGCGGAAACCAAAAGTGAATGTGCATTTTCATTGGAAATCAGTGGCAGTTTTACATCTCACCAATTTAAGAACAAATGGCAAAGGTCTATAATGGCTATTAGCCATAATGGAGGAAAATGGATTTGATTTGAAATGTATATTGCCACTTGATTGGCAAATATTGACAAGTGGGTTCTGTTAATTAATAATACTTAACAGTTGAGCTAGGAGAGTTAACATTGGCTGTCAGAAGTGACGAAAAAGGCATGATGACAAATGTAATTTAATAAGAGCTATATGTCTTCAAAATTACTAGCACTCTTTTTATTTATCTAATACTTTTCACAGATATAAATAGACAGGAGAAAATCTACCCATAGGGAGTTAAAGCATCAGTGGAAATTAAGGCAGAGAAGGAAGAATACGATTATGAAGCTGGGCATTGGAAGTTGAATTATTTAAATGTGCGTGCTGTAATCACAGTCAAGGGAGTAAAATAAAACAATGTTTTATTTGGATTAAACAATGAATTAAGAGAGACAGAAAAGGAAAATAGCATGGTCAAGTGCATGATGAAATTTGAGTTCTCTTTTGCTTCTGTGCATACTCCAAACCTTAATTTTCCAAAGTTATTTAAAATGCAAGGATTCCCTGCAATATGTGTTAAAAAGGTTTTAGGATATGAACCCCAACTTGATTTAGTCCTGAGAGTCCCACTTTTTGACTCCCTGGCAATAAAATCTTGACTCATTGATTCAAACAGCAGACTTCACAATTGAACTACAGCAGCAATGAGGAAAAACTGCACCAGAAAGCATCAAGATTAACTACCATGCCACAGGCTAGTTTCTAAATTTTCTATTCACTGATTCATTTATGTAACCTATAGCTGGAACTCACTAACAAACCAATCCCAGAGAAGCAGGGATCCATTTCCTTCCCTGATTAAATTTCAACTGGGTCGTTTTGTGTCCCATTAATCCGGTGCACTTTTTTCATATTACAGTTCTCTCTGTACTTCCAATCATCCTAGATTAGTGATCCTCCATTACATGTCCCCTACTCATTTCCATGTGCATTTATCCTCTTGTGATACATGCTAGCAGTGGTCTCTATCTCTTGCTTAACAAAAGGACACCCTTACCCATTTCGTATTATTAGTCTGAAAACCTAATGACTTTATCAGACCTTGTCACAGAGTGATTCCTGTAAACCCTGCAGTGCATAGGGCAGAGCAGACACAGGGCCTGGCTGAATAAAGACTGTAAGGGTCTTTAATTAAATCTGTCATCTTGGCATTTGATAAGCACAGTAGGGCATTTTTACTGCTCGCTATAAAGACCAGTTGTGGAGAGAAGTCTAAAATTGTCCTAATGTATCTTAACAATTACAATGATGAGAACATTTTCCCACAGAAGTGTGAACACATACTTACATACATAAGCAGCTTCTCTTAACATGTATAGTAAGTAACTAAAGTTTTCCCCAAGTCAGGGAGCCGGTTAATCACATTAATTTCATGCGGCAAGGATGATGAGAGAGCAATGCATTTACAAGCTGTTTCTTCATGATTTTGTACCATCTATGACTTAATATATCAAATTCATAAAAAGCAATGAACGTAGAAGTCCTCAGAATCCCAGAATTTGTATACTTGTGTACTTTGATAGATCTGTTCAGTGTCTGCATACAGTTTACAACTGTATGCACACACTGCAAAACATTATAATTGCTATACATTTTTAATACCTAAATTGAGAGCCTCTATTCAAATTGTATTTGTAGACATTAAAGGTAGTATTTTGGATGCTGCCACGGTTTGTTAGGGAGTGCACACTGGTAGTTTAAACAATGAGACATCATCTGAGATAAAACAAAAACGTCTGTACATAGATTACTCATGGATAGTGGACTAGGCGTGGACTGGTTACCTGTTTCAAGGTATATTGTGATTTGAAAGAGTCACAGTTCTAAAACTACAAAAAAATGCTTTGTCATACTGTTGCTAAGTAATGAGAGTGCAGTAATGCTTTGCAGTTGTGCAGAGGAGCACAACTCCTCCGCACCTGGTGGTGAAAACTGTGAGAATTAGTTGTGTTTTTGTGGTAGCCAACTGATAAGGACCACAAGTGCTTTTCCACCCAACCAAGAACACAAAGTCAGGGGTATGAGCATTTTTCAGTAACCAAAAATAACCATACAGTTTGGAGGAGAAAGGCCATGTGACCTGCAAGGCATATTTTAGAAGTGTGGATACCAGAAGACATAATGCTTGCAATTATGCGTCAGTATGCCATCTTCAAATTTGGTAGTAAGAAAATTGCAGTTCATCGACTGACCAATGGGGATTTCTCCGGCTGAATGAGCCAGAAGGGATGGCAAGTAATTTCAGGACTGTGTAAGTCTGGACTGAGTGTAAGTTGGACCTACTGGCCTGCTGATGTTGGCATAACGGGTCCCAGTGGAGCTTCACTAGTCCATGGTTCAGCTTTGGCAGTGCTTGTTTAGGATTTTGTTTTGGTAGTGACAGAGCCTAGATATGACATAACAGAGGATAATCATTCATTTGTGCTGTTGATTTTACCAATAGACCACTTTGACAGGCCGTGAGTCGGTCTTAAAGGGTCCGAGGAAAAAACATAGGTTAGAACAGACATATTGAGCGAACAAATCACAATCCCATGTGTTCTTTCCAACAGTGTGCATACCTGTTAGAGCTCATTACATCTGACTTTGGCTGAGTGTGGCTGTGTCTAAATGAACAGTCGAGTTGTACTGACATTGCCTTCCCCAACAATAAAATCACAGAATCACCATTGAGTATTGCATTAAGTTAATAAATAATACATATGGGAACTGAATTTGCAATATTGTGACAACCGTAATACTGTGATACTTGTGCTGAAGGTTATAGTGTCAGTTTCTCGCTGTTGCCTCATAGGAAGAATGTTCCTGGTTCAAATCTTGGCAGGACCCTTTCCCCAGTGTGTGTGGCTTTTCTCTCTGTACTCTGGCTTGCTCCCACTGTATAAAAGATTAATTGGTGATCCTAAATTGCCCATGGGAGTGAATGTGTTGGGTAGTTCGTCTATATGTGGGCCTGTGATGGACTGGCGACCTGTCCAGGGTGTGGCACTGCCTTTTGCTCGAAGAGAGCTGCCATAGGCTTAAGCAGACCCATTTGAACCTGAACAGGAATTAGACAGTATAGATAATGGATGGATTGGTGGATAATGTTTTTACCTGGCCTATATAAATAAGTAATACAGAGAGAGCATGTTAAGAAATATTAAGGCTAGTTAATTATGTCCAGTATAGCTAAGTGTGTGGAAAACATGGGTCCATCTGGATTTAGTGGCTTATATTTGAACAATTTTAGGATTATAGTTTCTTAAAACAAAAACATATTTAACCTGCATTAAAAGTTTTGATTTTAAAATCCTGATCATTTCTGAAGACAAGAAGGACAAGGCACAATGGTTAAATCCAAATGTGTTGGGCTTTTACTCAGTGCTGCATTCTTGTATTTGAAAATTACCCTATGGTTTCAATGATAAAAATCCTGATTAGTCGTTTTAGATTATCTGTATATCCCCAGATTAAAATGAACTATTTGTAAAACTGATAACTTTCAAATGCAAAAAAGATCATGAAATATAAAGCAGCTAAAATCCTATATCAAACACCAATGTGATGACATTTCCCTTTGAAAGCTATAAAAAAGCAGTCTCCCGATTGTTCCCAGTGTTTAAAGAGATGATGCAACATTATACTGAACATTTTTTTAAATAGCTGCCTGCATCAAAATCTAAATCATGTTGCAAGGTTTAACTTTGTATGACTGCTGTCGAAGGTTCACCAGGTGCTTCACACATATGCCAATATTGTAAGCTGCCATTGGGTCAATGGAAAGCATTGCATGTCAGAAAGTACCATATAGTGTGCTATGTGTCCACCTTTCTCTTGGAAGTTAATGTTTTCCACAATATGTTAATCTAATAGTACTGTGGTGTTAATTTTGGGTTTGACCCTACCATCCGAATGTTGCAGCAGAAATGACTCATCAGACCAGGCAACGTATTTCCTTCTTCTGTTGTCCAGTTTTGGTGAGTCTGTGTGAATTGTAGCCTCAGTTTTCTGTTCTTAGCTGACAGGAGTAACCCAGTGTGGTTTTCTGCTGCTGTAGCCCGTCCGCCTCAAGGTTCCACCTGTTGTGCGTTCAGAGATGCTCTTCTGCAAACCTCGGTTGTAACGAGTGGTTATTTGAGATACTGTTGCCTTTCTATCGGCTCCAACTAGTCTGGCCGCCCTCCTCTGACCTCTGGCATCAACAAGGCATTTACACCCACAGAACTGCTCACTGGATATTTTCTCTTTTTCGGACCGTTCTCTGTAAAACCCTAGAGATGGTTGTGGGTGAAAATCCCAGTAGATCAGCAGTTTCTGAAATACTCAGACCAGCCTGTCTGGCACCAACAACCATGCCACATTCAAAGTCACTTAAACCACCTTTATTCCCCGTTCTGATGCTGGTTTGAACTGCAGCAGATCGTCTTGACCATGTCTGCATGCCTACATGCATTGAGTTGCTGCCATGTGATTGACTAGTTTGCGTTAACAAGCAGTTGGACAGGTGTACCTAATAAAGTAGCCAGTGAGTGTATGTCATCAAAGTTAGCTGTAGCTACCAGCAACTTCAGCCAATCCACACCAGAGGAACTGCACGTTGAGATGGAGTGGAATATCCCATTTCAGATTTCATTTTGGTGGCACAATCAGAAATAACTGTGTGTAGCTGTTGCTGGGTTAGTACAAACTGCTGACCGCTCTACTAAGCTTCAGATCATGATGATGACTGATATGGAAGAAATGATGGCAACTGCAAAACAAAAGTATTTGCTATATATTATAAATAAATGTATTTATTGCCCCCTGAAACATTAAACCTTGTCATGGATGTTAAATCTAGCTATGGAGACCTTTTTTTATTAAACCAGTCTGTAAATATGTTTATTTTTTGCTGCAAAGTTGAACATTTTAACATTGTATTCAATTCCATTTTATTTATATAGCGTCCATTACACAAGTTGTCTTTACGCACCTTCCAGGGACCAAAAACATGGCACCCAAGCAATTATTACATAAACAATGGTGGGTAAAATCTCCCCTAGTGGAAGAAAAGTTTGAATCCAAACAGTGGCAAGGAAAAACTCCCCTTTAGGAGGGAAGAAACCTTGAGCAGGACCTGGATCATAAGGGGGAATGATGGAGATTGACTAGCTTTTGACCCCTATTGGTCAAGCAAAAACCGAGTGTAGAACATAAATAGACCTTAATGAAAATAAACAAATGATAACAGGAAAATGCAAGAAATGTGCACATTAATTGGGCATTAAATTAATGCAAAAACTAGCACCAAATGAATCAAACTTCCCACATGCACAGTTGAGTTAGGACACAAGACACAACAAACCAAACAGTTTCCTTTTGTGCTTTACTTTTATTAATGATATTCAGTTGCTTTACTACGGACAGCGGCAATGTTGGCTTCGGTGTGCAGAGCGTGTAACAAAAGCTGACACATTGAGGAGGCAGCCGTCACCCCGTCCATTAACTCTGAAATCCTGATTTCAGAGAGCTATACTGCAGCAAACGTTCTGCTTTTTTGTCTATTTGTTTTCTTTTGCACACAAACACATACTTACCAGCACACATTCTGTTTAAACATTGCCATACAATCACCGCAAGCATCCCCTAAAAGCATATTTTAAGTGTGTTTTGAATATGCGTACTTTCCCTGTAAAAAGAGTATAGGGAGTAGCTATTTTTCAGAGTGAAAATCAGAGCAGAGGGATTATTTTAAGGGTTTCTTCCTTCGATAAGTGATGACACGAGGGGGAGCAAGCACTACAGATGGGGTTTTATGGACATACAGACTCTGAGATAGATGGATAAAATATGATAAAGTCTCAAGTAAAAAAGAAGTAAAATCTGGGAGCCAGTACAAGATTAAAATGATTGATTACAATCAGGAATAAACAAAAAAAAACAACAAAAAAACAAAAGGGCCCTTAGTGCTGAGAAGCTGTGGACACTGTTGTGATGCAGACAGGAGTCCACAATGACATTACATTATTTTTCAGTTTAATCTCTGAGCATCATGGTCTTTCTCACATCTATTTGAGTTAAAATTCTCTTCTTATCTCTTTTTAATATATGCATTTTTAATATATAATATATATCATATATATTTATTTTATTTATATATATATATATGTACGTACGTACGTACGTGCGTACATACATACATACATACATACATACATACATACATACATACATACATACATACATACATACATACATACATACATACATACATACATACATACATACACCGGTGTGTGTGTATATATATATATATATATATATATATATATTTTTTTTTTTTTTTTTTATTTATTTTTTTAGTATTTGTGTTTTTTTAATATAATTCTTTCGAAATTTAAAGATGCAGCAAAGCCAGTTTTTTTATTTTTGCATTTCCGCGGTCCTAACTTGTTACCAAAAGATAAACAATAATTATGATATAGACTTGCAAGAAGTGTATGTATACTTCAACAATGATGCAACCTAATAAGCTTTACCAAAAGGAACAGTTTTTAGCCTAATCTTAAAGTAGTAATGGTGTCTGCTTCACTAACAAGAACTATGAGCTGGTTAGACAAGAGAGAACTGATCACTGAAAGCTCTGCCCTCCACTCTTTCTAGGAACCACAAATAAACCTGCAGTTTGAGACCAAAGTGCTCTGAATGACATGGCACTATAAGTTCCTTCAGATAAGATGGCACAAGAACCTTAAGGGTTTTATATGAGACTGGCAGTAGTCCAGTACTGAAAGAAACATATGCACGGTTGTTTTTCTGCATCTCTCCTTATTTTTGAAATTTTACAAAGGTAAAATTAATCATCTCACAGTAGCACTAGATGTCTATCGAGAGCTACCAAACGCCACTATTTTGTATAGTGCTCGGGTCCAACATCAATCTGAGATTCTGAACATTGTCTCCCACTATACTATACTTGTACTCAACGCTAACTTAGTCTCAGAAGTCAGAGAAAAAAAAATCATAACCAGGAGGGGTTGACTTAATAATACTGACATGATTCTCCTGTGGCAGCAACATTCCAGTAAGGCAGAATAAATCAATTTTATGGCCACATACCAATTCAGTCACTAACAGTCACTAAATCAGTCACTAATTTCCCACCAGAGTGGTCCAAAGGTTTTTTTTGCAAAACTCTTCTCCATAATGATGCACAACTTATTTTTTGGGAGGAGGGGATTTTTACTACTACTGCTGCCCAGTTGTGTCACTTGAAGAGTGTTAAGCTTCTTGAGCTCATTTTGCAAATACAGTAATACTGAAATAGAAATTTCCTGGTGGGTTTTCTGTTGTAAAGTACTGAGTTATAATGACCATAGATATTTATTTTTCAGTATTTTTTATAAATATAAAAACAAAAACATATAATGGTAACATTAAAAATAGACTGATTGGCCGATTAATAGCATGGGCAATTATCAGACTTTTTTTTTTTTTTTTTTTTTTTTTATAATCAGCACTGCTCAGAGAAAAACTCAAATGTACACAAAATTAAACCACACAATGTTGAGAACACAATGAGTCTACAAGCAAAACTCAATCTTGAGTGTGACGTCCCTCAGAAGCAAACGCATTTTGTATGACTTTTAGGTACAAACGGCTGCAATGGTATTAATTAGTGTTCAAGTATATTAACATTTAAGAGGGCCATGTTCCTGTATTTCCTGTTTGCATCTTAAATACAATGGAAAGTAAATATGGACAAGAAGATGAGGGGTGCCTAAGTATTGTATCTGCACATTTGCATCAATGGGTGTGTTGCAAATTTTGCAGGTTGTTATCAACATCATATAAAAAAGTCAGCTCAAGCCACAGATCTCCAATGTGTAAAATAAGACTGAAAACATTTTCTTCTCAATCTATTTTCTGCAAATTTCTCAACGTTGCAGTGTACTAATCTCAGTGATGACAACCAAAACTCAGCATCAACTATCTGCTATTTAAGTCAAATGGTCCTTCTTTTTATTAAACAGACACCTACTGAGCATCAAAAATGGTCCATGACTGGAATTTGCTGTTGTACAAGTGAGCTCTTTCCTTCCGTTGACAACTCATTTTTCATCCTCTTTTAAACACATGCACACACTCACCCCTTTTCCTCTTTGCATAGACTGTGGATAAATTAGATGTGATTGGAAAGGCAATTTAAACTCTGGGGTGCCTTATACCCCAGAGCTCTGCAATCTGCCTCCACAGAAAGATGATGACTCTTTCTCTTCTTTCTTCTACACTATCTTTCTCCCCACTACTGTCCTAACTTTTTCTCTTGCACTGTGCTCCGTTTCCCTCTTTCCCCAGTTCTTTTGTAGGGCCTTCATTGGTTGTAGAAATTGTATTCAAAATCCTTAAATCCTTGTCAGAAATTCTCCATGTGCGCAGGAGATTACTGCAAGGCGGTATTCTTCGGGAATGGCTTTAGCAGGCGCTCTTCATCCCCACAACCTTTCAGCACATACCCTGATTACTACCTTCACAATGGCATATAGAAAGGAATCATTTTCAAGTCACAGAAGAAAACGTACAACCAAATGAACTTGTTACTCAGTAAAGACTGAACATTTAAAAAGAGGGAAGGCATCACTGCTAACGTTAATAGACTTATTGCAGCTTGGAGTGTTGTCACAGTTAGTGAGTTGCACTGAGACTTCCTTTGACTGCTACAGTGCATCTCTTCTCCATTTAGTTTGGCTCAGCAAGAGCGATGCAGTTTGGGGCCAGTTGCCCGTAGCTTCTGGTTAGGCTGCCCCTCATAAACATCCTGAATGAGGTGGAGATGAGCCCATCTGGCCCAGGCAGCTGGGTCCACAGCTGGAGGGCCACGCAGTGACAGCTGACTCACTGCACAGTGCAAGGCTGCGGAGATGGATGGATGGATGTCTGGAGGGGAACACAGGAAACAGGGAAGAGAAGATAGGTGTGAGAGACACAGGGTAAGCGTTCCAGCTCACCAGCACCATTTTCAGTTTGCATATAAAATGGTGGAGTTGAGACATAAAGAGATAATGTAATTAGTTGTCTTTGCAGAGCTCAGTAGGGGCTCTCCACTCTCAGTAGGGGCTACTGGTGAATTTGTTAAATATAAGGTATGGCTGGTTTGGTTTGATACATGTTGTACTTTACTTAATAATTGAGGATCCTAATTAGTATAAGAGACCTTGTAACAGTATGGGAAACACTTATTTGTAAATGATTAATTTCCATTGAAGTAAATTGTATTTCCAACAGCGGAGCTCCGTTGACTTTAGGAAGCTCATTGTCAGTCTGCTTTACCTTTCAACACATCAAGCACTACACTTGTGGCGCTTTTCCACTCGTACCTACTCAGCCCGACTCGCTTCGGTTTGGCACTTTTCCACTAGGGGTCTAACATGCCAAGTAGATACTTTTTCTGTAACTACTCTGTCGGTGCTCTAAGCGGCAGAGCCGGGCTGCCTCTGAGGTCATCACACTACAGGCCACCGATTGGTCGGGGGTTGGGAGACGTCTGAGTCAGAAGGCAGAAATCAGCGAAAGAGCGACTCGCAGCATATTGTTCATTTTATTCGACAGGCATAGGCAGCACAAAAGTCTGTTTCATGATCCAACTCTGAGGTGCAGATGTTCATAAACCTGGTGGCTGAGGAGAGAATTAAAAAGGGATCTAGACGGGCGATAAGGAACGACCAGATCTACCAGGAGCTCTGTCACTTCATAGCTGCTCGCGGCTCCAGCAGACTTTTCAGCAGCGCCGACACAAACAAACAAAAAAAGCGTTGCCGCTTGAAGCTTCTCTCACTCTCATTTTTTAACTTGATATGGAACACAAGCCACAGACCCAGCAGCACATGTATCATCTCCTCCAGGTTCTACATCTTTAGTGTTGTTGTCTTCTTCGTTTACATCACACAATCAAATACGTCACAGCAGCTTCACTCCAACCCGCCTGCCATTGATCTGGGTATTGAAAAGAAACAAGGGCAAGTTGAGTTGAGACGAGGCGAGTTGAGTCGGGCTGAGTAGGTACTAGTGTAAAAGCGCCATTGGTCTGCCAACCACTAGCCAGGCAAAATGTCTGACACAGTCGGATTTCTTAATGAAAACTGAAATGTTACTACAATCACTTTTTGAGTCCAAAACCATCTTTTGGTTATTATTTGATAACCCAACAATCTGAAATTACTGAGTCATCATTATGATAAAAAAAAACTGTTATTTACACAAATTAAAATGTGAAAACACTGGCAAGACCACTGTCGAGGCCTCTGTAGAGATTTGTTGATTAGTTAGTTAAAATTGATCTTATTTTGGGGGCATCAGTCCTTGTCTTACCCTGGGGTGAATGAAGCCTCATATGTCCTGTGTTGTCAAGACAGTGAGTTATTTTGCGGGGGTGTAAAAGGCTGATTCAGCTGATGAGGCCATTACAACGCAGTACCCTAAGGGCTGAGCTGTACCAGTTTTGTTTAAAAATTCAGTATACAAACCTACAGATAGTTGTTAGATTTTTGTAATTAGCAAACACCTAATTAACTAGAACAGGGAGAGCTAACACAGGCAGGCTGCATTCAGCATATGATTATTAATTAAACCTAGAAAACATCTTTTATATGGTGTGAAAAGAGAAAGATGGGTGGGGGTGGATGGCTGAATTGATGTTTTTTTTTTCTCATCTCCTCGCTACACCCCACTCAACTCCCCTTCAGGATATATCAGGATAAATCATTTTACATAATTAAGATGTGTGCAACCTGCACATCTATACAACTAACCCCCACCCCCCTACACACACACACTACCTAGGAAAGCAGTTATTTTGAACGTAACGTGTGTTTTACTTTAATCCATCACCATGAATTACCAAGGTTACTTTTACAACTTTTGTCTTTATGCCTCATTCTTGTCATATTGCCCTTTTCCTTACCAGCATCTTTTTTTACTATGGCAAAACCATCACATCAAACTTATGTTTCAGTGTTCTACCAGTTCCAAAGTTTATATACCACAGAGATGCATCTTACCAGATACACAGAATTTTCAAAGTGAGTGAAGCCACGACGCTGCTGGTGGATTCCTTTGCTCTTAGCTCTAATATATCAATATGTTCTGGATAGATGAGTCAGTATTTGGCTGCCATTCTCCATCACGCTAGATTGTGTGGTTATTCTTTGAAGGCGTTAATGGATAAATGCATGCATCTGACTACAAAGCGGACAACTCTTGCTTGGTTTGTGGAAAGCCAAATAGATTTTAATTAGAAAACCTCTTTAAGGGGAAATGTGTGAAACAAAGTTAATGTACATGAATTGCATTACAAGCCACAAACTTGTTGTATGGTTTTGCCACTTTTCCAGGGGGGGACAGATTTCTCTTTCTCATTTGAAAACAAGAAATAAGAGAAGGAAGGAAGGATAAATAAGAGGGGTCGGAGAAATGGTCTCAGAGGGACTCCAAATATCAGTTTTCAAAGATTTCTAATTATTTTGAGCTGATGCTGGCTGTATATACCCTGCTCTATCTGAGCCACCTACTCACCGTTCCCAGAAGCCCTACTCACTTATCCAGCCTTTTAGAGTTATTCCATAATCCTTAATATTAAAAACCTATTAATACACAAAATTGAACAATAATTGAATCCAGGTGACTGTTGTGATTATGTTCAGATGTATTCATACCATCTAGATCAGGGGTATTCAACTAGATTCGGCCGGGGGCCACATCTGCAAAAGGACTGTATGGAGAGGGCCGCACAATTTGAAAATGTGGGGGTTTTCAAAATGTATTTTGCACTCAAAGACGAAGACTTATGTACATATAATACATTTGTATTATACATTTGAATATATCTAGTTTACATATGAATTATGTATTAATTGTCTCCAGATTTAGTAATTGTGAATGTTAAATATAATATTCAGATAAAGAAATATTATTTTGAATGCAAGTTCATTTTGAAACCATGCATTGTGCAAACTTAATTAAGTTGATATTGACCCACTTTTAATAAAACACGCCATAATGACAAATCACCACTTTCCACCAAGATTTCCTTATTTGAATATTATATTAAGCATTGAACACAACCATTTTAGTCCATAGTTGCCAGTTATAAAAATATTATTAAAAAAAAAAAAATAATAATAATAATATTTTTTTTAATCAAACACCCCCTTTTTTTAAATATGACCAGGGGCCACATAAAAGCTCCTGGCGGGCCGCATGTGGCCCGCGGGCCGCCAATTGAATACCCCTGATCTAGATCTTTCGTTTAATGTCATATTTTGGAAATAATAATCTTCACTTACTGTATAATTAACTTTGCTGTTTCTTTTATCTCAGACGAGATAAAATAAAGCAAAGTTATTTTAAATAGTCTAGTTTGTGGTATCGTGTACTTTTATTATATAAGCTGCCAAGATGAGGCTCAGTCTGGAAGTAGTTTCCTAGCATTGCCCTTACATAAGCAGTCACTGGGCCTGAGTATGAGAGAAAGCTACTGAATAGCACAAACGGGAGACTGGTATTAAAAATTGATGCCTTGATTGTTGTTCTGTGCTCTCTTCCTGTGGACAAATCGTCCTATTTTTCTGACCTGATCCAAATGGGAAACAAGGATACTCTTATTTTAAGTGTCATTCTAGCATGAGTCCTTTCATAGTTTGAAACATTTACATCATGTGTACAGCCACGTTATCTTGTCATTTTCCACGAAAAAAATCTTCTTTTTGTAGTTCTGTCATCTCCGCTTCTTGACATTGATAGGTGTCTGAGGTCTAATTAATTAGGTGTGTGATCCTAAGAATGAGTCTTTAGGATTAGAGTGCAGTGGAGAGGCTTTGATCCCACGTCTATCAGTCAGCTAAGCCCAGTTCTTCCATCTATGACCTCACTTTCCCTGGGGGATTTTGGAGGCTGTAATTTTATTGGCAGGATATTTAGCATCTGAATTGCAAAGCTTTTTTGCCCTCTGAAAGGTAGGTGTTTCATCATACAGACGTAGCGCTGACGTGACAGCATGGATTAAAGTTCTCCGTACTGGGTACGGATTTCCGTCCTGGGGATTTTTTTGGGATATTTTTTTATGAGATCAGCGCAAATCCGACAAAAAATATGAACACCGGGGTGTCTGTAGCGCCGCGGTGACTTGTCGAACGGCGCCCACTGCAGTCAATCTCTCCTCTTTTCTACGTTTATGTGTGATTTTTTTTATTTTGGTTTTTTGCACAATAGTTGTCCTTATCTCTTTGATTCACTGTGACTGGAAAAAGTCGGATAAACCATTCAGAAAAAGATCGCTAAATAGCGGTCGCGGGGGGTACTGCACCAGGGTTTCCGTTGTCCGGTAATTGCCGGACTTGGTCCGGTAAAATATGCCGAAATCCGGTATTTTATAATCTCTCCGGTCAAAATGTCCGGTGAAAATACTCACTGGGGCTGCGGGACTAGGGACTAGAGTCCCCGGGAGTACCGCGGAGGGACACGCCGAGCCCCGGTGCCGGGAGCCGGGAGGAAGCGCAGCTGCTGCGCCGACATCCACGCGTGCGTCGATTTATGGTTCCGCGTCGCACCGACGCAGAGCCTACGGCGTAGGTTTCGCAGCGACGCGCACCCTACGCCAGACCCTACGGCGTAGGCTCTGCGTTGGTGTGACGCAGAACCATAATTCCGGCTTAAAAGTAAACAACATGCGCCCAAGTACCCGTGCATGACAGGCAGACACACACGGGGAGAAGAGACAATTTCTTTAATTTTTATTTTTTTTTAAAACTTTATCCTTGTGAACGCAATTGTTATATACGGTAGTCCAACATTCCTTATTTTAATCAGAACACTTTCTTTTTTCCTCTTCGGCGTGGAATAGTGGGCTTGGAGCGGCAGCCATCGATTAATTTTCTTTTTAGATCCGAGGCTTTGCGTAGATGGCGGCTTCTGCAACTTTCAGGCGCTTTTTCTGCGCAAGCAAGCTTTATAGATGAGGCCCCAGGACTGTTACCGCAGTACCGCGCAGTAGTACTCGGTGCCGGGGGCCGGGAGGAAGCGGAGCTGCGGCGCCGACATCCGCGTTGATTTATGGTTCCGCGTCGCACCGACGCAGAGCCTACGGCATAGAGGACGCGTCGCTGCGTACCTTACGCCGTAGGTTACGCGCAAGCTTCTGCAATATTTATTTATTTTTTGAAGTTAACTCACAGGAATGGATTATAAATTTACGTTTTCAATCGCAACGGAAAGAAAGAAGGATATGATTACAACACGTAACAGGTATGGTCTACCTTGTAATCCAAACTTGCAACCTATCCTTCCCCCTGATGGTCGAAATGACTAAATTTAAACCACCGGGGGGGGGGGGGGGGGGTCTGAAAACTTTCCGTCCTGGGATTTTTTTTTGCTTTAATCCCTGTGACAGCGATGTGTGTTTTTCTGCCATTAGTATGCACGCATCATGTGTGTCTCGGACCGATTGCTCACCTGTGGGTATTGGTGTGCTCTGTATTTCTTGTTTCTTCTGTGCCGGAGGGGAGTGCAGCAGCAGGTGTTGGCAGTCCTTTGTGTTTTTCATCATAATGAGTTCCCAGTCCACACACCACCCTCTGAAGGAAACATGCGAAAAGTCAGTGACAGTCTCACGAACAAAAGAAAAAAACATACACCACACATACAGATATATTGTACCTATAGTAGTATATACAGTATAGCATAATTTTTAAAAACATTTTATAATTCAAATTTCAATTCAATTTTATTTATATACCATCTATTACAACAGAAGTTGTTTCTAGGCGCTTTCCAAAGACCTAGAACATGACCCCTGAGCAATTATAGTGAAATATGTAATTGCCAAAGTAGCTTGAAACTGAAACTGTTCCTTTTTCTCTCTCCTTTTTGATGCACGTTCAACATTTGGAAGAAAAAATGTTTCTTAGAGATTACCTTACCCTTTCCTAAAAGGTTTCGTTTCATCAATGTAATCCTTCCTCCGGGTTATACAGATCAGTCTTGCAAGTGCAGGTTGAGGACGGTTGTTCCGGTCACCTTGGGTGTCACATCTCCCTCATGCTGACAGCAGCAAACACAGCGTCTCTTGTTCGCCCTGGGATGCCCCCACCTTGCAGGCTTACTTCTGTGTGCTGTTGTGCTGTGTTTGTTTTTTATGAATAAATGAGAAATAGCCCAGACTGTCTCCACTGGTGTAGAAGTCCTGCTGTTCTTTCTGTTTTGGCCCTTTGTGCTTGCTTCTTGTCTCAAACACTTAGCTCCTATCTTAACTGCAATCTCCATCAGCTCTGATTTATCTGATAGACGATCTTCTTCCATTTCTCCCTTTCTCCCCACTCTTTCTTCTAAAGATGATGTCTTTACCATCTACCTTCAGTAATTCTTCTTATACCCCACTGTCCACGTCTCTTTCTTACATCTCTAGTCCTAGGTCTTTTGTTTCTTTGTTGCTCAAGTGCATTCAGTAAACGGAGAAGGGAAGAGGATAAGAAAAAAGATGTATGGATGCATTTAAGTAACGATTAGAAATTGTGGCCACTGATATCAGATATGTATTACTAGGTACCTCAATATCTACATATTTGCATATGTTGCAACTTGTGCTTTGAGTGTGCGACACCCATAGATGCTTGCTGACAGAGCATCCACCGGCTGAAAAATCTGTAGTTTATTTTATATCGAACATGCATGCGTGCCTCCCAACATTCCTGCATGTGTCCTCTCCTCCTTCAGCTCTCTCCACTTATTCCCCTCCCACTCTCTTTCGCTTTCTCTCTCTCTCTCTCTCTCTCTCTCTCTCTCTCTCTCTCTCTCTCTCTCTCTCTCTCTCTCTCTCTCCCTCGCTCTCTCTCTCTTTCTATCTCTCTTTGCTTCAGCCAGACACACAAATACTCTCTCTCACTGTCTCAGCACTGCCCTATGTATCATAGTCACGGTCTTTGCATTCAAAGGATTTGAGTGTGCCCACCTTTTTCTCCTTTCTGGCTTTATTTTTGCCTCTGTCTTGGTTTTCGTCTTTTTTTTTTTTGCCCTGCTCAGTACGGAGCTGTGCAGTTCTGGAGTGGTAAGGGGAGAGCCGCTGACTCGATCGGAGGAAAAGGAGACGGGAGAACTGTGGAGGCAGGAAGGATGTGCTCATTGCTGCAGCTTCTGATTCAATTAGCATGAATTTCACAGCAAAGGCAGGAACGGCAGCAGCAGCAACATCGGCAGACTGTCTCAACAAGCCAGGAGCAGCACTCGGTGTTGGAGCTCCGTTGAAAGAACCGGTTGCTGCCTCTCATTTGCTTTCAACCCTGGAAAGCAGTGTTTGAAAAAGGCAGAGAAACGGATTGTCAAAGGGTGAAGAGTGGCCACAAGTCGGACTACGCTTGTTTACAAGTCTTAGAATGGGAAGATTGTTGCATTGAACTGAATCTCAAAAACTGATGCTCCTGTCATGGTTTATTCCTGTTAAGGTGTCTTCTTGATGGTGCTCTGCATTGCATGACCCATATTGATTTATTTAGTCATAAAAGAGGAGAAGGATTTCAGCACTACCGTACTTGGAAATAGCCAACCGTTTGTTCTCCATCTGAACCTTCGTTTGCTGCCCCCCGAGTTCTTTCTCTATTTGTTAATCTGTTATATTCCTGCTCTCAGCTGCTGGCTGAACAGGTTCGGAGCTCTGTCAGGGATTCAAAGCCCCAAAACAGGATTTGGCTGCTCCTCCATTACATCACTCTCGTCCCTGCTCTTGTTTATTTGCCTCTCCCTTTTTCAGTCTAGTTTTATTCAGATGTATTTTTCCATTCTACAGCCCCCCAGTTGTGTCTGAAAAGCTTAGAACAAATGTCAAGAGTGTTCCTCGTCATGATGGAGGCTTGGATTATGGGTGGAGAAACCCTCTGAAGATCGCCCTGAGGTGAAGAAAACCCTGCCAAACTATTAACTCAAAGAACAGCGCACAATCATTTCTCAAAGAACCTAAGATGGAGTATTATGTTTTGTAAATTAAAGGCGCTAACCTGTGATTATTATTTTTGGGCTGCTAAAGAAGTTGTATTTTAAACAAAAGAGGTTACGATTTATACAAAAGCTCAATTAATATAGGATTGGAGTGGGAGTTGTTTGATTTTGAAGGATCAACCCTTTGGATATCAACATTTGACTGCTGGAAATTTTTGGGGGTCTTTAATTTCAGGAAGGATTTATTTCCAATCATTTTGGGGATTTTCAAGTGAGGATCTGTTTTTCCTTTTCTCTTGCTTCTTGGTTTATATTTTTAATCTTTTTTTCCTCAAATCTTTTTTCCACCCTCTGCTGGAAGGCTGGGGATGATGGGCCCTGGATTCATTTGAGATGTTCACTTCCTGTTTGTGTCGTATGAAGGGGAAGGGCCTGTTGTTCCATTCAGGCTCCGACCCTATGGAGCAGGAGGTGGGAGTGGAGGTAGACGGAGGGTTGCTACTTGTACCCAGGCAGGGTACGGCATCCCCGGTGGTCTGGGCCAGTCCAGCCTTCCTGTTTAGGCTGGTACTCTCTTTGGCACTGCTGGTATTCCCATGTCCAGCCGTGGCTGCTCGCGTCTCCTCCTCCCTCAGTACCACCCACCATGTCCACCACTTCCACAACAAGCATGGCACTGTGCCCATTGCCATCAACCGGATGCCCTTTCTTACACGTGGGGGTCATGGTAAGATCCTATTTTCTTTTTTCTTCTGTTTATATACACTTTTCTGGAACCAATTATAAATCATAGAAACAAATGTCAACAACAAAAGTTCTCAGCAACAAGAAAAAAGGACATTTGAGTTGATAGCAATGATAAGGACATAAGGGTTCCGCAGGAGTTATTTTGTTCAAGTGGTTGATTTGTGGTGTCAATGGGCCCTAAGGTCAGTAATTTAGTTTAGGCAATTGTTTTATCCACCTATTAATCTCTGCCATCCTTTGGTGGTACGAAGACCCAGCCCTGGGCAACCAGTTATCGTGTCTCAGCTTGATATAGGCCAGTATCTTGAGTCATGTCAGAGTTGGTGGATGGTATTTCTAAATACTGTTCCCTCCAGGGACTTTGCAGAACATCCCCAGTAAAGCTAAGATTTGCTACTTGATTTTCAAGTTCAGAGTTCATATTGTGCCTACCGATCTATGCAACTGGGCAATTCAAATTCATGTAATCAGTACCAGTGGTGTAACTGCTGATGCATGAGAACAACTGCTAAAAAAAATGGCTTCAACAGGGTCTGCCCATGGTAAATCTCACATGGTGTTTGTTACGGTTCATTGTATACTCAAGAAAATCCATTGATAATTGCCTGAGTGCTCCTTATTTTGTCCTACTTTCTGCAGCATATGTCTCCAGCTCACTGCTCTGTGGTGCATCAGTTGCTGCGCTTTTCTTAGCCTAAGCTGTCGGGGACAAGGCAGGGTTTCACACTGATGCTTCCTTTGATGTTCCCCAACTCAAGCTTTTTTCCACAGCAATTTTTCTTCTGCCTTTTTCTTGGATTTATTTCCCTTTCTTCATTACAACACACTGTATGTGCCTTGCTTTGAAAGCAGATCTTAATAGCATTTATTGATTCCCGAGCACACTGGTGCTCACGCTGTCCAATTTGCATTCGCTTGGTGACTCTCCAACAAGCCATGACTCTTTCTGTTCGTCTGTCTTGTCTTTTTCTATCGCTAACCTCTGCCCCTCTCTCTTTTGAATCACTACTTGTATCTGTATAAATCAGTGTGGCGTAAGATGGACAGAGGGACCTCATTTAGCCCCTTTAGCATTGTTTGGCTTTGGTAAGCCTCAGTAGACATGATCAGTCCACACTTTCCCCTCCTGTGCTCAGTACTGCATTACATTTATGGTATCCCACAGCAACATGAGCACGTCCTCACAGCTGAAGTGTGGTTTATCTCACAAATGAGTGCTGGCATGTGTCACAAAGATAATGATGTGGAATCGTATATCTTAAATAACAGACACTGCACATGTTGGAAGATATTCAAAAGGAGACATATCGGTTTTCACTTTTTTAGACTAGTGTTTCAACTTAATTGCACTGCTAAGTATTCTTTCTGAGAGATACATATACAGCTCAGTTTGGATTAGACTGCAGCTCAGAACAAAGCCCGTGTTAGTCCGGTTTGTGCTGGTCTTGAGATACTGGCATTTTCTCAAAGTGAAATGTACAGTAAAATAACTTTGCAGGACACATTTATGTTTCAAGAGCATGACATGGTTTTCCCTTTAACTGCCATCACTGATGTTATTTTGTTTAAGCAAAATCTTTAGACCCTGGTGATCCAAAGAAACTGGATGATCTTTGTTTTGTCTCAGAAGCCTCTACAAAAACTCTACAGAATTCAAACCAATTTACACTTGAAATATTTAACAAAGAACATTCTAGTTGACTGTTTTCCATCCTTATGCTCATTTAAAAAACCCCTGTCAGAAGAAGATAATGGACAGTATGAAATAAAACTAATGAAAGTAAAGAAATTGCAGTGATTATTGCACGCAAATGCAAGTCAATGCAGTATCATGCTGAGATATTGTCAGGGTGTGGAGGATAGGACCCAGATGCTGGAGACCAGGAGGCAGGAGTTCCAAAAAACGTGTTTATTTCAAACTTAAACAAACAAAAAGCACTGCTAAGCAGGATTGCAAAGACCAGGGGCCTCATCTATAAAGCTTGCTTGCGCAGAAAAAGCGCCTGAAAGTTGCGGAAGCCACCTTCTACGCAAATCCTCGGATCTAAAAAGAAAAAACTAACCGAAAAATCTGCTTATCTTTACGGCAACTCGGACCCTCCCGTAAGAATTTACTTAAGACACGGGGAACTGGCGACGCAGGCTGTGAGGTGGTGAAATGAAGCCAGATTCATGTCATACTCTTAATAATGTCATCACATATCACAACATATGTCAGACTTAAAATAATAAAATATAAAATAGCGCTGATCGTGTCCTCTGTGTGTGAAGCTGTCAGTCAGGACTCTGGTGCTGCTGGAGCTGCAGCCTCCTCTGCACCGCTTTAGGACAGAACAAATGAGGGGCTGCGTTTAGGGAGCCCCACGGAGCCCCTTATTTCTTCCCTAAAGGGACTCAGATTTTTTTTCATATATATGAGTTTTACGCGCGCGCAAAACCTTTACGTGCAGGTGTATGGTGCCTAAATTAGGGTCCCGCGTTAAAACGACGCAGAGCCTACGGCGTAGGGTGCGCGGCGACGCGCAGCTACGCCGTAGCCTCTGCGTCGGTGACGCAGAACCATAAATCCGCCCTGAGCAGCTCTGAGGGGAGGGAGGAGGAGGGGGAGCGGGGGTGAAGCGGGGCTGCGGGGCCGTTCTTGTATCGCTTTCATACAGTGTCTTGATAATTTGCAATTTAAGGCTGAGCCTACCGTTAGTTTTTAAACTGTAAAAAGTAAGGGGAAAAAAAACATGGTTTTGAAAAGACGGGGGGACGTGTGTGTGTGTGTCCCTGTTGCGCCGGGGAACTCACGGCGTTTAGCGCAGCAACGGCGTGCTGCCACTCACTCGCTTTATTTTATTGTATACTATTTATATACTTATTCTAACTTTTACTGTGACCACCAAATAAAGTGGTTTTCCTGTTCTCCACATCATCTACAACATCTCTGTCTCCGTGAAAGTCAGTGTCACGGTGGCTGCTACTTCTCATTCATTCTGACAGGCTGCAGGAAGCCACTGCGCATGCTCAGTAGGCTCATCCATATGCATTTATGGGCGTGTACAGGGCGGGGATTCAGCTACGCAGCCTTCCAGCTGGACTGTGATTCATGAAGGAACGTTGCGTGCAAATCTGCGTGCACATGGTTTTATTGATCCGGATTTTTTTTTGCGCCCGGCATTTTCGGCTTTTGAGCGTACGTGCACTTTTAGTATGACTCCTACGCAGTCCATTTTAAATGAGGCCCCAGAACATAAACTTGGCAAAAAACCAAAACCATGACATGACACATGGAGGGACAAAACAGTACGGACCAACTGGGACAAAGGGAAAAACAAGACAAGATATGCACAGAAGGCTTGACGAGACACAGGTAGGCATGGGGCGATATACGATATTATCGTATATCGCGATAAAAAACGGCCGCGATAACGTTATCGTGGGGTACTGTAATTATCGCCTTTTTTTTTTTTGGTCACACAAGGCTACCAGCCAGGTAGAAGCCAGTGTTATTTTTTTTCATGTGTTTTATTAATATTATTTATTATTATTATTTATTTAATATTTTTTCAGAGAGTAGTACAATCCGTGTGCATTTGACTACTGTAGCACTTTATTTTCACTCAATCTTTGTGTTGGCCATGCAGCTTTTGTTTTGTATACTACAGAGCAGTGCCTTTATTTTATTATTTTTCCAGAGAGCCGTACTAAGTAGCAGGCAGCCAGCCACTGTTAAAGTTTCAGAGAGTAATACAATCAGTGTGCATTTGGCTCTACTTTGTCACTTTATTTCTATTTGTCACTTATTTCTTTCGACTCTCAGGGAAGTATTTTCTTACAAAAAAAGAAAGTTCAAATAAGTATCGTTACTATAGTTTACACTTTGTAATGCATAACATTTACAGTACACTATTTGTTCTCTACCTCAAGTGTCACTGTGTTGAGAATGATTTGAGAATAAATGTTCTGAAGGAACCAGTGGATCCACGGTTAGTGTTTTTCCTTGCATTTTAAGAATTTTATAAGCGACACGCTAATATCGTGATAATATCGTAATCGTGATATTTTTGTCCACTAATATCGTGATATGAAATTTTCATATCGTCCCATGCCTAGACACAGGTGCAGACGGCAACAAGGGAAGTCAAGACAAATCTTAAACACAAGGACGTGGGGTTTATTAAATTTTTATTAACGGATAGCCCCTTGAGATGAATCATCTCGTATTCGAGGGGGTCCAACATAAAACATACAACACAGTAAAAAAACAGTCACATACAACATGCATAATGCATAATGCATAAGGCTCTCACACACAAACCCGCCCACACACCAGTCAAGACCTACCACACCCGAAGAGCACAAGTAAATACTGCATATAACACAATAATAACAAGAACAACAATATTAATAATAGTCATTGTCATCATCATTCTTATACAATATATGAAAAAATAGATACATTATGTATATAAAAAAAAACAGGACATAAATACAAAAACTGTAACATTAACTCAAAAGTGTGACAGATATACATGTTTCTTGTCATCAACATCATTATATTTATCAAAATACATCGTAAAACAATTAGCACTTTGTAATATTTATCAATAACATCTCACAGCACTAAAAGGGCTGCCAGATCATCTCCTATCTAAGTCATGCCTCTGCACTAATGTGTCCTATTGTAATATTGTAATAGGTGATTTTGCTGAAACAAGCACTTTTCATAGATGCTGCTTTTGTATCAAATCACCATTAATTTACCTCTTTGAAAAAGCATTGTGATTTAATTTGTACCTTTTTACCAACATGGAAATGCCCTGCTGATAACTTGGAACGTGTTGCATATGTAACTTTCATGTTATCTCAGGCTTTTCTGATTTGGGGGTTGTAAATAAAACTTCTAAATGTTAGCTCATCAAGGAAAAAGAGTGACTAGCCAACCTTTGTAACTCTAAGATGGCAGTTTCTGTCAACACCTTCTCTTTATTTCCTCTTGTGTTGAGCTCTCGATAATTGGATTGCACCTCTCACATTTTAAGTTGCTAAGCTATTTAAATTGACATAATTAACATGAAAATGTTTCTCGGTTCTCTCTGTGGATTTATGACTGTCAAAAAACATTGGCCTGCAAGGACAAAATGGTTAAAGTGTTCCAGAAAAAGGAATGATCATATTTACATTGCTCAGCTCCATCATTGCAGTCAAAACACTAAACCAGCCTTTCACCCTTCTGTGTTCCTGCTCGCGTGTTGAATAGTTGACCGTTTTGCATAAGTAGCACATGTTGAACAGAATATTTAAAGATGGAAAGAGATGTTGATTGCTTGGCCTTTTTTTCTGTTCTTTCCTTCCTGGTGGTGTTTTGTAACAGTCACTAATGTACGCCTACATTACTGCTTCTTGTTTGGTTTGTACAGTTATCTTTTTTTTGTAGCGCAGTTGCAAAATGTTCATTATCTAATAAGACAGAACACACATTGAAACACTGTTCGTGTGTGGAGAGAAATTCAGACACAATAATAAATACCCTCATTTTAGCCTGGCAAATCAAGTGCTTGTCTGGAACGCCGGTTCTCCACATATTGTCATCCAAGTGGAGCTGCTTATTACTAGCACTAATAACCCACTCGGTGATAAGAGCCCACTCACTTCAGAACATTTTCAGTAAGCAGTTTCTCCACTATCTATTACAGACACAGTTGTAGTGAAGCCTTTGCTTGTATACAGACTCGCATACCCATTCACACGACCACCAGAGTGATCAGATCCCATGTCACCATCAGAAGCCTCATGACCTCTGATTCATTAAGCTCTTATTATGGCCCTGAACCAGTTTCAGCATATCGGGTTATTGACAGGTGATATTCCACTACTCTCATTCCCGCAATGTTACTATGCTTCCTATGTCTGGAAAAGCTCCATGGACCATGCTGTGCTCACTTATAGCACCTCCCACCCCCTGTCAGCACATCACGCAGTAGGGTTTTAAAGTTCCAGGTTCTTTTAAAGTTGTAAAATTTCCCTGTGAATTCATATTATTGAATGGAAATTTGTGTGGTTCATTAAAAATTGACCAAGACTGCAGGTTGTCTAACTGGGAACTTTTATGTAGGGGATAAAAACAACAAAATCTTCAGGATAATCTGGGTTAAAATAATCAGTTAATGGAAGGTTTAGTGGTGTTACGATCGTAAATAGATTTCATCCATGTTATTAAAGTTTAACAAATCTGAAATATATTTCTGCAGTAGCCAGTAAATCAGATATGTCATGGTCCTAGTAACTTAATTTGCTAGCCAGTTTTTCTATCATACTATAACTTTGGTTACAGTTAAAGAGCCTTAACTGAGGATGACTCATTTATTCTTCTAGCTTTTTTCTTGTAATTTTTCCCATCAAGTAAAGAGTTTATTAAAAAAAAAAACTCCATCAAATACTTAATTAATTATTGAAAATAAGTTTACCAACTCCAGAATGTAGGTATTTATTTTTATTTGCCTGACAATGCATTAGCATTTTTCTAATTGGCTTTGTTTGTTTGTTTAAAACAGCCATTTGCTTCCCAATTTTAATTTCCTCGTACAAGGTTTCTAAAATGTATCAGAAAATGTCCTTCATCCACTGTACAGGATGAAGTGCTATTCAATTCAGGAAGCCCTTTTTTTGGTTTTACGAAATAAAAAATAATTACAACCTTCTGCACGTAAAGCAGGTTATAGCAATTTGTTCAGATGCTGTGGTCTTGTTCATATTGCTCTCATTACAGCTAATTGGAGCATCTTGACCACTGAACTGTAGTGTTTAACTGGTCGGTGTGTCTGGTGAGATGTGATACCCTGTGCACAGATGCACAAACTCCTCTCAGTATCTGTCACGTGCCTCTCTGTTACATCCACAGGGAGAATGATAGCAGTTCCTCTTGCAGGGCTTGCATTAAAAATACTCTCTGGTTCTGCTTAAAGGGAAAGTTTGTTTTTTTACAACCTGGACCTTATTTCTGGCATTTTTTATGGTCGCATACTCACCCAGGCAAGTTTGGTGTCATTTGGAGTCCTTCGGAAGATATTAGGGGGTTTTTTGCAAGCCGCTTATCCATATAATGGTAGCGGATGGGGCACAGCGGGACACAGACGATGCAGCGTCTAAATAACACATTATTGCTGCGAAACTCGTGATTTATTTTATGAATCACTAGATCTGCTTCCAGGACCTGTTGTCTACATCCGGGGCTGTGTGTGTAACAAATAGGGATGTTAATAATTAATCGATTTTCGATTAATTGCCGTTATGAAATTACCCGATTAAAATTAACGATTACAATTAATCTATTTTATTTATTTATTTATTTTTTCGTTTAATTTCACCAGCTGGTATTACGCCCGGACCACATTTAATGCGACACAACACGCTGCCGCCGCGGCGCGCACAGAAGAAAGAGACGGCGGATATGTTTGGTTTTAGTAATATCATGCTCAGGCAATGAGTCTGCAATGGCCCAGACGGGAGACACATGTAGCTCTGTGCTTAACTTTTATTTTTAATCCACTCTATATTCTTCTGGTTGTTCTCCGGTATGTTCCCCTAAAGCCTGAAGGTTCCGCCTTAAATCGACGCAGAGCCTACGCCGTAGCCTACGGCGGCGGCTCTGCGTCGTTGTAACGCGGAACCATAAATCAGCCTTCACCCGGTACATACATAGGTTTCTCTAAACATCTGTCCCCACTACAGTTTTAACTAAAAGAAAATGTGCTCCAATACAGCAGGTCTCATAATTTTATTTTGAACACTGCCAAAACTCTAACTTAAAACGTAACTAGAACTTAAAATTTGCTTGACACAAATTACACTATTATGGCTGCTGCTACTACTAATAGCCTTGAAGTGCACTTTATATTATATTCCTTGTGGTACAAAAATGTCTTTTTGTTACTTTTGTATCAAATATATATTTGATTAAGGAATACATTAAAATGTCCTTTGTATTTTATATAAGCAAAAAAAAATGATGTTTGTATCTCAGATGGGGGAAAAACGCCGCTTATCAACTAATCGATGATCGATCGATAAGGTTATCAACTATCAATTAATGAAATAATCGATAATTTGCATCCCTAGTAACAAATAAATCAGTTTGTAAACAAGACCTCTGACCCGCATGACGTCATCCCAGACACAGCTCTGTGTACAGCTGGAGTTCGCTACTGTTAGTTTACTGTTAGTTATTTGAAACATGTCTGAATATTTGTCAAATTCTGAGGTTGTGGACGACGACTTTGAATATGATGGGCTTAATTTATGGGTCCAACCGGTTATGCATGCTAGTTATATTACTGAAATTTTGTGATATTGTCTGTCAAAATATCGGCTTGCAACCAAACACACATACCTGTACTTTTGTTTGTCTTTTTTTTTTTTTGTATTTTTGTTTTTTGTTAGGGCTGACTCGAAGAATGTTAATGTGAGTTTTTGGTATGTAAGATGATCCATACATGAACATGGCAGTGCATTGGACAAAAAGGATAAAAAAGCTCATTATATTTCAAATGGTGTTTGATGTTTTAGATGTGAAACATATAATAGATCTCACTGCTTTGTGGCTCACTTTGTCCTTGGCATTGAACAGAATCCATTTTCCTAGTGAGTGTGTGGTAAGTGCTATGTCTGTCCACATTTGCTTTTTTGGTGGGGGATCTATCCATCTATCTCTCTTTCAACCTCCCTCTCAATCTCACTCTCTCTCTCAAGACCAGAAGAACCTAAAGGTTGAAAAATCTCCTTTTGTGGCTACTGACTACAAGCTTCAGCATTACTTGGCCCGTCTATCATGATTGTGCTCAGACGAAATTGAGGTCAGACTCGAGCTTAGTTGGGAAACATAAAAAAGCAGGAAATGAAACGTTAACCATAATCACCTCAGACCATCAAATGATTCCAGATTTTGACAGAAATGTAATTAAACACATGACCCGACTCTTCTTTCTTATTTACTTTGGATTTGGTTTTGTTAGTGTGAACTGAACCATCACACAGTGCATTAAGTCTACAGTTGTTGACTAAAAATAAATGGGAAAAAAGATAAACGGGCGGTAATGTTGCCATGCTGTGTAAAACAAACTATATTATTTTAGACAGTTTTTTCCATAATTAATGACAACATTAGTATGACAAAGTAAACATGTTAAGCTGAAAAAGGAGGAAATTGAAAGCCATGCTAAATATATTAATCATTATAAGCATTATCATAATTTGATACACAGCAAAAAAAAAGCATTACAATAATTTGAATTTGCGATTTCTAGCAATTACATTTTGAACAATACAAGTATGTTTTTACATTTTCTTATCCAATTTCGAGCAGCTTGGTTTTCTTCTCAGAGTCTTTCTTTTTCTTGTATGCACTTTCTTCTGTCACATCTATCTCTTGTCCTTGACTAAGCTTTTGTGACTTTGTGTTTTCTTCATTTATCTTTTCTGCTGAAGTGAAATTCTACACGCCGTGGACCACTTCCTTTAAGAGAAAAGTCACTGTTTATGCTCTTCCATGAATTGTTGATTGTTTGGCTGGACCATACGTGCATACTGATGAGAGCAGCTGCTGACCACATGCATCCATCTACTCTCTCCTGAACAAGCAGGGTCATTCTCCATCCGCAGGACCTACTGTACCACGTCCTTGTTTCCACCATGCACCATGCTGCTAGCTCACTGTGCTAATCTGCTAATGACAAGGTGGTATGTTTGATAATCACCTCTTTATCTCTGGGCTGCAGAGGGATTTCAGGTGTGGTGTGTGTGTGTGTGTGTGTGTGTCTCTGTATGTCTGTTGGGAGGAGGGAATGTTGTTGAACGCTCTCCGTTGAGAGTCAAGTCACAACCCTTCTCATTCAGAGAACACCATTAGTATTCATGATTCTTTCTCCTCATGAAGTCCAAGACGCACAGCCACATGCACGGACACAGCCTCGCTGTGATGGGAAACAGAAAAGACACCTCAGGTGTTCTGGACAGTCAAGATAACCTTGCTGGTTTAACAATTCCTGTCCTGTAGCCACATACACACCCTTTTTTTTAAAGTGTGCAGCAGTAAAATGGAATATACAGTATACAAACCTGGTAGCACCCTTATGAGAGGCTCGTTGATCAGAAAATGAAGCAGCTGTCATCAATTTCACTCAGTTTAGTTTTTATAAATGTTGAATCGGTCATCGGTCAAGTTCTGTTTTTTCAGTTTCTTGCTTGATTCTTCAGCCTTTTGTATTGGTTGACATTTTACATTGTGTGAGGCAGAATCTGGGCTGTTTGAAGCATCACTGCAGCAGTCTGAATCCACGTCCCCCATGTCAGATATGACAAACTCATTCTAGCTTTTGTTTGCATACTGTTGTGTTTGTGTCTCTGTGGTGGCTGACTTGCTGTCTTGCGCAAACATGTGGATCTAACTAGGCTGAAAACTGAAGTTAGTCCTTGTTTCACTCCAAGATGCAGAATGACACTCTTATATAGTGTATTGTAAGGTCAGCATTCCAACAGGCAGCAATGTCAAAGGCAGTATGAGCAGATGCAGCTGGATATTCACAACTCAGCAAACTGTTTATTCCCAAACGTATGACAGCTGTGTCAGGAAATTAGGCAGAACTTGCCTTTTGGCTTTTCCAAAGTTGGATTTTATTTATATGGCAGCGTACATTTAATCAAACAATTGACACAAGGTGTGAACAGTACAAATGCAATTGTGATTCTGACAGCCTGCTGTATGCATCTGAAAACTGGCCAGCAAAGTCATTAAGCAAACGCGCACCTTTTTATTTCACTTTCTCAAACTTGCTTGCTCCTTGAAATAAATAATTCTTACTTGATTAAGGGCTGCTTCAGTCTCACATCCCTCTGTTAGAGTTAGATGGGGCACCGTAAACTGCTATGGTTAGGACCTAATAAAGCTGAATACTTGAGATACAGTTAGTAAGCCAAATAAAATCTATCTAAACGAAAACTTTTTTGCCTGTCTTGCCCATGTATATTGAACACAAAAAAATGAGGTGTCTCATATATATATATATATATATATATATATATATATATATATATATATATATATATATATATATATATATATATATATATATATATATATATATATTAGGGCTGCAGCTATCGAATATTTTAGTAATCGAGTATTCTACTGAAAATTCCATCGATTAATCGAGTAATCGGATAAAACATATTTTTGTTTAGTTAAAGAGCGATTATAAATATACATAAGACGTTAGATGTTAATTGACATCACTAAGACTAAATTATATAATACAGTAGGTTCATGGCTGTGCATTTAAAAACCCTGAACTTACACCAGTCGACCAAATTCACTGCCTTCACTCAAAAAACTAAGGATCTTACCAAGAAATATTCTTATTTCTAACCTAAAAATGCCATTACACCTGATAACACACATCACTTAAAAGGTTAGGTGTTTTTCCCACGTGTTTCAATTGAACTTTCATTTGTGTCAAGCACATTTTAAGTTCTAGTTAAGTTTTAAGTTAAAGTATAAGATTTTGAGTTTTGGCAGTGTTCAAAATAAAATTCTGATTCTGCTGTATTGGAGCACATTAGGCACCAGTGCTGCTTGTTTTATCCATGAATGACTAGAGCTAAAATTGAAAACTACCCAGTTATCTTTATTACCTTTTTATTTTTCTAACATTTTCTGCCTTTTCTTTTAGTTAAAACTGTAGCGGGAACAGATGTTTAGAGGAACCTATGTATGTACCGGGTGAAGGCTGATTTATGGTTCCGCGTTACAACAACGCAGAGCCTACGCCGTAGGCTCTGCGTTGTTGTAACGCGGAACCATAATGGGGGGGGGGGATATCGGAGACGGACCAGAAGAATATAGCGTGGATTAAAAATAAAAGTTAAGCACTGAGCTACATGTGTCTCCCGTCTGGGCCATTGCAGACTCATTGCCTGAGCATGTTACTAAAACCAAACAAACCCGCCGCCTCTTTCTTCCCCCTTTAACGTGCGCGGTTTTATAATAGATCCATGGCGCGGCGTCAGTGCGCTGTGCCGCATTAAATGTGGTCCGGGCGTAATACCTGCTTTGAGCTGGTGAAATTAAACAAAAAAAATAAAAAATAAATTAAACGATTCCTCGAGGCAGAGAAAATTCCTCGATCATTTTTTGTAATCGAATTACTCGAATTATTCGAGGAATCGTTTCAGCCCTAATATATATATATATATATATGTATATGTATGTATATACTGCAGTAGGGCCAGATGTACATATTCCAGTGAAAATAGCCATTCATAGCTTTTCTATTAATATGAATAACCCAGTGCACAGAAAATAGATATGTTTTCTTTGCCTATGGTCCTGGTATCTTCCTCCATCTTGGGTTTGAATTACCACCAATGAATTACATATAGATACATGACTTTTTAGTGAAAGTTTCAGCACCTTTTACTTATACTGGGACTTCTAATGTAACATTTAACATGGGTGGAGCGGTATATATTCACAGTATATATTGATGCCATTGCATTATGAAGTTACTACTAATGTGGAAAACGTAATTTGTGCTTCCCTTTAGCCTCTACCAAACTGTTTTTGGAAGAGAAAAACGCCATCATTATAAACCGAATGTGGCTACATTGCAGTTTCTGGTGGGATTTAAACATAAACTGATTCAATGTTGAGATTTAACCCTCTGAAAATGTGTTAAACCTGTCACTAAGCTAAGGGGCAGTGACATGATCACATGTCGCCTCCCTTGAGCTCATTCTCAGTGAGGGTTGTCTCATTCCTACCCATCTTCCCCTCCATGGCACATAAAAGCACTGCCGGCTCATCAGTCGGAGAGCATCACTGCGTGGGCAGCACCTCAGCTTTGTAGATGGAAAAGACAAGAGGACCAAAGTGTGTGTTGATGTAAAACCACTTTATTTATTTCGCCTTTTGATGGGTTTGCAACAAGTATTTAATTCCACACCATAAGAAAACAAAGTGGCTTATATTATGCATGACTGTTGCTTTGAAAAACTGCAATGTGAGCTAATCTACCAAGGCAAAAGAGTTTTATGAGGGGGGAAAAAAACAAAAAACAAACACTTTCACAAATTTTGCAACTATATGAATGTATCACACTTTCTACTCCTCATACCTTAAAGATGACATTAAAACAAAAATACAATTCACCTGAAGTAACTTTAAATGCATCATATTTAACAATGCAGATATATTCTCATGATGCCATATTTTATATAATATTCTTCCGCCTGATGTTGGATTGATTAAGATTATACTACGAAGCCAGATGTGCTCAATTGGTCCTTTTGTTTGACTTCTCATTCCATGTCATGGAAAAATAAAAAGTTGTTTTATTGTGGTATTGTCTTCAAACATTTAAATATAATTTGTGACAGTGAGTAAGCATGATGTCGACAGGGATTTCCTTGTCAGCTTTTGTTTTTTTTTTCCTGGTTGTCAGAGGGCTCATGACACTGGCCTCATGTAATTTTAATTCAGTCCTTGGGGATTACTGATTTCTTCTCATTCTGTTTAATGATTCTTTGAGGGCGCAGTGGGTTCTCGTGAAGATCTAAGCGTACGAGGCGAAACGTGATATTGCTTTAGCAGAGACATCTTTTTTTCACCGTTTGAACTAATGTGTCAGGATGCGAAAATAAAAGTTTTCACTGAAGGAGTTTGACAGGCTAAAACCTCCAGCTGCTTTCGTGCCTACACCGCATTATGAAAAATCCACATGCACACACAGCCAAACACCCACATATGTTCTGCAAGCTGAAAGTTACTTTAGAGTTTGAGTGAACTTCAAAGATGTTATCTTCATCTGATACGTCTGTGTCAAGGCTTTGACTGACAGATCTCGCATCCATCACCTTCATTCCCCCTTACAACCGCAACTAATTTCTCTACAACTTAGCCCTGCATGCCGTAACCAATATCTTCCCAGGAAAGGGGGAGAGATTGGTTATATGCCATTGACCCGGTCTTTGTACGTTTTGACCGTATAGAAACGTAATTCTCGTCAGTTATGTGAAATTAGACCTGGAAACAGGCATTGTGGCATAGAATTGTCAAATTGGTTTAATTCACCATAGGAATTGTTACAGATTACTTTTGTAATACTGTATTTGACCCGGTCTTTGTACGTTTTGACCGTATAGAAACGTAATTCTTGCCATTGTAAGAATGAGATGTACCTGCTGAACTCTACTGCCCTTACCTTTTAACAACTTGTGCTTTTTTATTTTACCTCTTTTCTTATCATTTTATTTCATTTTATTTGTTATTTACTGTTTAATTGTGTCTTGCCGCATTTAATGATGTGAAGCACTTTGAATTACCTTGTGTTGAATTGTGCTATACAAATAAACTTGCCTTGCCTATATCGTGGAAATGTAGAAGAATCGTTGGAAAAGTGGCGCTTAGTAAAGCGAGGAGAATAAGGGAAACTTGCACAGCAGGAGAAGGTAAGGGGAAGGTTGGAAAATGAAGAAGAGACAAGTAAAGAAAATATAGTATTGGTGTGGTGTGTTTGAAAGCCTAACTATCATCTTCTTGCATACAGAGCCTCACCACACTTAAATCTCCTCCCAGTGCCTTTGAGGGGGCTGTAGAGATTAACATAAAGCACTGGCACAGACCCAGAGAAAGGCGAGCCCTTGCTACCTTCATCTCTGCCCCTCTCCATCCTGCAACATTGCCGTCATAGCCCAGTCCATCAGTCATTTCAGTTGCACACACTTTATTAAGAAGTGTATTCAGGCAATGGCCCTATCTTTCCAAAGCTACGCTTAGCCTCCTCGTTCCGGTCTCCAAGGCAACAAATCTCTCTCTTTCAGATCACTTACTCATTTGTGCTCATCAAAATAATTAGATGGATAAATAATACATATATAGTTGGGGATAAGTTCATGATGTTTGCTACATGGATTGATGTTTTGTCTTATTTTGATCACTTTCACAAGTGTAGAGCAGAATGCTCAGTTTTAAAAAGGTACAAATGCAACAAACATCTTACCTTTACTGGACTTGACTCCCCATCTATAATTTTCATCAACAGACTGTTGCTTGTTCATAACCGTTTGATTGCAGATCCTTTATTTTATGGTTTATAACCAGTTATCTGATCGTAGGACTGTAATGTAATTCGGATTTGGAGTGAGCTTGTCCCTCATGGGATGGAGGAACAGTTGAGGTCAATATCTACTCAGAGGGAGTCAAGTGAAAGCAATAACTCAAACTGGCTGTAAATGTGATTGATTGCAGTGTAGAACAGTGCAAGTGGAGCATTCATAATGCTGGCAGTGCAGTGAAGGCCTATCCGGCATCATCCTGTACTCACAGAAAGAGAGGAGTCTATAATCTGTCTGAGATGATAACTGTAATGTGGGAGCCTTTATCTGCCAAGGGGTAAACCAAGTGGCTTATCTCACGGCTTCTATGTAAGGCAAATCAGTCAGTAGCCCACAGTTCCACCCTATCCACCTCCTCCTCTGTTTCTTCCGTCTTCCACATGCCAGCTATTCTTTCCTCATTGGGCAGATTATTGACCGCCAATGGCATGGAACGTGGCTGAGCCAAGAGGTTCAGTCTGCCATCATATTTGAAAATGGATTGTCTCCCCAGAATGCATGTCTAAGTGTAAATGTTCTCCTGAAAAGTGTTAAATAATAAACATGATGTTTAATCCGTTTATTGTATGTGCTGTAGGACTAAATGGCCCCTTAGCCGAATAAATTGACCTGCCATTGAATACTTTGTCTAAATACTGAAAATCCACACTTAATTTGATTTCAAAGGCAAGTAGGCTGCTTGAAATGTTTTCAATTTTATTAGTTTTCTCATTTGTCCTCAAACATATCTGAGTAGTTAATGCAGAATCATCATTCTGGATATTCATCACTCAGGGAAATCTTTGTCCCCTGCACAAACTTCCCTGGGGTGAATTGCAATTAACTGTTATCATGAAACTAAATTGTACAGAGACAAAGGATTGTTTTGCCATTAGTGAGGTTGTTAAGTTTATATTTTTAGTCCTGATGGCTCTTGTATTGATCAGATTTCAGGCCTGCTTACCTGAAGAAACACTGACATTAACAACAAATTCCAATACAGGTGATAAGGAAGCAGCAAAAGTCATATTAAATTCAAAAATTGAAGATATGCATTGCAATAATCTCCCCCTTAAATATTTATTTAACAAAAAAAACATGCAGAAGCTACAGTATGTGTGAAACATTTAGAACACTGGGGTTTAGTAGATGTTAGAACCACCTTTAGCTGCAAGCAACTTAGAGTAATCATTTTCTATATGCTGATATCAGCCTCTCGTGAAGTCATGGGGGAATTTTACCACACTTTTCTTTACGAAAGTGGCTCAATTCATTCCAGGTCTGGACTTTGAGAAGGCCATTTTACCACCTTGATTCTTTCCTTTTTTAGACATTCCCATGTAAGTCTCAGGATTTACTATGACACTGCAACCAGAGGATTAAACACACTGGACTTGGCCTTCAAAGCTACATCCCATAGCTTAGACAACAGTCAGGGAGATTAGGAAAGAGCGCCTCCAGCCTTATCTCCCTCTACACCAGCTCTCCTCAGGGCTGTGTCCTGGGCCCACTGCGGTTCACCCTGCTTACACATGACTACTGCACTGGCTCCGCTGCTGATCATTAAGTACGCGGATAACACAACAGTGGTGGGACTCATCAGAAACAATGACGATCTGCCCTACAGGGAGGTAGCCGTTTGTTCTTCCAGGCCAGGGGTCACCAATACTGGTCCTCGAGGGCCGGTGTCCTGCATGTTTTAGAGTTTTCTCTGCTTTAACACAGCTGATTCTAATTAATCATCGTCATCAGCTTGTCATCGAGGTCTGCACAAGGCAAGGCAAGTTTATTTGTATAGCACAATTCAACACAAGGTAATTCAAAGTGCTTTACATCAACATTAAAAGCGGCAAGACACAATTAAACAGTAATTAAAGCTGCAAGCAGCGATGAACGGGCCCTCGCGTGTGCAATTTTCACCAATAAAAGTCAAGGACTCAAAACTAAGTCCGATGACGCCACCCACGACTCTTTATGCCAAACCATTCAAAAGTCATGGCAGAAAATAGGAACTATCAAATGTCGACCAATCAGAAGAAGGGGCGGGGTTAATTCAGGCCAATGAAGGTCAACTAATCAAAACCGAGTCAGATGACACCACCCACATGTCTTTATCCCAACCTGTTCAAAAGTTATTGCGGAAAGTAGGAACTATCAAATAGGGACCAATCAGATGAAGGGGGGCCATCTATCGTCGCCACGGTAACACTTTTGACTGAGAAAAGTAATGTGCATCGTCGCAGGATCGAGACGCACATTTTGATGTATAACCCACCCGGGTGCACTATTAATTTTGCTGTGCAATATATTTATTTATTAAATCCAATCATGTACAGTTCTTACACTTTCTCTGTTGTATATAGACATATTTCATATTGGTCGTCTGTACATATTTTTCAGTCTCTCTATTAATTTTAGATTTTATATTTAAACTTATATTTATGTATTTTTCTTCTAAATATTTTAAATTTTATATTGAGTCAGATTGTGTGCCAGTGCACTGAAATTGAATTCCAATTAGCATTTTTGATGTATAAAAGAGTCCCTTTGTTGGAACGTTTGAAGTCCTATATTTAAACCAAGCCTCAGCTGTTTGAAGAATGTTCTCACGTTTGCCTCAAGTTTTCTTTGGTGTACAGAGGAGCTCTGGGTCGACCCAGCGACAGTGAGGTGTCCAGAGCCTGTGGCTGCAAAACAAATGCTAATCCTCACCCCTCCTTCACCTTCATGGACACTTGGGAGGAGCAGTTTTTGCTGATATGTTGGGCTTTGGTTTTCACCAAAACTGGAGAAAACAAACGGATCTGAACAAGCCACACCACTTTTTGGTGAATGTCCATTGGATAGGGGAGACCAGTGATGCCAGATACCCAAAACCAAATGATCATAGAGAGAGCCCGAAACTGTCGTATTTTACATAAAATTATTGTACGCTACAACGGCAAATGAGAATTTAGTTTGCCGATGGCGTGGGGTTAAGGAGGTTTGTCTGTGTGTGAGAGAAAGTGAAAATAAAATAAATAAAGCATGACAAACACCTGGGGCCTGTACTACGAAGCAAGTTCAACATATCCAGGATATCTTTTCCTTATCCAGATACACTAACCCGGACAATTGCAATCACGCTAAGCGGTCACACGACGGTGGTTATCAACTCGGTATATCAACCCAGGTTTCTCCAATCTGGATATGAGCGCGTGCACATAAAAGGGGCGGTGTTTTCAGCGCATGACCAATCGCAAGCATGGAGAAGTCAGCTGTCAGAGCCGCTTATTTCAGTAGCGAAGAGCAAAGGATAAATTACACTGTGATTTAACTTAATATTTAGACTTGAAATTAAAAGTTCATGTCGTGTTCAAATTAAACGAGGTCTGACATTTCATCCTCTCTCAAATGACTCATACCTTGTTTCTACAGTATATTTACAGTTTGTACATAAAGGTTTATTTGCAAAAGTAGTTTTCTTAGAAAGACGGAGTGAGGGTATCTACAGCAAAGACAAACGTACTCGCATACCTTGTTTGTGTTGAATAAATGGAGAGGAGACATGGAGCGTGTCTATCACGTCAGCAGTATATTTAATTAACGTTCAACAACGGTTAACGTTCGAGACATCAGCTGTTTTAACCGTCGGGGCAAAACGTTACCATGACAACACCGGAGGGGGCGGGGACTCCCACTATAACAGAATCCCATAACATACCTCTCTGTCAGGAGAAAAGAAATGATAAAGTGTTGATACTTGGGTATGAAAGGAATTGCTTAGTTTCTTGACTAATTCAATTTTTGTTGAAAGTCAGCCCACTCTTTTTTTTTTTCCTCTCACGATCCGCGCACCGAGCTCCACTGGATTCTCTTCGAAAGGGCATGCCATTTTCCAAGAGAGCTGATTGGTCAGTGGGCGGTGCTTTTATACCCGGCGATCTGTATCTCGAACATAACCTGCTCCGGAGCAGGTTAGCTGTTCAGCATAAGTTACCATGGCGATGTACCCCGGTGAGAAGTGAACCACCATCGTAGTCCTGAAAACCCAGGGTTAAACCTGAAGTTACCTCGCTAACCCCAAATCCCGCTTCGTAGTACAGGCCCCAGATCAACTGCAAACAAATGAAGCTGCTGCATCTGATTCCAAATCAGATGAATGGTGAATAACAGTTGTGAATAAATACTCTCTTTTCAAGAAGGATTGTGAAGTAATGATACACTTCTTGAAATTATCATACAAATATGATGATTATCGTAGATCTGGCAATACTGGTTCAGATGCACCTTTGCAAACCTTAGAATACTCTAGAAAAAGGTGTGTGCAGTGACTATTGTGGGTGATTTTAAGTAGCCCTTGTGTGCTTAGCTATATGCAGAGGTGGAGCTGTCATTACTGTACTGGAGTTTAATCATTTCATGACATGTGTCATGACATGTGCTGAGGATCTGTTCCCAAACGGTCAGTCATCAGCCTCGCATTGTCATTTCTGTCTCTCATTCATAACCCACATCTCCCTTCCTGGACCTGTTTTCTGATCTCACGCAGTGCAGAGAAACATGAAGCTGTCCCGGTATGGATCGTGTTTCACTCACACGTAGAAACTATTGTCTTTGTCCTTTTGGAAATCAGTGACAAGAGCTACTGAGGAGTAATAAATACAATTGATGTTGGGCTTTGGTAGAGGCTTTTAAGTGGTAAATGATGGATATGCTGTTCATTGGTCATCAATAGGAATATCATCATGCTTTGCGCTTCTTTTTGTGACAGTCATTGAAAAGTTATTTCTACCTATTACAGATACAGACGTCGGAATTCATTACTATTTTTACACTGTAATGTCAGTGATTCAACATATGCAAATGATTCACAAGTTGTGATGTGGAGAGACTGTAAATGTTTTACCCTCTAAATGTAATGTGAGTCATTGCATTTACGCAACTGTGACTGTTGCGCCACCACACACACACACACAAAATACTAATTATGATCATATTCAATACCAAAAGATGCTATGGAATGCAATTTAACAGGAGTGACTTTCAGTTAAAACGTTAAACAGTGTGCTCATTTGGCATACAGCACCTTTTTCTAAGTTCTTGTCTTTTTAATCTGCCCCCAATCAAATTAATTGCAGGGTGTTATTTTAACTACAAAAATGTTAGTTCTGTGGTGTCAAAACTTAGAAGCAATTACAACATCACCCAGCCACGTTAAATATTTGCCTAATTCAGACTGCTTTATAACTCAAATACAGTTCCACTTGTCTCCTCACAGTAATTATGGAGGATGATGATGGACAGTTTATGTTGCAATCAAAGCATTTGAGTTGATTTGTGCCGATATCAAAAACAGCAGCGTGTGTTGTGAGTGCACTGCTGCTGTTTGTGCCATGCAAGGCCGTACAGATGGAAGGGCAGCATCACAGAGAGGATTGATGAATGCAGGCAGAGTGGGTGAACAGGTGAGAGATATGAGGAGTTGTTTTTCTCCCTCTCTCATCCCTCTCAGTGCAGAGAGGTGACCTCTAGCTCGGCGATATGAAGAGAATGTCATGCAACATTGCCGCTCCCCTCGACCCAAACACAGATGAAGTTTTATTTTTTTGTGCCATGCAGTAGTGAAAAAACTATTCTTTCTCCCTTGATTAATGGCTGCTCTGCGGGCTGACAGTGGACATTGAGGCAGTAAAGTAAGGATTGTTATCCCTTTGCAGATGATGTCTAATCCATGCCATCCATTTATCCAACATGCTCAGAAGACGGGCAGCGTTTCAAAGGTTTTCATTCTCAGCATCTTAACTGCATTCTTTTCCTGTCGGTTAGCTGACCTCTCTGCTGAAAAACTGCTCTGTCACATGCGGACATTTCAAACTTTTCACTGCAAAATATGATGTCTAGGTAAAATGTTTCTGACACTCTGCTTTTTAAAGTGATTGATGGGAAAGGTCATCAGCCACATGCTGAAAAGATGGGGAGTGCAGTCCAGTGAATCGCACAGAAACAAGTTTCTCTGTGCTTATTGGATTCATACGGTTGCTTTGCTGGAGCAGATAGCAAACGTGACTATTGTGATGGAAATCTGAAAATAAATGGAATTAATGTAATTTAATGAAAACCTTGCATGGGTTCAGCATTCAATCACAACAAAGTATAATTGCACAATTGCTCCAAGGTGTAGGTGTGTTTTATAGACAAATATTGTGTAAGTAAATGTCATATTAGTCTATATGTGTGATGTAATACCAAGTGTCATCAAGTCTGTAAACAGTCAAAAAATAAATTACAATGGTCAGTTGATCAGTGGTTCCTTCCTGGATTCAGATAAAGTTAAACAACAAACAAAGAGCATAAGATAAGATGATTGCATTTCCAAGACTCAGACAGTGAGTTCATTCAAAGTACAAGTCTGGAATCAAAATGCATCATATAAAGTCTTACCATGTATCCGAAATGTAGAATACATTGTTATTTTTCAATTACACTATGGAGCCACAGACATGTCATATCTGACAGACGTGTCCCTTTGGAGGAAAGATGCAGTGTTGTATGTAAAAAAGGGAGACAACATGAAATTGTGGTTCAGGACAATAAAGCTGATACGTTTGTATTTAGCTGAGTCTTTAACTGGATCCAAATGTGAAGCAAGAATTCATAAATATTGGCAAAAAAGGCTATTTCTTTATTTATTTACCCCACCCTACATAAAACTCCACAGTGTGGCCTATTTGCAATCTGGAAGAAATTGTGAAGTGAAAAAACACACTTACTATGCTGGGATTGTGCTCATGATAGTAGAGATACATTTTGTGAAATGGGATCTCTTGCCAGAATCAGTGAAGTTTCATGCAACAGTCATTACATGTTTTTTTTTGTGCCAAACACTGCTACGTGTCTTCTAAATATCCTTTGATGAAAATAAACTCATACAAGGTTCTTTACGCTGTACAGAGGGGGTTGTGTGGTATAATGTCTGTGCCTGCTTTCTGTGTAGGCACAGTGTGTGTGGGTGGGTTGCAGAGGAACTGCTATCCAAGCACCTGGAAGGGTGACTTTCAGTCCAAACAAACCACTGAAGCCGAGTCGTGATTTACATGAGACTCTACTCTCTATTCTAACTGCTTTTTATTGCTGTTTGATTATGAATTAAACACTGTATGCTTGAAGTGAACCAAACCTTAGTATCAGGGAAGGCACTATAGCACTAAATAAAAAACACTAGTTTTTAATGTATCCAATAATTTACAACAAAGTAATTGCAAAATGTAAAACATGTCTTATTCCAATTTTCCAATTCTATTTATTATTTTTTTACAGATATTAAAGTTGGCACAGTTTTTACACTTTTCTTTGCACATTTGTTTGAATTCATTCTGAATGATTGGGGGTATCCAGACTTTTGCCTGCTATTTCTTGTGTATTTATCAACGTGCGCCTGTGTTTCAGTAGTCTTAAAATTACAGAGTGTTGCTATTCTTTCTTGTCATGTTTTTAAAGGTTAGTCGTCCCAAAAAGAAGTAATATCCTGCACCAAGGTACCCCACACCTAAAAGAGGTTCATGAAATTCCAGTATTGTATCTGGAAGTGTGCCGTCATGGCAGCCGATCGCTGTGACATGACGAGGGGAGGCTTTCCATCTTGCCACCAGCCCATGGGTGACAGCCAGTTGCACTGAATCTGAAGCCACTGTCACATGGGCGGGACACGGCTGTCGTGGTTTTCCAGAGAAAAACAACAAGAGTGAAGGAGATGAGCAAAATGAGAGGACGTCACAGAAAAAGAGCATAGCTCTTTCCTCTCTTACTCACTGAATGTGTTTAACAGATCCACAAAAAGGTGCCTGTTTGTTGCCTTACACAGTGAATCTTAAGAAAGAAGACGATTTTCTTTTGAAAAGAATTGAAAGTATTTTTTTTTCCTTTTCTTTCCTTTGAACATATCTGAGTGGTGTAGCCACTGCGTTCTCCCCTTGCAGTATGGAGCTTTTGGGCAAATACCTGGAAGAAGAGAGCATGAATTAAATATTTCTTATTATATTATGTAAATTGGAGCAAAGGAATGCATTTTTGAATAGATAATCACCAGTCCGGCAACACCCCAGCTAGGAAGCCATTTCATCAAACTTATCTCAACGGCCCCAATTAAAAACATGTCCTGATTCAGGAACAATGTTCAGCACACTTCAAAACACCATGCAGCTTGCTCTTACATTCTTCATCTCAATGATTTTCTGTTATTGACTAGAAAAATCAAATACGAGAGGGATTTTTTTGCGGACTCCATTCAAACCTGAACTAAAACAAGTGTGTGAATTTGTTACGCCGGTTTATTCCAATGCAGGTGTCTGGATCTGCTCCAATCCAAGTTCTTCTGTGGTGAAAGCCAACAACCTAGAGTACCAAATGGTTAAAAAAACAAAAAAGGTATAGAACCAAATGACAGCAAAAATCATCTCAAAGCACCTGGGTACCAAGGAAGTGATCGACGTATATGACGGAGGAACACACTGTATAATCATGGTATTAAGGATAAAGCATATACTGTAGCTAGACACATTTGACATGAGATTTCTATGCATTTTAAACATCTCCTGAGATCAGGCTGAGGAATTCAAATAAAGAAAAACAGATTACATTAAAACGGTGCTGGGTTTTGCAGGTAATTTATGGATGTTTGAGAATATCTAAACTGATTAAATCTCAAAGCCCTTAGTAAGTTATTCTGAAATGTACTAAATTCACATACGGTAAGGAAAGTTTGCATCAAATTAAAGTAAGAAACTCCATATATAATATAAATATACCACCTCTGCCTCTGTGGCAAGGGCTGTTGCAAATTTTCTGTCACCAAAGCAGAAAATTTAGTAGATTTTTATTTAAATAAGAATAAAAAAAGTTTTAAACTTTCTTAAGTCAACTGTTTTTTTTTTTTGTTCTTCCATTATGGAAAATGTATATGTCTCTGTTGAATTACAGTAACACATGGAGGTCAATGGTTATTAGATCATACTGGTTTTATTCAATAGCCTTCACATATCTCACAATACTCAACTGAAGATGGGTCATCTGAAAGTTAGACTGTACACACCTACAGTATAGTCAGTCACCATGAAATGGGTCACCCTAAGGTTGCTCCACAAACGCATGCATTGTGACCAGTGTTGGGATTTAGTAACGCGTTACAGTAACGCCGTTAGCTTTGCGGTAACTAATACTCTAATGTATTACTTTTTAAATTCAGTGACGCAATTACCGTTAACAAACGGTGCGTTACTCCGTTATTTCTGGCTACAGTGAAGCTTTTTTTCCCCACAGCGGAAGCCGGAGGAACGTAGTGGGCGTGTGTGTGTGCATTCAAAAACATGACCGGTCACGGCGAGCCAAGAGAAGGCGAGTTTCGCAACGTGGAGATATTGTCATTACAGTAATCCCTGGTTTTTCGCAGGGGTTACGTTCCAAAAAGTACCCGTGATAAGTGAAATTCTTTTTACAATTATTATAGAAGGCTTCAAATTGCAGAGATCAGCCCCGCCTCACACGTATTTCACTGCTCTTCTGAGCCGCTGCATCCTGACTCGCTATGTAGCATCTTTTTCTTCTAAAGTCCGCAGTGTAGGTGTGTTCTTTCGAGAGAAGAAGTTTCTTAGGCCGCGTTCAGACTGCAGGCAAATATCCGATTTTTAGCCCATCCAGATTGAAACTGGATGACTCTTTTGAAGTCTGAACAGTCCCAAACCGCATGAGATCCGATTTTTGCAAACCAGATCGAAACCACCTCCAGGAGGTGGTTTCATATCCGATCCATATCTCATTTGGGCAGATGCGTGTCAGTCTGAACAGCTCCAAACACTCAGATCGGATATGACTGTCCCAGACGCTCCAAACCACCCGCCCATTTCCAGTTGTGGAGCTACTCATCCTTTCACAGAGAGCATGTACAATCTCTGATGTCACGTCAAAAACTATTATTTGTAGTTTAAGTGTTGCAAATTCACATTACAAATCATGTTTTAATAGCAGAAAAAAAGACCGCATTTCCACGTACGGTCGCCGCGTACCCTACGCCGTAGGCTCTGCGTCGGTGTAACGCGGAACCATAAATCAGCCTTCAGTCGCGCTGTGAGCCTGAACCTGCAGCCCGTCAGCTCATCAGCTGCCAGTTGTTCATTGCTGGTTCGTTTTGTTAACTCTGAGCTTTGTTGGTTGGTTCTCTGTTTCTCATTTTGCTGGGACCTGCCGAGACACAACTTTTGCAGTATGCGTTCATTGTTATGTCTAAAAAGGATGCGCAGTGCCGACCCAATCAGGAACGGTACAGAGATATATATATATATATATATATATATATATATATATATATATATATATATATATATATATATATATATATATATATATATATATATATATATATATATGTATATATATATGTATATATAAATAAAAATTAAATTAGAAAAAAATAAAGGATCCCCATAACTTTGATCGGGTGGGCAGGACGCACGTTTGGGTGGACACAGCCCACCCCTGCCCCAAAACCAGCCTCGAGTTCCAGTACACAGAGGTCCGACGGGAGGATTAGAGTGAGATGGGGCAGTGTCAAACGATTTAAAATATTTCACAGTGTATGCCCAGCTTTACAGGTATGGGACAGCATGTGAGCTGGCTCCATATTGTTATTGTTTTTGATGTCGCAATTACATGACTTCACACAATACACGCGCTGGGTGACGCCTCCGCTCCGAAGTCGTTGCTACGGCAACCCGTCAGATCAGTCAATGATGTGGCCCAGTCTGAACAGAGCCAGATCCGATTTGGACACTTGCTAAAAACAGTGTGGACAGTCAGCCCTGAAAATCGGATATGAGAAGGAATCAGATATGAATCAGATTTCCCTGCAGTCTGAACGCGGCCTTATAAACCGACATGCCGCCATGGATTACATCTGAGAACTGTAATGAACGATTCATCAAAGCGTCCCGTTCTTGAGCTGCTCGCTGAAGCTCATTGGCCGTTCTCAGCTTGTTGCTAAGCGACCAACGTTATTGACACAGGAAGTGAAGAAGCGGGGAGACTGTTTAGCCAATCAGAATGCAGAACACGATGCACAATGCAGATCCATACAGTACCTGCTGAAATGAAGGTTAGAGGGGCATTAATGGGAGCATTTAAAATAATGTTTTTATTTAAAGTAACTAAAAAGTTACTTTTCATAGTAACACATTACTTTTTGGTCTAAGTAACTGAGTTACTAACTGACTTACTTTTTAATGAAGTAACTAGTAACAGTTGGTTACTATTTTTCAGTAACTAGCACAATACTGATTGTGACACAGCTTGGTGATGGAGAGAAACTAAATCAATCCCTTGTTTTTTTTTAACATTCTTTTTATTATACATTTTTTTAAATTATACATGTCCAGTGAGGTATATATACAAATAATTTGAAATATGTAGCGGATCCAGAATACATACACAGCAATGATTCCTAATGTCCTCAGTGAATCCAACATTTCAGGCAGTTCCCAGGTACTCCAACGCTTTGCCAAATGTTGCTGTAAAAAGGCACCTCTGACCACTGATTCCAAATCTCAGTCTTTCCAAAGAAAAATCACGATTTTTTTGAGTGGTTTTCATGTGTTTGTCATTTTTGACTTGGAATCAGTTTCTTATCGATCCCATGTTGGTTTAATCTTTTAGTCAATTTGCAAAACAATTGTTTGGTTTAGCGTTTTGTTTTTTGTTATTTTCAGATGGTGACAAAAACATTTTGATTCAAAAATGCACCTTTACACAATTCCATAAGTCTCTCAGATGGCAGAACATCGATAACAGTCATTCATCAATAACTAATTTTAACCACATGGGCAAGGGATAACTTTGTGAAACCTTTGTTAAGTATCTGCATCATGTAGTTCTATAATGTGTATATTATGAATCCCACAAAAACGTTTACAGTGCAAATAACAAACCTTATGTCAATATTGCCCAGAGACTTCCATCAACTCCTTTGGGCTCTGAAGCATATGGGATGGACTATCACACAGTGGAAAAGTGTGATCTGATGAATCACTTATTTTGTAAAAAAGGAAAGATCCCCCAGAAAAAAGTGGGTACTGTGTGTCCTGGACCAAAGACAAAAAGCATTCTCCATACTGATATCGGCAACAATTTCAAAAGCCTGGCTCTGCTATGGTACGCAGATGCTGATGGCAGCATTAACAAAAAAGAGATTTTAGAGCAACATGTGCTGCCTTCAAACATCTATTTCTGGGACAGTCTATGCTTTTTTTTTCAAAAGTGCAATGCAAAACCACAATCTGAACATATTAGAAACCCTTGAGTGAGAATAGCGGTACTGAACTGATCTGCTTCCCATAGAGAATGAGTAGAGAATTTTGAATTGAACAAAAACAAAGTTTTTAAAACGACCCCGGACTGCTGCACAACTTAAAAATGTGTTTGCAAGAAGAATGGGGGGAAAACAACAACTGCAACTCATCATTGCTTGATAGAGAGCTGGAGCTCAAGATAGAATATCTTTAAAGTTTAGTCCTAAAAAATGGCAATATAACTGGTAGAACCTTTAGAGGTCCAACTTTTCTTTTTTGACAAATATTTTTATTGCCTTTTTCAATTACAGTACAAAGACACAAAACAGAACAAGGCACATTAATACGTACAACTTGAAGATATTCCAAATGTAGAGATTTAAGTGGTATATTTTACTGTTGTGGTAACTGACTGATTCTCATCATGACATTTAGGAAAAAGAAAAGGAGCTAATGAGTGACCAACATGTACATACAGTACACAGATGGAAACACATTGTGTACTAGAAGGCTCCCACCAACCAAAATGTGATCAATGACCTTATTAGAAATAAATAAGAAGTTGCATATATAAAAACAAGAATAATTAAAGCTGCAAGCAGCGATGAACGGGCCCTCGCACTCACGGCCACCACCCACCATAAGCATATCAGAAATGACACCACCCACGACTTCCTATGTCAAACCATTCAAAAGTTATAGCAGAAAAAAGAGACAACCAACCAGAAGAAGGGGCGGGGCTAATTGAGGCCAATGAAGGTCAAGGACTCATTACAGAGTCCCATGACACCACCCACGACTCTCTATGTCAAAACATTCAAATGTTATAGCAGGAAATAGGGACAACTAGGGCTGGGCGATATATCGAGGATAGCCGATGTATCTCGGCTTCTACTCTGTGCGATGTACAAAATGACTCTATCGTGCATATTCGAGTATAAATCTTCATGCATTTTGCTTTTAGTCGCGGGCATTAAATTACAGGCTTTTCTCGCTCTCTCGTCTCGTCTCTCCTTCTGAGACATAAAACAAGCGCACCCTGTTACACATGTCAGTCACGTGCTGTCGTGTGTGCATTATCATTGGCCCCCGACCAGCTGCTGGTGTCGGCGCTGCGGTCCGGGACCGCCGCTCACTTCTCCGCTTTAACTTTAACTTAACTCGGCCTGTTTGCGCCGTGAACTCATCTGCGCCGTTGCTACGCGCGGCGGACTCGTTTCAAAGCTAACCGGCTTAGTAAAGACGGGAGGGGATGTTTTCTCCTCGCCGCTCAGCGTGACACGCGCAGCCGAGCCTTTAGGCTGATTTATGGTACCGCGTTACACCAACGCAGATGCTACGGCGTAAGCGCGCGTCGCCGCGTACCCTACGCCGTAGGTTCTGCGTCGATTTAACGCGGAACCATAATTCAAACTTTTCTCTTCCAGAACTGAGAAACGTCACCTAGTGTTGCTTAAATGTGGCCACATGAAATGAATCACTATCATTGAAACAAAGTCAAACAAGACTATATGAGGTCATATTTCTAACAATAAGTGAAAGTGATGCAAAGTAAAGGAGGAGAGGATGAAACATTGCAGTCCCTGCACCTACAATTTAATATAAAAGGTGCTCTAAGGGGCCCCTCCTGCTCAGAGCAGCTCATCCTGGTAAAACCAGGTGAAACCTGGTCATCCTGGTAAAACCAGGACCAGAACATGTTCTTAGCAAATGTTCTTCAGACGGGGAGTCAGAGATGCAACGTGCACTTTTGAAATTACACTTTTTATGTTTGTGCCACTCACTGCTTAGTAACTGTTTAATAAATACAGTTTTGGTAAATTTGACCTATTCTCCCTTTTTGTATGAAAGTTTAAAATGAGCATATATTAATGCAGTATGAACAAGAATGTTTTAATGTAGACATATAGAATCATCATACTGGTGTAATTGTAGCATTAAAGTGTTAATTCAAGGCTAAGGCAAGATATCGAGATATATATCGTGTATCGTGACATGGCCTAAAAATATCGAGATATTAATAAAAGGCCATATCGCCCAGCCCTAGGGACAACCAATCAGAAGAAGGGGCGGGGCTCATTTTCGCCACTTATGGTCAAGGACTCAATACCTAGTCCCATGATACCACCCACGACTCTTTATGTCAAACCTTTCAAAAGTTATGGCAGAGAAAAGTATTCTAGTGGGCGCTGTTGAGCCGTTAGGCAACGCCCATTAATGCAAACCATGAAATATCAAATGTATCGCCAGGCCTGGCTTTTCTTTAAGTTGTGACATGATACAGGTGTGTACCGATTTTGGTGCATGTACGTCAAACCGTATTGTGGGGCTTGAGGCACAAAGTTTTCTAGGGGGCGCTGTTGAGCCATTAGGTCCCGCCCATTAATGCAAACCATTAAATATCACATTTTTCACCAGACCTGGCTCAGTGTTAGGAGAGGAGGTAGTAAAACGTTTTTACTTTTAAGTTTAACAGCACACTGGTTGGATGAAAGCTTCGTGCCACACAGTACAATTCTAAACACAACTTTTATCTTATTTCTAAAGATAAAGGAAGCTCTGAAAACCTTAAAAGGAACCCTGGCTATTAAGACATGTAGGTCTTAAAAGATAAATGTTGGTATCAATTATAACAATGTGATATAAAAAACCTTTTAGATGTCTTCGTTTTTATAAAATTTGAAAATATAATTTAACATGTAGGTCGCCATTGTTGTTTACATTCTGGGTAGTGACGTCAGACGGTGGCCCAGCTAGCCCCCGTACACTGTTTTGACACCCAGAAACAGATGAAAACACAGCTAAACAGGTGACGGCGCACCAGAAACACAGATCAAAACACAGCCAAACATTAAGGTGACGAAGCACCTACAAAAAAGTTATAAAAAAAAAAAAAAAGTACAGCACCATAAAGCATGAACTATAAAAACACCATAAAACTCAGATAGACTAACAGACCACAGGTTTCAACTAGCAGATAGCCGATGCTACAATAAAAACCCCAGCCAGATCTGGCATCATTAATTTAAATAAAGATGTTCTTGCCTATTTGACGCGAAGTCTGCACCTCCCGTTTCATCAAAGTCCCGGGCCAGTCCCCTCAGCCTCTGGTCTGTCATCACCCAGCACCGAAGCCGGTTTTAGGGGGGGAGAGGGGTGGGCTATGCCCACCCAAACGTGCATCATGCCCACCGGCGTCTCCATCCCGGCCAGAGCGCAGAGCGGAGAGCGGGTGGCGGTGCGCTGCAGGCTCTAAAGCCCCGGCTACGCCGTCTACGGCGTAGGCTACGTAGCCTAATGCACTGGTAAGATGCGCACGACTTTGATCATTTTTGCAGATCTCCCGTGCATCACAGAACTTTGATCCAGTTTGCCTGAACCGAGACGTCTTATGGGCTCCCTCGTCAGCCTCCACGGCCGGGAGATGCTGCTCATCTATGTTTTAGATACCTGTCCCAGTTAAACTAATGGGGCTTATCTTCCCAGAGCCACCGTCGTACGTCATCGCCCCCAGAATGCATTGCGCAGGTAAAACATGGCGCCTCCCGCAGGTCAAAATATGTGATAAACATTGTAGATTTTTAAAGCAATTAGATTATTTTATGTGTTTCTAACAACATATTTTAGTATAAGAGAACAATTGTGGCTAATTAGGGACTACAAGTCTTAATAACCAGGGTTCCTTTTAACAAACCATGGTTTACTATAGAACTTAGGAAATCTGCTTTAAACAAAAACAAGCTTTATAAAAGGCATTTTCAAAGTCCTAGTCCTTTAAATTGTGCTACATACAAAAATTATAGGAATAAATACAACCATCTTATTAGAAATAAATAAATGATCTATGGAAAATATTGAAAGAATTACTCAACAAGATAAAAAAATCATCTATTCCAGCCCAGTCTACATTTCAGGATGGCGCATAAGATAACAGAGCATACACAAATTGCTAATAAATTCAATGATTTCTTTATAAATGTGGGTCCACGTCTTGCAAAACATCTTAAAAATGTTCATGGTTCTTCTAACTATAAATGAAGGTTATCCCTCTTTAAAGGGAACCTATTATGAAAAACATAGGAACATACAACGACATAGTTATGCTGATTCTTTAATAAAATGTCTTTAAATTTGTCTCAAATCTTAACCCTCTTTATGAGGGTGACACTTCCATTATAGATAAAATGTATTTAAAAATGGTTTTCGAAAATGAAAGGACACATGAGTCTATCTTTCTTGAACAGTTTATTAAATTTAATTACTGATACTTATTAAAATATACATTTTGTTAAGGAAATCTATTAATTTTGAGATAAATAAGGGTCGCCCCAACTGACTTTTTTAATGGCCCTATTAATGTAGGTTTAAAAACACTAAAATACCTTTGTTTTAAGTTTTCACATATATGCACACTACATTCCAAATGTTTGGAAAATGGCCAAATATATCTTTATTTTAAGTATTTTAAGAAATAGGCCTTATACATCATTGACCCAGAACTGTAATTCAGGCTTAAAGGAGACATATTATGGCATTTAATGTATATTTTAAACAGGCCTTGAATGTCTTAAAAACAATCTAATCTAATCTGTGGCTCATTTTCAGGGCGGTGGGTATGGGGGTATTATTGTTCCAATATTATTTGTGTGTGCGTAAAAAAGATGTGTCCATGTTATAACGATTCGTATTCGTAATGATAAACATTTGTATGCAAATAAAAAAGTTATACCCAAAATTCTGCTGTCACACACATGAGTCTGATAAATTATTAGGGTTAGGATTGTTTTTATGTGAGTATGAATCTAAAAGCTGTGAGTGCAAAGTCTTGTGAATACAACTCTAATTTCTACGACTACGAGTCTTCACTGTGAACACGAATTCAAGTTTATGGGTACGAGTCGAAAAACTGTTGGAATGACGTCACAGCATAGACATACGTAGACGCCCCATCGAGTGCTGAGCCAACTGCCACATCCAATATGGCGTCAACGTCCCGCCATATTGGATGTGGCAAGACTGCGCTGTAAACTACTGGTACAAGTAAATGGACTTATTTTCATAAAGCGCCTTTCTACAAAGAAATTTACGTTTTACGTCTCATTTATTCATTCACACACGCACTAATATACTTGGGAAACAGTTTAGGCACCAAATATAATATATTTAATTTTCTCAGATGGCAAAAATAAGAACTTTATTGATCTCACAGGAGTAATTCATGTTGTATCAGCTACAGAGAACAAGTTAGTGCCGAAAAACAATATATATGCCCCCTCACAAAAATAAAAAAATAGAGAAACATATTTTCTCATCAACAAAACATATTTTTAAATTTTCAAGTAACAAAATAACATTTTTCATTTATTTTATTGTCTGAAAAATGGTTCAAATGTTATTTTATTGTCTGAAAAATGGTTTAAATATGTTATTTTGTTATTTGAAAAATTTAAAATGAATTACTCCTATGTGGGATCAATAAAGTTCTTATTTTTGCCATTTTTCAGACAATAAAATAACATGTTTTGTTGATGAGAAAATATGTTTCTCTATTTTTCTTATGTCTATGCTGTGACCTGCCTGTGACGTCATTCAACAGTTTTTCGACTCGTACCCATAAACTTGAATTCGTGTTCACAGTGAAGACTCGTAGTCGTAGAAATTAGAGTTGTATTCACAAGACTTTGCACTCACAGCTTTTAGATTCATACTCACATAAAAACAATCCTAACCCTAATAATTTATCACTCATGTGTGTGACAGCAGAATTTTGGGTATAACTTTTTTATTTACATACAAATGTTTATCATTACGAATATGAATAGTTATAACATGGACACATCTTTTTTACGCACACACAAATAATATTGGAACAATAATACCCCCATACAACTGCCACATCCAATATGGCGTCAAAGTCGCCGCCATATTGGATGTGGCAAGACTGCGCTGTAAACTAATACAAGTAAATGGACTTATTTTAATAAAGCGCCTTTCTACAAAGAAATTTACGTTTTACGTCTCATTTATTCATTCACACATGCACTAATATACTTGGGAAACAGTTAGGCACCAAATATAATATATTTCATTTTCTCAGATGGCAAAAATAAGAACTTTATTGATCCCACATAGGAGTAATTCATGTTGTATCAGCTATAGAGAACAAGGTAGTGCCGAAAAACAATATATATCCCTCTTCACAAAAATAAGAAAAATAGAGATACATATTTTCTCATCAACAAAACATATTTTTAAATTTTCAAGTAACAAAATAACATATTTTAACTATTTTTCAGATTTTTTCAATTATTTTATTGTCTGAAAAATTGTTCAAATATTATTTTATTGTCTGAAAAATGGTTCAATTATGTTATTTTGTTATTTGAAACATTTTAAATTTGTTTTGTTGACCTATTTTTCTATATTTTTCTTATTTTTGTGAGGGGGGATATATATTGTTTTTCTGAACTACCTTGTTCTCTATAGCAGATATAACATAAATTACTTCTATGTGGGACCAATAAAGTTCTTATTTTTGCCATTTTTTAGACAGAAAATAACATGTTTTGTTGATGAGAAAATATGTTTCTCTATTTTCTTATGTCTATGCTTTGACCTGTCTGTGACGTCATTCAACAGTTTTTCGACTCGTACCCATAAACTTGAATTCGTGTTGACAGTGAAAACTCGTAGTCGTAGAAATTAGAGTTGTATTCACAAGACTTTGCACTCACAGCTTTTAGATTCATACTCACATAAAAACAATCCTAACCCTAATAATTTATCACTCATGTGTGTGACAGCAGAATTTTGGGTACAACTTTTTTATTTACATACAAATGTTTATCATTACGAATACGAATCGTTATAACAATGGACACATCTTTTTTACGCACACACAAATAATATTGGAACAATAATACCCCCATAGGGGGGGGGGGCTATGATAATGAGGCTCTGCTCTGATTGTCTGCTTGAATGACGTGTAGGAGGGGAGGAGACAAAGCGTTGCTCCGTAGCAAAGCGTGTCCACGGTTCTGCGTTAAATCGACGCGTACCCTACGCCGTAGGCTCCGGGGGAGAGCTGGCTCTCCCGGCTCTCCCCCGGAGCCTACGGGTTCGGATCCCCTCGACGGGCTGGTCCGTGAGCAGCTCCGTACGCGGCGCCGGGGCTCCGGAGCTAAGCTAAATACTTAGCCCATGCAAAGACCATACTCGTAGACAAATATAAATTACATTAAAAAAACCGGAACTTACCGCTGGCTCGTGTCAGTTCCCGGGTCCGTGCTGTGGGATCTGGTCCTTTTATGAGGGTAAATGTCCATGCAAAACCTCATATTAACTCTCCCTCGTTGTTCAAACAGCCAGCGCTGCTGAACAATGGCGGAGCTCGAGCGGCCGGCAGAGCTGGTGGTGGGCGTGGTTTCAGCAGCGGAGGAGACCGAGGACGTGGTTTGCATTTTGGTGACGTAAAGAAAATGCACCAATCACAACGGCCCGTGGAAACCACATGACACTGTCACTGGGGGACTCTGTAAGGGTGGGGGCGAGCAGTTCTTGCAGATTTTCATATCATCTTCTCTGTGTTGGCAGGCTGACGGGAGACCACTTTATATATGTTAAAACAAGAAAACGCGTGTTTTTCATAATAGGTCCCCCTTTAAAGATCCCAGGGAGTCGTTTGCACCATGTCATAACTGCATGCGAGAGTCCGATTATCACGTTGAGCTGCGTGACATCGGATGCTCTCTGTCCACACTGAAACTGTTAAACTCGCAGCCAGTTAGGACAGTCCAATACAAAAAAAATGAAGCAATGGAATTGATTTTGTCGCTGAAGCTTGTTCGCATTGCATGGAACACGCTTTAATAGTGTACGCAGCTGGCTCATCTGCCTGGAGCGGCTCATTTTAGAATTCCGACCGGGCCCTGAATGCATCTCGTCGTTCTCCTGCGCGTGTGAAACAAAACACTGGGGAGGTGTCAGGTTTCTCCCAGCAAGGGCACGTGTGAGTGACGTCATCACGCAGTCCGGGCTCGGAGCTCCGGGAGCGCGCCCCCTCCCCTTTCTCTTCCCCAACTCAGAACTGCAGTTTGCGCGTTCACGTGTCTGAGAGGCTGAGACAGGGTGGCAATGATTCATTCGACATAAATATTCATAGAAAATCCCATATTGGAAGGACTTTATTGCAATTCACACAATATTTTCACATTACAGTAAACAATATATGTACGAAGTCACATGTCAATAAAATAATTTTATGGCAAAGTCATAGCTTTTTACGTTATTAGTTGGTATTTTCAAAAAAGAGAGTGGCAGAGTTCTTCAAAAATAATATGTTCCAGTGTATGATTTTTTCGTCATGCCAAAAGGTCTCTGAATCTGCCATTTAATTTTCCTTACACAAAATCTTTGATTTTTAATTAATATTTTTCCAGAAATACAGAGTGATATAAAAATGCCAATTCCTTTCAAGCAATGACCACGATACGCGACACGGTCAACAAGGAACCTACTGACAATCATATATGTCGATTTCATTAAGATTGGATGAACGAAACAGCAATTGCAGCACATAATTTGATGAAAAATGTATACCTGACCAAAAGGTGGCGCTATGGAGTTCATCCAAGATTGTCATATCCACTTGTTCAGAATGGAAGCCTGATTACATGTATTGATTTTGGGTTAATTCTGACCAATTATGTTTAAGTTACAACAACTTTTATGTTCATGGCGAGACACCGAAATTTTACTACCTCTAACGGCCACGCCCTTCGATAAGAACGTACAGTTTTCTCTGTCAGTCATCGTCAATGTCTTACCTATTAAAGTGACCAGCTTTGAGATCAATACACTCATCTCGCTTGGAGCACAGATGCATACTAGAAGACATGACAATTCCTGGTGCCAACAGGTGGCGCTACAACCGATCCTGAATATTCCACCATAGATGTCTTCAGGCTCAGTCTACAATCATGCACATACGTTTTCAACAACATCAAATAATGTATTGCTGAATTACAGCCAATTGATGTTTCATGGCGAGGCTTAAAAATGACCTCAAACTTCGGTGGATCACTACGGTCAAGCCCTCTGGCAGAAACTTAAAAGCTTCGCAATTTAGCGTCGGCCATGTGTCTAGATTGTACAAACCAAGTTGTGAGCCAATCTGATAAAATCTCTAGGAGGAGTTCGTTAAAGTACGAGGCCTGGAAATGACCAGAATTCATGAAAAATGACATTTTCTGTTCAAAATGCCGGACTTCCTGTGTAACTTAGAGCATGGGTCCAAGATACTTTTTTGTAGGGCTTTGTCAGATATAATAGACACATAAAGGACATTGCTGTAAGTCAAACCATATTGTGGGGCTCGTCGAAAAACATAAAATAGGTGGCGCTATAGAGCCTAATCCTTTTTGACCCATGCCTGTCGCCCATAAAATACGTAATTTTACGCGACTCTGGAAGCGTGTGCAAAATTTGGTGAGTTTTGGAGCATTTTAAGGCCTCCAAAAAGGCAATTTATTTACGGCGAGAATAATAATAATAATAATAAACATCACAGATACAATAGGGTCCTCGCACTTTCAGTGCTCGGGCCCTAAAAATTATATAATACAAGAGTAGACTACAAAGCTGCAATAAAATCCTCCCCCTCCAGAAATTGCATAAAAGAGCCCCAAATCTTCTCAACACATTATTTTCTAATAATGTCGGTTTCAAGATGTCTTCAAAGAGTCACAGTAATAGTAAAAATCACATTTTCTTTGCCTTTTCACTGTACATATTCACAATCATTCACTCAGTGTGTGTTGAGACCAACACACCTGCACATGAGAGCTAAATCGTGCATCACGCACTTCAGCCCCTGGACAGTTTCAGGTTGATTGCTGTTTGCACTGATTTCACTGATCCCGTTTCTCCCTCGGTACCATCTCCCCTCCTCCCAGGGAGATCTAGCGGATTCTGCCATCAGTGATGTCAAACTGGAAGGCTTTTCAGGGCTGCGGGTAGAGCAGCTGTCAGCACCACTGCGGGCACTGCTAATTGGCTCCCCTGGGGCCGTCCCGCTGCAGCAGACCAGGACAGTTCTGCAACTGTGGCGTGCAGAGATCCAAAGCTCATGAGCGTGCTAAGTTTAAAACCCAGTCAACATGGAGTTCATTTTTTTTAAATAGAACATAAACACCCAGAGCAAAAAGTAATGGAGTTGTAAATTCATCATTTTTCCGTTTTGTTCTCAGCTCAGGAAAAGGACTGAAACAATTTGAGGGCTTTTCCGTTATGAATTCACACAAGCCACTCTAAATAGGATCTCCTCGATGTTTCAATTTCCAGAGGCATCGCCAGAATCTTCCCATCTCATTTTGATGTACTGCACACATTCACCCAGACTGTGTCTTTTCATTCATCCTCATTTCTTCAGTTTCCTATCATCATTTAACCTATTATTGCTACATCTACACGTGATCTTTTGTAACTCCACCTTGCTGGCTTGATGGACATCACTGCCAGAGCAGAAAGATCAGTCAGTGACTTAGACAGCTTCTTTTCTCCCCCTGATTTTATCCCTCTGATATGCTTATTAGCTTGAACCCTTTGGTCTTACTTTCCATGTCTCTATATATCCATGCCTTTCTTGAGTATTCCCATCATTTCATTCTTGGTTTCCTTACTGTTGCCACCTCTCATTTTACTGTCTATCTGTTCATCCAGTCTCTTGATTTCTCTCCCTCTGCTGCTGTAACAAAGAAGCTTTATCTTTATTCTATCTCCCCATCATTGCAGCTAATACAATTCAGGCGCTTACTTACATCCTCACTTCTCATCCACTTCAGTCCATCTCAGGCTGGTAGTGTGTCTGTTATGATACTCCAAATAAATAAAATTGTGATTATTTTTTCCCTGCCGTTTAACTGAGAGGTGGGTTGACAGATGGCTAGATATATAAGAGCATGGAAGAGGAACATCAAGAAGTCAGGAGGGTTTGGATGGATCAGCTTGAGCATGAGAGCTCTGCCAATCTCATTAATATCAACGTTTTACCGTAACCCAGAGATTAAACGTTTGGCAGCAACACGTTTTTTTCTTTTTATTTATTTTTTTTAAGTTGTTCATCTGGGTTGCACTCATATTTTTGATCTCACACCTCCAATTTAATTGCAATTACATGACCATTTATTTTAACTTTATTAATATTAAAAGAATCAATTAACTGTACTGAAACCTAAACTGATATGAGACTCATGAGCTGCACCTATACAGCAGGACATACTGTTCAATTTTATTTATATGGCGTCTATTACAATACAAGTTGTCTCTCTGTGCTTTGAGACCCGGAAAATGCCCATCATAAACCATTAGGTCCAAAACCTGTGTATATTATCCAATGACTAAGATTCATTTACTGCTCTGTGAAGTGGTACCTAATTAGCCCTAAGGACAAAAAAGATGAAGAAACTTCACATGGTGATATTTCTGGTTCCAGGCATTTTCTGCTGGTTCGCTGGTGGTGGGGCAGCAGAGTGATTAACCTTTTAACTCAATTTATTTGCTTGCTGCCTCTTGATCAGGGCTGTGTTTCCCTTTTCACTCGTGAGTAACCGAGTTCAGAGAGAGGGCTGCACCCTTGGGTGTCCTGTACTGTAGCTGGAATTACACAGGTAGCTTGCTGGCTGTTTGTATATACATGTTTATAGAAAAGACACACGCACACACACACACACACACACACACACACACACGTTCAGACCAGAGTGACTGAATTCTGCATCCATGTTGGGGTTTTTTTGGGAACAAACAAAGCAGATGTACACCTGCTACCTACAATAAAATAAAAAGGAATTAATCAAGTATGACACTATCTAAAGCCTGAAAGCAAAGTTGTGAGTATTTTTGGTAATTAATCCACTAGCAATATTTCCCTGACATCTGTTACCTTGCTAAAGTTCAGCACCATTATTGTACTTGAGAAGAAAACCGCAGGTTGACATGATCCAGCTACTGACAGAAAGAAGCTGAAAGAGCTATTACTATTGATATCTAAAACCTTTTAGCAGTGTTATGTAGTTTTCTTAAATCCAACATTTTATCTTACTCTGCAAAATTTGACACATTATTTTCTGAAGTGTTATTTAATACCTAATCAGTCATAAATAACTGAGCATCGGAAAATAAAGATGAATGTTAGGAAGTACAAAGGAAAAAAAGGGTAAAGTTCAACCCATACAGCCGTGAAGTAACTCGTGGTTTCAGATCGCAGGCAGTCCATGCTGTTTTGAGGTTAGTTTGGCAACATTCGATGGTGCTCTAGACCAGTGGTTCTCAACCTTTTTGTGGTCCTGGCCTGCTTGCATATTTCTGATCAACTCTGATCGCTGCATGTTTGCTGGTTTCATGGCTTGGTTTGACAGAACGTCTCAACATAAAAAACACGGAGGCTTCTGAGGGTCTGAATCAGTTGCTCTAAATCCCAACATGATATATTCTCCTTTATAAAGTCTCTTTTTGCTGACTTTTTTCTTTTCCGGTGGCTTAGTCTCCTATGTCCTTTTTTATATGAACCATCGTTGTCTATTTCTTTTCTTTTTCTTTGTGTTACTGTGCTTATCATCTTCTTCTTTGTTTTTTTTTTCTATCATTACTGCAATTTCAAGGCTAACTTTAACTTTGCAAGTTCATGAGTGTTCGCCCAACAGCTTCCTGCATGTATTTCACAATAAAAGCATTTTTAAGAAATGCATGGTGTATTCCCACTGAAACACTAGGGGGCTCATAATTTGAAAAGAATGCAGATCATGTTACGTCTGCATTAACAGTGTCATGCAGTAACTTCAACAATGCAAACAGGTTCTAGATTTCCTATTAAAATACAACGAATTATACTTGTGAAAGAGAAAAAGAAGGTCATGTAGTTTAGGTAGATAAAGGTCTCAGTCACATGAGGGACAGCAGGCGCAGTGACTATGGATTGATGGCAGGTGCTTTTAGAGGACTGATGAGGAGCTGATGAGAAGGCATGACTTAGAGTGGAGAACAATAAGGTCAAAGTTTGGGGCACATCATGAAAAGGATGTTGTGTTTTGTTTACTGTCGACAGAGAAATGAAAGCTACTTTGAAGTAGTGCTTTATGTTGGCAAGGCTTTTTAACTCTACAGCCATGGTAGATGTTTAGAGAAGCTCAAAGAAAACATGTGTTCAAAGTACTCCTGATGTCTCAGAAGGGAACATCTTTTGCATACATATGGTGCATTTTCATACGTTTACAAATGATGTTGTCCACTTTTTTTCCTCCCAATGAGATGTTACAGTAATTGGTCTTTTGTTATTGAGGATTTGTTTTGCTTCTGAATCTGTCAGGATGTCTTTCATGACAGGGAACTTCCTCTTGACTGGGGCTAACGTTGATGAGGTGCTGTAGTGTCCTAGATTGCTGGCCATGAGGCCTTTCATGACTTTCAGCCTTGTTTTGTTTGGCTTCTTCACTTCTTTTCCATCTGAATGTTTGAAACAGGTATAGAGAAGGTGATAAAGGGGGTTTCAAGACTTCCTTATGTCAGAGGAAATGATGATGGGGTTGGATTAGGATCTAAGAATAAAATAAACTGTACAATACTTGTTTGCATCCTGTTCAATACTGTTTTATCTTTAATTTGTATGTTCTTTGTATCTTCATTTGCTCTGTCTTGTATGACTTTAATGTTGTATACAGTATATCTTGGTTCTTACACTTTATTAGCCATAACTATATCTTTGCACTTGAAAAGGAGAAGCTCTCTAATCTCGTTGTACATTCACTATAATGACAATAAAGGGCATTCTTAGTATTATGCTCTAAAAATGAGAATATGGAGGTGCAAAAGGAAGCTTAAGGCCATGGAAAATGTGAAGCCTGTGCAGCTGACAGCAGGAAAACTGAACATTGTTCTGAGCTGAAAGTATGAAGAAGCATATTCAGTTCATTGGCTCTTTTCAGGCTTCCATCAGTCTGATCGTTCTTCACCTTGAAGCCTCCGAGCTTTTTCTTCCCTGACCGCACATCCTGTACATTGTGCTGCTGAAGCTTGCTCGATGACTTTTTCCTGTGCATGTACTTACTATTCCTTAGATTCGCATAGGCTCTCTCTCCACAGTCATCAATAGTCCCCTCTCCTGTGCTGAAGGCTACACTAATCTTGCTGACCAACTCCTTTAGGTCACTGATGATCTGGGTTTTGCCACTGGGGAAGCAAATGTTATATAGCCATTGCACCAAGCTACCACTATGGTAGTATATTCTAGGATTTGGTGTAAAAGAAGACATGGGGTACAGAGATGAAAAAATAAAATATCAACTGTAATTCTCTGTATTTTCTTTAAAACGAATATGTTTAAATTGAAATGTTGGTTCTAAGAGAAAGCCAAAGGGGGCGGGACAAGAGCCTGTGAGTGATAGGAGCGTTGTGTGAGGGGGTTGCTGCAGAGGATGGGGCTGGTGACGGAGCGACTGAGAGTGGCTGGCTGTTGTTGTTGTTTTGGCGTGGTTACGGCCGACAGTAACCAGTTCTGCTAAATAAAGAAGCTGCTGCTTTCTTGTATCCTCTTGGTCCATCCTTTCAACACGTCTCTTTGGGTGTTACTATATATATATATATATATAGTGACGTGGATACCAACATAATCGCTGAGACTGCTGTCAAATCAAGCAGGACTAAAACAACAGTTGGCATCCACAGTCAGAGTGATATCGTTGTGCACCTTCAACAGTGCAGACTCTGTGATCTGCCGAGACCTAAACCCAGATTGGAACTTCTCAAAAACAGAGTTATCCTCAAGAAATGACTGTAATTGTATAAAAACAACTTTTTCAAAAAACTTAGAAAGAAAGGGCAGATTGGAAACATGTCTAACATTTGATAACACTGCAGGGTCAAGATTAGGCTTTTTAAGAAGGGGCCCGACCACAGCATGTTTAAGGGCAGCTAGGACAGTACCTAATCTAAGGCAGGAGTTAATAAAAACCGGGAGACTGGGCCCCACAGTATTAAAAAACATTTTCAGCAGTTTTGGCAGGGACAATATCCAATGGGCAATTTGTGGGTTTAAGAGATTTCACTACCACACAAAGAGAAGAGAGGGAAACCAGTTAAAACTGGTCAAGCACAGCAGACAGAGCTGGGACGACAAGCAAATCCTTATTTGAGCTCATAAGAACACTCTCACTCAGACGTTGTCTGATGGCGCGAGTGGTGTCATTCAGCCAGGGGTTCGTTCTTTGCTTAGCAGATAGTTGCCTAAAAGGGGTAATAGAGTCCAAAACCCCAGCACAGGTGGAATGGAAGGACGAGATAAAATGATCAGGACAGAAAGGGTAACCCAAGCCATTAAAGGGAAGTAACTGTGAGCCAATAAAAGCAGCAGTAAATTGATCAGCGGTGAAGGAAGTGATGATACCCCGCCGCCGGGATGGAGCAAGACATTTGCTAACTGGTTGGGGCCAATCCCCTCAAAAAAGATAGGGAGATCATCTGAGATTGCAGTCTCAGAAATCTCCTTAAGAGAAACTGAGAGCCCAAAGAAATAATAGGGTCCAATGTGTGCCCAAGATGATGTGTTGGTTTGTCCATGGATTGGATCAAGTAGTAGTTCTCAGTAGTCTGACAATGGATTTTTTTCTAACCTGACAATGTCCTTGGCTTTGTATTAGGATGATGAATGATTGGTACCTGGTAATGGCTAGTCACTGACTGACCTGACCGTCAATCAAAAAGATATGCCTTATATAAGAAAAATAAAATACTACTTCATATAAATTCAACTCAGGTGGTACAATAAACCTAACCCTCCTCAAAGTTTACATGGATGTGGAATTGAACAATACAAACCAAATAATTAGATTTTTTTTTTTTTTTTATCAAGGTTGTAAATATGTTAACTAAAAGCTGACTAGAGACAGAGAATGTTTAATAGGACATTATTTTGCCTTAGAATAACTCAGATCAACATTAGTTGTTGCTTGTTCGGCCAAAGTTTACCCTCTCTAGGCTGCAACTTGGTAGCAGTTATAGTGTACAGGAAAATGAGCAAAGTAATAAAAGAGCAAATATCCTGTGGGACTTCCAGATCCAGAAATGAGTGATAGCTAACCAACCAGACATTGTGGTAGTTGACAAACTCCAGAAGATAGCAGTGGTAATTTACATAGCAATCCAGTGACGACAACATCAAGGAGGAGCACAATAAATTGGAGAAATACCAAGGGTTGCAGGAAGGGATGTGGAAGATGTAGAAGGTGAATACAGCAGTGGTGCCAGTGGTAGTCAGGGCACTTGAAGTGGCTCAAGCAAATCCCAGGAACAACATCAGAGATCTTGGTCCAGAAGAGTGCAGTCCTAGGAACAGCAAAAATATAGCACAGAACCCTTAAACCTCTCGGTAGAGGACCCAAGCTTGGACAGGGAAATGGTCCACAGAGGAATGAGGGTTGGAAAGGGTGTACTTAATACACTCTAAATATATGTATGTTTGTCTGTCTATGTATATATGTCATGTATGTATATGTATTGTTGAACTACACTATATTTATTTACGTACAATAATGATATAATACTGTAGAGATCCATCCGTCTGACAGAGGTGTTCCGTTTGGATCGATGCACACAGAGGAAAGCATACATCAGACTGAGTTTATAGCCCATAAAAAGCACCAAGAGAATGACTGGAGCCAAAAAGTGGGAAATTTGGCAACTGTGACAGAGACAGCTGGGACCAACTGGGTGAATGAGAGTTGATAGTGAAAGTATACAGAGAGAGTAACCTTGAGGTTATGGAAGCTTTACAAAGAGGAAAGAATACCAATGTCATCTCTGAAAAAGAGACATCTGAGCCACATTACCAACTGTTGCAGAATGAGGCACCAGTCTCTCTGGGTAGCTGTAAAACAGTGGTGAATACTTAGTTAAACTGTTCTGCATATATAAATGTTTAACGACACTAAAGGCGACAACCCTGGAAGTAACTTTTTGTAAAGAATGTATGTATGTATTTATGCGTAAAGAATGTGTTAAGTTAATTCTGGTAAGATCATGTCTGAGTCCATTAGGACATTATACACATGTTTCAAGTTTTATTGTCAGATGCTATGTTCAACATACAGCACATTTAAATTACAGTCCTCTCTGACCCACGGTGCAAATTGCACGTAATAAAATATAAGAATAAAGAATAATAATTAAAAAAAATAAACAGTCCACTGTAATTAAAAAGACTAAACTTGAATATTTACAATATTTGTATGATTAAATAAAATAAGAGATAATAGATTTTAGATTTTAAATAGTATATATATTACAGGTGAGGTATTGCAAAGTACCGAGGTAGTGGCAGTAGAGCGGGGAGGGATTTGAGTCTCCTGACAGCCTGGTGAAAGAAACCTGCTGGAGCCTGCTGGATTTGGCCCGGAGACTGCGCAGTCTACTCCCTGATGGCAGCAGGCTAAAGAGGCTGTGAGATGGGTGGGTGGGGTCACCTGCAATCCCGATAGCTTTGCTGGTGATGTTATAAATGTCCAGAAAGGGGCGGAGAGAGACATCATTGATCCTCTCAGCTGTTCTCCTTATGCGCTGCAGAGTTTTGTGGCAGGACACGGTGCAGACGCCGTACCACACAGTGATAGAGCTGGACAAGATGTTCTCATTGGTGCCTCTGTAGAAGATGTGCATGATTGGGGGCGGGGCTCCTGGTTTTCCCAATTTAAGGAGGAAGTACAGTACTTTTTTGCCGGGGTGCTCTTGTCTGCCTCAAAGCGAGCGAAGAAGTTGTTCAGCAGAGAGGTGGAGTTGTCACAGATCTGCGGAGAAGGCTAATAGTCCGTGATGGTCTGCATCCCTCGCCACAGCTTCCAGGTATCTATACTGTCATTGAAGCGGTCGGCAATCCTCTTGGAGTACTGCCTCCCGGCCTTCCTGATGCCACGTTGGCCCTGGCTATCCTCAGGCTCCTCTTGTCGCCAGCGTTGAAGGCAGAGTTCCAAGCCCTCAGGAACCTGTGGACTTCTCTTGTCAGCCAAGGCTTTTGGTTGGCACGAATGGAGATTTTTCTGGTGACTCTGACATAATCCATACATTTCCTAGTGTAGGAAGTGACAGTCTCTGTGTACTCCTGGAGGTCTGTGATGTTGTTGTAGGTGGCTGCCTGTCTTAACATGCTTCAGTCGGTGGTGGCGAAGCAGTCTTGGAGCCTCTGATGACCTCAGGCCACAAGCATATTTGTTTAATAGCTGGTTTGGTGACTTTAACTGGCAAACTGTATTCTGGCATTAGCATAACAGTTATGTGGTCTGAGGCCCCGAGGTGGGAGAGGGGACAGGCTTTGTAGGCACCTTTGTGTGAGGTGTAGACATTGTCCAGGATATTGTTTCATGTTGGAAAGTTGATATGTCCGTAGAGTTGTGGAAACACGCTCTTGGGATTGCCGTGTTTGAAATCCCCAGCCAGGATGAAGAAGGCATCTGGATGGGCTGTCTGCTGGTCACTGATGTGCTGATGGAGTTCATATAGTGCCTCGCTCCTGTTGCTGTCAGAGCCAGGGGGATGGATATTGCTACCAGCAATATGGCACTAAATTCCCTTGGCAGGTAGAATGGCCGGCATGTAATAACCATGAACTCCACCAGTGATGCGCAGCGTTTCAGAATCAGAAATACTTTATTTATCCTCGAGGGGCAATTTCAGTTTAAGTTTGCAGACTACAACAGCATCGCGGCATCAGGCATTGCTGATGTAAACACAAATCTTCCCCACCTCGACAAGCGCTCTGTCCGCCCGATAGCATGTTAGCCAAGCTAGCTGAATGGCACAGTTTGGGACGCTGTCGTTGAGCCATGTTTCCACAAACACAAGAACACAACACTTACTCACAGTCTCAGAAGTTGTGCGAAGCCAGTCCAATCCAGTTCATTATCCAGCGAGCGTACGTTGGCCAATGTGATGGTAGGGATAGCCGGACGGTGAGGGCTAGCCGCTAGCCTAGCCTGGACACCTCTGCGCTTTCCCCGCTTCTGCTTCCTCATACATCTCCGGTGGCGCTTCAACTGTGGGCTGGTTGCAGTAGTGGGGCTTGGTGAACTGGCAAGCCTCCGGATTAGACCACAGTCACGTAGCTCTTCTGCGTCCGCTGGGTTCATGTCCGTGAATGTGGTTCTGCCGATGGCGAGCAGAAACTCACGGAAGTATGTGCGCTTTGGTATTGATGGGTGAAGAAAAAGACGAACATACGCACTATGGTAGACAACACAAAAAACATGAAAACACCGATCTGACGGGAGAGAGACCAATAAGTTTCAACATTTTGACCACCAGCTTAATACTGCTTGGGTTCTCCTCATGCATCTAAAAAAGTTGTGACCAGTCATTGTGTGAATAAATGTGAAGGTCTTCTGAGATGTCTGGGATTGGAGTGTGAATCATAGATCATTTTGTCCTGTGGGTTGTGCAGTGGAGCCTTTGTGGACTGGGCTTTTTCTTCACACCCATGCTGTCATATCCAATCAGATAGATATCTGCACGCCAGGTGAAGAGCTCAGCATCTTTTGTGGTGTGTGCTGAGACCTTCCCATGTACAGGATGAGCAGTAGCTCACTGACAATGGTTTTAATTCTGTGGCTAATAGGAATAATTCAAAATTATGACTATAGACTGTAGCACAACGTTTCTAGAAATTAAGGGAAAAAAAATTCTTCTTAACATGCAATTAAGTAGTCAATCAGTCATGTTGACTGGGTTTCAGTCTTGTTCAAAGAGCATCTCATGCAGAGCTGGAGAAAATGTGAGCAATTCATCCACACCCCACATTTATCCATAGGATTAGCAGTTATTTATAAACTTTAAGTCACTATCTGGTTTAAAAAGACAGGTATAAACTTCCTTACAATATTATATGCTACAATTGTAGTGATATCAGTATTACAAGGAAATGCAACCTGTGGACCCACGGGCGTTACAGTGAATTAAACAGACTGGAAAACAATTATCCTAACTACTTCTCTACAGTTTGTCTTAATGAAACTCAAGAGCATGAACTATATTATGCAACATCCATGTGTAAACTCACCCTCTGGATGCCAATCTTCATTCTAGTGTGTGTTCAGTCATCTAAAGCATGTGTGCCCAAGAGTGCAAGATGGATCATGTTAGTCAAGACCTTAGACATTTCTTTTCATGCCACCTCTATCTGTGGAAGCTAATGGGTTTTCCCTGCAGCACATCTTTATTGTCTAATGCACAATAATGTCCTGAATGCTTTATGAGCTCGACCCAGCACACAGACAGAGAAAAAAGTAACGCAAAGGCTGATCGATGGCAAGGGACTTCATGGGTAAAACCATGTGGAAGAGGAAAGTTGATGAGGGAAATTAGGGAAACTATACATATACAGATATACAGACATGGACAAATGTGTTCCATTACTGTGTCCCAGTACCCTTTCATTAAAAAAGAAAACCCAAAACTTGAAACTGTCAAAAGTGATAATAAATAATAATTTACTGAAGACTGACTAAAGATAATCAAACATTGCTTTAGAATAGTGTTTCAACAGAACCATAAAAAAAAATCACCAGTGTCTTTAGTCTTGCAGTTAGGCAGTCTGTCTGTTTAGAGGGTAAAATATAGCCACTCTACTGTTTAGTATCTGCAAAGTATGTGTTTAGTAAGTGAACTGAATTGAACATGTTCCAGTGAAAGCAAGGGAGAGAGTTTTCCTGAAGAGATGATAAAGTAAATTGTACACAAGCACGTTAAAGGTAAAGGATGTAAGAATATTTTCAACCAGTTTGATGGGCCTGTCCCTACAGATGCTCATTTCTTTCAAGTGTACACTGGACTTTAGCCAGTACCCATGAATGTGGCTGCAGAAGAAAAACTGATGACAAACAAAAGAAATTGGTGATATGAATGGTAACCAAAGAGTCCAGAACAACTTCCAAATAAATTCAAGGTGAACTCCAAGGTCATAGTAGTCAGTATCAGTTTGCACCATTCAGTCCAATCTCAGTGCAACCATTGTGGGTTTTTCTCTTTCAATGAAAGGGTACCAAAACAGTTTTTCAGCATCTATAATTAATATTGATATGTGGGCACATCTTGCATGGTGATATTTTGGAATGTTTTTGAAGTAAATACAGGGGGTTTATAGACTGAGTATATTTGTTGTTTCACAAGTGTGTCCTTCCAAAGCTTAAGTATTTTATGACATTGTGATTACCAATATTCCGTGAGCTTCAAGTGGAAACTTTAATTTGTGTCTGTTTAGAATAGAAAGGTATTGGCATTGAAAGAGGAAAAGAAAGGAAGGTCATGTCAGTTTTAAGATAAGTGAGGTAAATTGAATTTCACAATTACTAAAATTTGCATTCACAAACTCGCATGTCTTGAAAAGACGGATATGATCAAACAGCAAATTTAAGAAAAGCTTGCAACTGTTCTAAAATGTGGATAACACATTAGTGTGACGTTCATCATTCCTGTTCAGCATTGAGGTGTAGTACATTCATGTCACTTCGAGTATTTTTGTGCTGAAAAACTAGGTTTGTTACCAGTGCGTAGCATGTAGAGGGGGTTCAGTACAGCTTTTCGAGTGAATCTTTACTGCTCCCTTTTATGCCTGTAATGCTTCTCTGCACAAGTACCCATCTGTAGCATCAAATGGGGAGTGTAAGACCTTGGTGATCACTGGTCAGAGAATTGGTAACAGTTCAGCGTTATATAGACCACAAGCTGTACTAATAAAAAAAACATGTTGTGGACAGTACAACAGACTAGCATTTACCGCTTGGAACCACTTACAGAAATTGCATTTCTAGTCCATGCACAGCAGGGCCAAGGGACATTTCTGAGGGCAGGTGCTGAAAGTGCACTCAGATAAATTGCTTCGATTTAGACTAGAAAGTATTTTTAATAGAATAACTACAGTTTCACTTACTTTAGTCACATTGATATTTGTATCTACTCACATAATGTCAAATTTAATTTTTTTTTTATTATTATTATTTTTCTAACCAACAGTGTCTAGATTGCCTGCCTGCAAACCAACAGCTCCATATAACTACAGCATCTGTTCTATGGTTCTGATAGATATACCGCAGGGAGTTCAATGGGGCAGATATATTTTGTTATCAGAATGCTTTGGTAGTTTTGGATTAGGAAACGTTTGATACAAGCACAGTTAGGAAGAAATCAACATTACAGATGCTTTGTTGGGGTATCAAAAACTGAAAAGTGTATCTGTCTTTCTTACTGCTGGATGGCTTCCCCCAGGACAGAAGAGCTGCTACCTTGAAAAGCCTTCCGTAGTGCTCTTTCATTTTGTTTTCTTTAGCCTTTCCTTTCCTGACATTTTGCTGCAACTATAAAAGGAGCTAATGAATGCTGTGTAGGGCTTCAACCATTGAGTGTTTCTTCACCCAAAAGTGAACTGACTATCATTTGATTACTACTTGTCTAAAGTGTATTGTTAACTTAACTATTGGTTTGTTAAGATAAATACACTGTAACTATCAGCGGATTACATTTATGTTCCCGATCACCTCAGCAAAGGCCGGCTATCTATGCTCCCAATACGTTTCAATGGACTGGTTCATTAGGATATGTTTTTTTTTAATATTTTATAAATGTGTGTATATCTGTGTATATCTACAGTATATATAGCAATATTTTTGCATGTACGTACCTATTTCAGGTTGAAATGTTATGTAAATCACAAAACTAGAAGTCATTTTAGCTGAAATGCTGGTAAAATTATCATTCAGTTGTTAGCATTGTTAGTCCTATTTCTTCTTGCTGTTCATATTCTTTCAAATGATGATCGTGAAAAACTCCTGGCTTTTTTTATTGTAAAATCCAGAACTGTGAGAAGTTCTTTGTCTCACTCAGCTGTCTCTCTCTGTTCCTAGTCTAGCTCAGCGTGTAACATTAGAACATTTTTCACCTGTTTTTCTATCAGAGTTGGTCAGATTATTTGGCTCAATGAAAGCATCTTCTTGTTCTCTTGATGTGTTACCCTTTTCAAAGATGTCTCCTAGTCTCTTGGGCCCAGTGTCCTCACACTAAATAATTATTCCCTGCTGTCTGGTCAACTCCCTGGTTATTTCGAGGATGATGTCTTCCTTTGACAGAGAAACCCGGGATTGATCCTGCTCTTTTCAGAAGCTATCAACCCATCTCAAACTTGCCATTTATTTCTAAGCTTTTAAGTTGTTGCAAAGCATCTTACAGCCACCTTAGATAGAAATGGCATACTTGATCACTTTCAGTCTGGTTTTTCGCAAGGCTCACTCCACTGAAACAGCCCTTCACAGAGTCACTAATGACATCCTGATGCAGGACATTGTTCGGTGCTATTGTTGTTGCATTTGACCTCAGCTTTTGACACCATTGATCATCATGTCCTGATCGACAGGTCGAAGGGTTATCAGCCACACCCAGTGTCGCCTGCTGGAGATCTTCCGTCCCCAGCAGGTCCCTGAGATCACATGAGAAGGGTCTGCTCGTTATGAAGAAAACAGGATTAAAAAAACTAAAGGTGACAGAGTCTGAGATCTGTAGACTCTGTGATCTCTTTTAAAATGCATCTTCTTAAACTTGATTTTGCTTAGTTTCTTTTTATTTTTATATTCTTTTTTATCCTGTGAGTTATTGTCAAGCACACTGAGCTTTTTATCAAAGGTGCTATATAAATAACATTTTATTTTACTTATTCACTTTTTTGTGACTTTTAATAAATTACAAGGTTAAGATATGAGTTGAGCCAAAATACCATAACATTTTGATGAATGCATTCAAATCAGAGTTTGTTTCTTTTTCTTGAATGTCATTCATCAGGTCTAATCTAATTCCAGACTTTCAGTTTCTGTGAAAATACAAACTGGTATTAGTATGCTGGACGAACTCAGTTTCTATCCACTTAAAAGCTCTTTTACTGCCTGTGGACATTTGCCCTGCATTATCAGCCTCTTGTTCTGCACAGTTTCTTTTGCCAGAAGCAGAAACATTTATACGTTTTATTTTTTTTCCCCACTCAAATGTAGTCATTCTCATTAATGTCAACAATGTAAACAGGTGAGGGACTGCGAAACAGGACTGTTTCTGTCTCTTGCACGTGCTAGTCCTTATTTCATATTAGTTTTCAGGAGTACTCTTACTAGAGTAAGACTAATCTAGTTTGGTTTTTGTTTCATATTGGACTACTAGCTTGGAGCTCAGTACAGTGTTGGGTCGACATCAGGGGTTTTCAATTCCGGTCCTTGGGCCTCCCTGTCCTGCATGTTTTAGATGTCGCCTTGCATCAACACACCTGATTCTAATGAAAGGTCCTCATTAGTTTGTCATCGAGGTCTGTACATCTCTGTTGATGACACAGCTCCTTGTATCATGGTGTGCTGAAAGCAGGGTAGCATCCAAAACAAACAGGGCAGGGGGGCCTGAGGACCGGAATTGAAAAATCCTGGTCTACATCATTAGGTCCTGTGGCATAGTTAAAGGAAAGGAGTGGGAACAATGGCACAAAATAAGTACCCAAATGCAGTTGTTATGAATAAACACTCTTTCCAATTTAATTCCTACGATACCTTTTCTTTTTTAAATCTACGATATAAAATTCCATATTTTTGGACAAATATACCAGAATTAATTGACAAAACAAAAGTACATTCAAAAAAAAATATAAGCCTTTTGGCAGGAATCATTTTTTAAATGCATCATTGCAGTTTTGTTAGAAATTAATCTTGCATCGCTATTCAAATTGTGATATTCTCCACCTGATAAAACTATGTCAGACTTATGGTTTTAGGATTTACGTGATCATCCCATTACTGTCAAGGAAAACAGTAAAAGAAAAAAAAACACTCTGTAGCTATCTTAAAAAAAGTATTCTAATAAATTAATTAAATTTAAATTAAATTAATAAATACAGTTTCTTATCGCAATGCTACTAATAAATTATTTATAGAGTAAGGCACATTCAAATTCATAGATATTGTCTATTTAAAAACATTAAAAATATTATTTAGAGTTAAGAATAAAAGCCTTCCTACTTGTATTCAACATTTATTTAGATAAAAAAAATCGAATTATAATTCAAGATGGCTATGGGTCTTTGAAACATGTTACGTGAGGACTAATGTTAAATACAGATGTGTTTCATTTTTGGGAGTCAAATTATGGATCTATGGATCTCTAAGTTCTAAAAAAAATATTGAAAGACAAAATAATTAAGGATTACAATGCAAAATGATTTGAATATAATTTAACTATGCAGAGCGATTTACAGTAAATTTTCTTTTCTTTTGTATTACTGATAAACTGGGTTATCTTTTGGAAGGTACAGGATCGGCAAAAATAATTCAACTTATTCCTTTTTTCGGTTAAACAGAGTTTAGTTGCATATAATGTAATGTAACCGAAATAAACTATCAATTAATTAATTCATTCATTCATTCATTCATTCTTTTTAGTATTAAACATTGATAACCTTCTGCTGTGGAGAGGTCAAGGCAGAGGCTGTCCTGTACATGTCTAAGTCTGGACTTTTGCTACTGTAGCTGACAATCCACTGCTGTGATGAATAACAAGCGTTGGAAGATTGGAGTAGCTGCTAAGCTCAGTGCAGACACTCTCTCATCCTCCCAGCTCCACTGGCACGGTCCCCTCGGTTCTTCTGAGCTGCCCATCGGGGCATTTTCAGTCCGAGGGACATTGGTCTTTAGCCAGCCTTCATCTTCTTAGCATCAAGGAGAGGATCTTCCTCTGACAGTGCTGACATGTGCAGCAGGAGGACTGTCAGATGGGTGTAAAGCTGTGTGTGTGTCAAAAACGAGCTGGGTGTCCTTTTTTTCTGATTTCAAGGAAAGCATAGTCTCAAAGTAAGACAGCAATTACCAAGTCAGTATAATAAATATTGCAGTATTTTGCATTTGCATTCAGGAAAAGCAGAAGGAAAAAAATATTCACATTGGTGGATGTGTCTGAATAGAAGGAGCATTCCAGTCCAGTCCACACGGTTGTTTCTTTTTGCAGTTATTGTGGTGAAGGGGGGGGGGGGGGGTCATGTCAAATGACCAGAATGTTTCCTTTTCTGACATTTCAGCTTTATTTGGCATGTTTTGTTTCCTCTTTTTTAACACATTCAACCCTGAATTATGACGAATTAATCTGTGATCTGACTGGAAGACAGGGGTATTAAAAACAAATAATACGGACAACTATAAGTATGGGAGTAAAAGAAGATGGATTTCCTCACACAGGATAGCTTTTACAGAGCGGTCCCTTTTTGTGCTTCAGCGCACAAATGAGGGGGAAGTTGCATGTGGTTTGGCTTTGGTCTTTTTGGATGTTGTTTTTCCATCTCTGCCGCTTATTTGGCCTCATTAGTTTCAGAGTTTTGCATTATGCGAACAGAGAGAAAAGGATGAAATAACATAAAGATCATGTGACAAAGACAGAGGCAAGGTGGGGATATAAAGGTTACAAAGCTCAAAGAAGATCATTGAATGCAGCTTGTATGAGGAAAAAGATGCACTGCAGAGGGGTTTTAACTGTGATTGGATGAGGAAAGAAGTCAGAGATGGAAGGGGGAGACTTCTATGCTTTAATATGTTTCCTGCATATTGTTATAATGAAAGAAGTGTGGCTTCTGTTTGGCTCGACAGATTTAGAATGGAACTTTGTATTCATGTGGTGGAGTTGTGGAAGGAGGCAGCCTTCTTCAGCACACATTAATTAAAAGACTTCCCTTTCAGAGAGATCCACCACGGCCGTGTCTAGGACGGTATGGTATGTCAGAGGAGTGCACATGTCTTTGAGTCAAAGTACATAAATCAATGTGGTGGAGCTCACAGGAGATAGAATTTCTTTTGCTGACAGACTTACTTTAGACCTGCATATTTCATAAGTGTAATGTTTATTTTATTGCATGTCTATATTCCACTTTTACCCTGCTGAGTCACTCCATGCCTTCTCTCTATTCCCCCACATGTAGATGGAGAAAAAATAGCAATGAAATATAAGTAACTCTTGTTTGTTATTTTTCGTTTATAGTTTGTGTCCATCTACATAGAAAACTAAGACTGTTTGTTATCACTGGTGTGGTGAAATACCAGGAAAACAAGAAGGCATCTAGGTATCACAAGTGGCAGTTTATATGGTTTTATTCTTCCAGCTTTGTAGAAGAAAACACCAACATTTTTAATCCATGTTGAAAACATGATTCCTTTACATAAATGAGAAAATTAAGCACCATGTAGCTCCACAGTGTTGAAGATCTTCTCTGTGAGTTATATAGCTATCTAAAGCTATCTAAAAAGATGACTATTTTCTATTAATATTTTACAGAAACTCAAAATCTCACACCCCCAAAACATAATTTAAATATATGAATAAAAATACATAAATGAAGTGGACCAATAACAGGAATGACGGGTACCTGCCATAGGGCTGGGCGATATGGACCAAAAGTCATATCTCGATATTTTCTAGCTAAATGGCGATACTCGATATATATCTCGATATTTTTTCTGTGCCTTAATTGGGGTTTCCCCCAAAGCATTATAGCATAGCATCTCTGTTAGCTTAATTTTTTTCTGAGGCAAACCCTTAAAAAAAAAGTCAGTTTTAATACAAAGCCTCATGCCGAATGTCACACAGGTTCCTTTATTAACAGAGGTCTGCACAATATCAAAATGTATAAAACAAATGAAATAAAAATAAACTGCCTGCATATATAGAATAAAAATGCTTCTTGAATAAAATAAAACAAATATCTCTTTCCTGCATAACAATTAAATTAAAATACACTGTGCAATTAATACAATGTAGACAGTAACAGGCAGACTTTTCCACTGAGGTTGACAGTTGTGCAAATAACAAAACATTTGTGCAAATCTCAAATAAAACATTCAAGTCAATTTTTCACAAAATAAGCTATATCAAAATCATTAAAAAAAAAATGTTAAAAAAAAAAAAAATCTTTTTTTTTTTTTTTAAATCGATATAAACGATATTGTCTCGTACCATATCGTGTTTGAAAATATATCGATATATATTAAAATCTCGATATATCGCCCAGCCCTAACCTGCCAATCATCCGCATCCGCCCTGGTGTCCCACATCCATAGGAGGCCATGGCTTCAAAAAAGACAAAGAAAAAAAAACAATATGAAGAGTTAGAACATGAACGAGCTGCAAAAGGTCAAAGGGCAACACAGAAGATTTCTTAAACTAGTTCTGTACATTCCCTCTGTTTTTTTTCTGCTGTCTCTGGGGGCTCTCTTTACCTCCCATAATTTAAAGAACACATTAAAAACATGAGCAAAATATAATTGAATAAGCAATGAATTATAATTGAAATATATTTTCTCTGTGCACAGCTTGATATCTGAATAGAAATGTGCTTTTTTCACACTGGTGTGTTGTAGTCGCTGAATGTTATTTGCAGGTCACAATTGTCATGTGGAAAAAGTGTTATTAATTTAAACTGTTGAACAGGATTATATCATTAAAAATGACGAGCGATCTCCCCAGGGCGTCCTCTCGCCTTTCACCTAGAGAGAACTGAAGCAGGCGCCGGCAGATCCGTGTGACTCTGCATTTGAATTAGCAGGAGTAGATAATAGATGAATAGATGGATGGATGGATTTCATTTAAAATTAAAAGCACATTTCATATCTGAGTTTGCAGACTTAGTGTTTGCTAAAATGGAAATCATATGCAAAGAAGAAAAGAAGGAAATAAGAAATAATCACAAACTTGTGCAGATATTTTCTATGTCAAGCAAGTGAAGGATGACAACACTATTATATTTTAATGTAAGGGATGAAATTCTGGGTATCAGCATTAAAGTAATGCCGGGGGAAAAACTTTTATCATTCAAATTTCCAAAAATATTTGAGTTATGTGTTCACATTTGGATTCCGAAACTTATAACGAGAAAAAACCAACTCATTTTCTGATTACAGGAGCTTTTCGGTGTTAGTGTCCAGTTTCAGATATCCAGGATTTTAATTCTAGACTCTGTAAATGTAACCCAGAGTAGGGCAGGTTAACTTTTAAAATACTTCTAAGATTGGCTTTTTTGCCAAGAGTAAGGCTTTCAGGGACATCTCTAAAGAAATGAAAGAAAAACAGGTTACTGATTTTCTTTCTTTCTGCCTACTGATCAAATAGTGAAACCTGATACCTTAACTGAAGTATTTACCTTCAATGAAAGGTTATTTTAAGTGTTGTAATGAAACGTTTAAGAGACTGAGCATTTCAAGTTTGTACAGACAAACATCCCTTTGTGACGGCATTATACCAAATATTGAATCTTGTAGATTACAGTTATTTGACCATCTGACAAAAACAATGAAGCTGCACTGGAAGTCAGTTGTCATAGTGAGAGTCGTGTTTTTTGACTTCTCCAGTGCTTTCAACACTGGGCAACCTACAGAACCCCCCTGAGGAAAAAGCTAATGGAAATGCAGGTCGATGCTCCACTGGTGACCTGGATCATTGACTACCTCACAGGTCAGCCACATATTGCATATGGTGGCGAGCAGCACAGGAGTTCCTCAGGGGATGGTCTCGTCTCCTTACCTGTTCACACTCTGTACATCAGACTTCAGACATCGCTCACTGTTCTGCCACCTGCAGATGTTTTCAGATGGCCCTGCTATTATTGACTGTCCCCCAGCAGAGGCCATGAGGCCGACTATATATGAGGGGGCGGCGGACAGCTCTGTGGAGTGGTGTGGACAAAACCGCCTACAGCAGGGGTATTCAACTAGATTCGGCCGGGGGCCACATCTGCAAAAGGACTGTATGGAGAGGGCCGCACAATTTGAAAATGTGGGGGTTTTCAAAATGTATTTTGCACTCAAAGACGAAGACTTATGTAAATATAATACATTTTTTTTTTTTTTTTTTTTTTTTTATTTCGTTTATTTCGGCATGTTTATATAGACACATTTCATCTCCAGAACATTATACATTGCATACTCAGCACATGACGAAAAGGGTACGGGAGAAGCTGACGCTTATCAAAGTCCCGCCCCGTTCTATGTAAGATTCATGATCACATCAACAACAGAATTCAGTAAGATACATAGTTTACCACATAGCAATTTGTCTAATTTCATCCTTCACAGTCCAGAAGGATGAAATTAGACAAATTGCTATGTGGCTATGCTATTTGTATTATACATTTGAATATATCTAGTTTACATATGAATTATGTATTAATTGTCTCCAGATTTAGTAATTGTGAATGTTAAATATAATATTCAGATAAAGAAATATTATTTTGAATGCAAGTTCATTTTGAAACCATGCATTGTGCAAACTTAATGAAATTGATATTGACCTACTTTTAATAAAACACGCCATAATGACAAAGCACCACTTTCCAACAAGATTTCCTTATTTGAATATTATATTAAGCATTGAGCACAACCATTTTAGTCCATAGTAGCCAGTTATAAAAATATTATACAATTTTTTTTTTTTTTTTTTTTTTTTTTTCAACAAACACCCCCTTTTTTGAAATATGACCAGGGGCCACATAAAAGCCCCTGGCGGGCTGCATGTGGCCCGCGGGCTGCCAATTGAATAGCCCTGGCCTACAGACTGCTAGAAGTACTACGATGCGTCCACATTGACAATACACTGGACTGGTCCAAAAACACTGATGCTCTGTTATAGAAAGGACAGAGCAGACTCCATCTTTTACTGGGCAGTGTGCAGGGCCAGCAGGATAAAGATGTCCGTCATTAACCGGCTCAAAATGCTCATCATGGGAGTTAGTTCTACAGCTGTGTAAGAGATGTTAGAGAAGACACTTATTCGGACCTATTCCGACTTATTTTCGGAGAAAAACCCAACCGAAAATATATCAAAACAACCGACTCGATCGGGGTTGATATGTTATGACTTTTTGTATCGTAGTATAAGGTAGTATTTACAAAATTTGTGAAAAAGAAGTGATATAAAAATCCCTTTGAAATAAATGTTTGGTTCAAAATCAGTGGAAAACCCAGCACTCTTTAAATCCCTATAGCTGGACCGTACTTTATCGTACAGACGTCGTTCAAACTTTAAAAAGGTTGACATAAGCCAGAAAAATCTTAATCAAACGTCCTCAGCTTTTCTTCAACACCCTTAAATTTAATAGTTAGATGAATATATTTTTTTGTCTTTAAGACAATGTGACTTTCAAACTCCTGTGACCTACAGAAGTTGAGATATGAGGAGTCCCATACATTTTTCATTCTTCCAATTCCTTTATACTTGTGAGCACATTAGTGTTTTTAAACCATCATATTTCCTTTTTGGTACATTGTTGTGGCTTCACAAATACATAATTTTGTTCAGAAAATATGTGTGCTCACCGTAGTGAAAGATATTTTTTTCCGATATCTTTGAAGCTGGATTTTGAACAGTGATGATGTGATTAGGCCTGTTAAACTGTGTGTCTTTGAGACTGTTAAACTGCGAAATTATGCATCTCACAGAGGAAGACAGAAGAAGAGATCTCTTCTGCTGGATTTACATAGCAGCTTCGCATGTGTCTTCTGTTTCTATTTCCATAGAATTTGAAAGGGTAACACAATTTGTCGCCACATTGGATTGTGGGTTGCATGCATTGCATTGCCTCCAACAAAATCGAGGTATATCTCAGCAAATCAAGTTGTGGCTACACAGCTGAGGCCTTAACTCGTACACGGAGGTGGGACAAGAGAGATAGCGGGATGCTTTGAACACACATGAAGGATAATAAAAAAAAAAGCTCATCATTGCCGTTTGAAGTCATGACATTGGAAAAACATCAGTCCTCTTCCAAATATATCTTTTTATATATAGTTTATATTTAAATATTTAATATATCTATCCACAGTATGTGTTTCTGTCTGTCCAAGTTTATATATTGTATTTGTCGAGTACGTTATATGTCTATCGTTCCAATTCCATATACCTCTGTCTAACCACCTCGATATACATGTACGTGTCCACTTCTTTTTCTACCTTTTCATTTTGTGATGTTAGTAGGGACTCGAACGACCTGACCTAGCATGGGACACCCCTTCAAAATTTCTTCATCAATGTTCTACTTGCTATAATTGTGAAAGTAGACAGTTTATTTTAATGTTATGGACATGCTTCCAATCATTTAAGGATTAACCTTTTCCTCTTTAAATCAGTTAAAAAAGGACTGATGGATCCTCAAAGATTACAATATAAAAAGGTGCACACTGATATCCTTTAAGGTACTTTTTCAGTAACGTTTCCTGCCATCTATTAAGCCCAAGTATTTCTCAGTCATTGTCCCTCAAACCTACTGATATTGCTTTCGATTCTGAGAGAGGAATTTCTCGCAAAAGTCAAAAATAATCTGTGAGATTCTGACGAATATAAGTCTCACTAAGCTGGTAATGTTTTCCGAAAGGACAGTTTCCTTCCATTAATTTTCTGTCATAAAGTACTCTTTGATTTTCCCTTTATTTTCTTCCTTTTTTTACTTTGTCATCAAATCCAGGCAATCTTTCCTTTTCCTTCTGGCTTCAATATAATGAAGTTGGATTAAGCATTATACATCTTAGTATTTGGATCTTAGTATTTTGACGCCTCAAGTCAAAACTGCTACATCAAAATAATAAATACGTAACTTCCAAATATTATACGCTTTGCAGGATCCTATGTTTCATCTTTAAGAGTTTTATACTTTTTTTCATTTGAGAAAATAGCATCTTTTAGCTCAATTCGTTGAGCGGGTGAATCACATACAGAGGCGGTCGCCCTCGTGCAGGAGGCACAGGTTCCAATCCCAGCCTGACGCTCTTTTCTGCATGTCTTTCCCCCTCTCTCTACCCAAAGTTTCCTATAGCCATTTTCAAAATAAGCCACAAAAAAATCTTAATATATATGTGTGTGTTTCTGTGTGTGTGTGTGTGTGTGTGTGTGTGTGTGTGTGTGTGTGTGTGTGTGTGTGTGTGTGTGTGTGTGTGTGTGTGTGTGTGTGTGTGTGTGTGTGTGTGTGTGTGTGTGTGTGTGTGTGTGTGTGTGTGTGTGTGTGTGTGTGTTATCTACCTAAACTACATGACCTTCTTTTTCTCTTTCACAAGTATAATTCGTTGTATCTAGAACCTGTTTGCATTGTTGAAGTTACTGCATGACACTGTTAATGCAGACGTAACATGATCTGCATCCTTTTCAAATTATGAGCCCCCTAGTGTTTCAGTGGGAATACACCTTGCATTTCTTAAAAATGCTTTTATTGTGAAATACATGCAGGAAGCTGTTGGGCAAACACTCATGAACTTGCAAAGTTAAAGTTAGCCTTGAAATTGCAGTAATGATAGAAAAAAAAAAACAAAGAAGAAGATGATAAGCACAGTAACACAAAGAAAAAGAAAAGAAATAGACAACGATGGTTCATATAAAAAAGGACATAGGAGACTAAGCCACCGGAAAAGAAAAAAGTCAGCAAAAAGAGACTTTATAAAGGAGAATATATCATATTGGGATTTAAAGCAACTGATTCAGACCCTCAGAAGCCTCCGTGTTTTTTATGTTGAGACGTTCTGTCAAACCAAGCCATGAAACCAGCAAACATGCAGGGATCAGAGTTGATCAGAAATATGCAAGCAGGCCAGGACCACAAAAAGGTTGAGAACCACTGGTCTACAGCACCATCGAATGTTGCCAAACTAACCTCAAAACAGCATGGACTGCCTGCGATCTGTAACCACGAGTTACTTCACGGCTGTATGGGTTGAACTTTACCCTTTTTTTCCTTTGTACTTCCTAACATTCATCTTTATTTTCCGATGCTCAGTTATTTATGAGTGATGAGGTATTAAATAACACTTCAGAAAATAATGTGTCAAATTTTGCAGAGTAAGATACAATGTTGGATTTAAGAAAACTACATAACACTGCTAAAAGGTTTTAGATATCAATAGCAATAGCTCTTTCAGCTTCTTTCTGTCAGTAGCTGGATCATGTCAACCTGTGTTTTTCTTCTCAAGTACAATAATGGTGCTGAACTTTAGCAAGGTAACAGATGTCAGGGAAATATTGCTAGTGGATTAATTACCAAAAATACTCACAACTTTGCTTTCAGGCTTTAGATAGTGTCATACTTGATTAATTCCTTTTTATTTTTTTGTAGGTAGCAGGTGTACATCTGCTTTGTTTGTTCCCAAAAAAAACCCAACATGGATGCAGAATTCAGTTACTCTGGTCTAAACGTGTGTGTGTGTGTGTGTGTGTGTGTGTGTGTGTGTGTGTGTGTGTGTGTGTGTGTGTGTGTGTGTGTGTGTGTGTGTGTGTGTGTGTGTGTGTGTGTGTCGTATACAAATCCAATTTCCATTTTAGATTCACACCACTGTTAGCAATATTCCCACTGCTTCAGCCAAAGGGTGCTTGCGGTGCTGCTGGTACAGCAATATACAGCTTAGGGGCCATTAATTTCCAAGCTGTGCTTAACGCACTCGGCTCCCTGTAGAGAAGATGACATGTATATGTATGAGTTTTTCAGGGCCTGGGAAAAAAAGCAAGTTGGAGTGGGAGGGTGATAGGTGGGAGAGAAAAAATGAAAAAAAAAGAAGAACACAGTTGACCATACGTCTGATGGGAAATTGCAAAATAATAACAGTGGAACGCTGCACTCTAGAAATGCCGTAGAGTAGAGGCGACGAACTGAAGCTCGGGTCAGCGCCACATTAAGCTGCACTGCAAATATTGCACAATATTTGTAATGTGTTTGCTCTGGTTATATCCTCAAGCTTTGCAGTGGTGCAGGACCTCAAAATCATGAAATTGAGAGACTGGGAAATTGTCACAAGTGCACCCAACAGCAAACCTTGCATCTTCTCTGTGGCGATACTTGTATTGAATGTGTGCTTATAAATATGAAGAAATTCTTGTTTGTTTGTAGTTGCAGGCGTTACTCTGTTGTGTATTTGTTTTCTTTTTGTTTTGTGGTGTCCAAACAGTAAACCGTTCAAATGACTATAATCATTACTATTGTTTTATTAAGAGCCTTATGTATCATAATTGACACATGCCTGTATCAATTTGTGTTGGCACAGCAACTCAGGGACAATCAGTGAACTAATATGAAATAACAGTTTAATAGGCCTCTTTTTCTTTCTAAAATCACTAATATTGTTTGCTGTACAAGTGACAAATACCTAAGGGGTATTATATATTAGACGTGGGTTAAAAATATCGATATATCGATATTTTATCGATATGCATGTGTAGGAACGATTATCGATACATAAATCCAAGTATCGATTTAATTTTTTTTTTTTTTTTTTTTTTTTTTTTTAATCCCAATTTTTTCCCCCATTTTATCACCCAGTGCTCCTACCTAAGTCAGTCCTGGGCATTGCTCCATCTACCAACCCCGGGAAGCCCTGCACTGAGCTCAAGTCTCCTCCTTACTTGAGGAGTGAGCAGGCTGCTTCTTTTCACCAGGCAGGGTGGGGCTTGTCTGGCCGGACGTGGCGCGTGGAAGGATCATGTTATTCCCTTATTGTAACCAGAATATCGATATCGAATCGTATCGTATCGGATATCGTATCGTCTTGGGACCTAGTGTATCGGAATCGTATCGTATCGGGAGGTCAGTGATGATACCCAGCTCTATTATATATAAGAGTTATTTCTGTAATAATCTCTTCACTTTATATCAGCAATTTCTGAAATTAGTTTGAGAACATCTATGCTTTATGTCATGGTCTTCATTCTCTGTAAAGTCTATAGATGGTTTTGAATGGCATGTCACAGTAGTTTCTGCAGTATCTACACCACACCATCTGCCATCAACAACCATGTCAAGTTCAAAGTCAGAGAAATTGTCGTTCTTTTGGTCTGCTTGGGTTGAACTTCAGCAGGTTCTGTTGGTCCTGTTTACATGCTCAAAGCATTGAACTGCTGCCATGAAACTGATTCATTTAACATTTGCATCAACAAGCAGTTGAACAGGTGTAACTATTCCAGAAATTGATGAGTACTAATTCCGTTCACACTGACCGTATTTCACCATACTGGTTGTTCTCTCCCACTCGTATCTTTATAATTACCCATCCCTTCTTACCTCTCATCTGAATATAATAATGAACTCATATAACCCGGGATCCAGAGTGGGGTGGTTGCTTGTTTTACTGCTAGATGAACAGCAAGCAGTACCCTCCCTTTGTCTGGCTACACACCCTCCTGGCCTGCTGTCCGGCTGCTTGAACAGGACTATGCTGCTTATCAAGAAGTGATGCAGCTTCCCAGCCTTGATCTGGAAACAAATGATTTGTGACACGCATCCACGACATCACTGAGAAATCATCCCTGTATCTTTTAATGCAGGGTTTCTTCATCGCTGTTCTCTGGTCTGTTTCACGAAGACCCTTGTAATGCTCATACTGTTTGCAAATGAGCAAAAAAGATCTTTACAGTATTTCTGTGTGTGTGTGTGTGTGCGCATATCAATCAGTTTATTCAGTTTTAATTGTTCCGCTCTTTCCGCTGACCTCCTTTTTAGTCAAGTGTTATCAGACTTGAGTTCATACAAAGCAGATCCAGAGGAGAGGGAAAGCCTCTTTTTTTGAAGACGTAATACTACACAAAAGGACATTTCCCCTTTCACCCCATGTATCAAAGCTGTGAAAATAGTCTGATATGTGTATAAATGTTCAAGTATCTGTTCTCTTCTGCTGCCATCCTTATACTGTATATCTGAGATGAGTAAAAATGCAATTGTTCGACTCAGATCAATGTCACATGGCAGCAAAGGACAGAAGGATGTGGTAAGAGCCTTTAGGTGTAACCATGTAGTGTTTTTTTAAAAAAAGGAATCATACAAAACAATCTTCAATATGGTCTTCTCTCTTCCAAAAGGCTGCTTATTTACAACTTTACGACGACTCTGACGCACACAATCCTGATGGTTGTATTGTAGATATGACACATAGTCTTCCTGCTGATGCTGTCACTCGTTAGATTGTTTTTGGCAGACGTATCTCAGGGATCTCAGCTGGGTATCTGGACGACACAGGCAAGGAGCAGATTTCCTATGCGCGTGTGTGTGTTTGAAGACGAGTTGGCTTTTGTGTGTGCATTGTGGTGTATGCCCTTCACATGCCTCGTTTTCTTCTTTCGATTCTGATGCTTTACAAAACTATCTGACCATTTTTATGGTTCAAGATACAGTACACAATTGTAATATCATGCACGATTCAGTAGGAGGTGTTTATGGAAGATCTGGGGACCTTCCACTTCTGTTTTGTTTGCCTTTCTTTCTCAAAATTTGGTTTGATTCTCTTTTAGTAGTTATCTCAAACATGCATATTTGTAGCATTAGCTGATTTTATTTATTTTTTATCAAGGCGTAATTCACCAGCAGCTTAAAGTAATGTTATCACCTCTTTTTGTTTTTATGAAAACGACCAAAAATATATTACTGCCTGAAAAGTTATTTCACAAGGTGATTCTCTAAGGAAAAACAGCAACAAAAACACATTTAAATTGTCAATTACGGAAACCTGAGGCATATCCCTACAGTAATTGCTGATTCAAATTACCTTATAAATGAAATACACTACCATACTGCTCATTAGCATATTGCATCTTACCCCCTGTGTAGCTGCAGAACTCGACATACAGTCCAAATCTTTTCAATTAACCCTGGGTAAGGAGAAGCGGAGAACTTTCCACACCACTCAAGCTCTTCCATCACACACAGACACAAACTGTGTCCCTCCTCATAGTCTTTAGCCCTTCAATTCTCTTGGCTTTCCCTCTCCTCTGGATCTGCTCTATCTGAACTCTGATAACACTTGACTAAGAAGGAGGTCAGTGGAAAGAGCAGAACAATTAAAACGGAATAACATAACAGTTTGATATGCAGACACACACACACACACACACACACACACACACACACACACACACAGCCACAGATGGTAGGAACTGATAGGAGGTGCATGGGTGCGACATGTCCTATTTGCTTATCTTCTCGGCAAAGACAAGCCTGTTAAGCTAAGGGGCAGCTTGAGGAGGGCTGGCTGGGACAGGACATTATTGTTTAGTTCAGATTATTATTTTTTTCTTCATTTGACTGATTTTATTCAATTTAAAACCTTTTTATGGGGTGGCTTAGTGGTTCGCACTATTGCCTCATATCAAGAAGGTTCAGGGTTCGACTCCCAGGCCCGGCAGGAGTCTTTCTCTATGGAGTTTGCATGGGTTTTCCTCTTGTAACTTACTCCCACAGTCTAAAAACATGTATGTGAGGTTGATTTATGACTCTAAATTGCCTTTGAGTGTGAGCATGAATGATTGTTTGTGTATATGTGGCCCTGTGATGGACTGGCAACCTGTCCAGGGCGTACGTACCCCTGCCTTTGCTTGTAATGAGCTGGGATCGGCTCCATCAAATCCCTGTGAGATGGATATTCATTTAAATCTTTAAATAATTATCTTTAATATATATATATATATATATATATATATATATATATATATATATATATATATATATTAAAGAGAGTTATTTAAATAATTTAAATAAATAAATATTGATATGTTCATATGTATATTCATATGTATATTTAAATAATATATATTTTTTTTTTTTTTTTTTTTTTTTTTTTCTTGTAGAAATTAGATATGGTCGTACCTGGTATTCCCAACTGTGACACAAGGATGAAACCTTTCATCAAAAGTAGTAGATTCCATGTTAGAATTCTGGGGTTGTCATCGTGAATTGGCTCTCAATAGACTTACCTTGGTTCAATAGAAAAATAGAAAAAATGATGATAAAATGGCCTATTCAGGATAGGTGTTCGGTCAGACCAGAGGTGCAGCAGAAAAGTACAACATATGAAAAATGTATAATGGAAAGCTTATTTAATGGGCCTCAATAAATATGAACTTTTAAATAAGCATTAAATTAGCTCTTAAAGTTAAAGTTACAGATTGAATAAATCATAACTTCTGTGTGATCTGATTTTAGCTTTTAGAAATTATGCACTTACACACTTTTATTCCATGGACCTTAGTCATTTTCTATTAAATAATTTTGGCTGGTTATCTGCAGTGAATGCAACAGTGGTGAAGTTAAAGGAATGTACAAACGAGCTGTGAAAGAGCAAATAATAATGATAATGAAAAAATGCTATCATAACATATCTTGGGAAGCCATTATACTTAATAAATAGTATTGTTCATGCTTCAAAAGCCTCAAAATAAAATATTTTATTCCAATACCCCTTCAGCATGAGCACACTGTTTGCCAGTCGTTTTGCAAAAAAGTAAATCTATCCATACATCTAAACAGTAAAAAAGAACAGCGTATAAAATACCGCCCGACAAACTCATTTCTAAAATGCAGCAGCTCACATCCAGACTTTATTACTCGAATATTGGATTTGCCAGAATGCATGCCGGACTAATAACATATATTATAATGGAGTATACCCATGATATTGCTGTTGATTTGTTTGTGATATAGTCAGGTTGGAACCAGCGATGCTGCACCACATCTCCCACACATAAGTTATTACCCTAAGCAGATGCAGTCAATTTAGCCTTGTTGTTCTCATCCTTGCACATTCTCAGACAGAGTAATAAACGTCACCCAAAGTTAGGCCGCTATTAATTTAACAAATTGGGATGTGACCAGACTTAAACTATACAAACGCCTATTTCATGCTCATGCACTACAAGTTGAATAGTTTTTCATTCTCTTTTTGGTCTCATACTAGTGCCAGGGCTACAAAAATAATATTTTTTTTTCATCTTACAAACTGCAGTATATATTAATTATGATTATGATTACATTAAATATAAAAATATGAACTTCTCAGTTACCATTAGTAGTATCAGCCACGCAGACTGTATTGCATCACGCACTGATACTGTGATCATTAATTTGGTATATCCTCTTTTCTGTGTCTTCTACAATTATTTATATGGTGTCATACCTCAGGAAAAAATGTGGTTGTGTCTCAATAAAAGAAATGTATTTATCTAAATACACTTGTCATGCGGAACAGTTGCAATCCAATCTATAGCAGAGCCTGCTGCTATTTACTTCTAAAGCTGTAGATAATACCAACTCTGTGAGAGAGTAGATCATTTGTGAGTAGATAACTTGTGCAAAAAGTCTAAAAGTTATAAACAATAATGAAAAAAGTCAAGGTATTGTAGTGTTTCCCACACAGTCTGCTGCAAGAAACCTTTTCTCACTATAAAACATACTTTCTGCTTTTGGAGCAGTACACCCAGCTTTGATATCCATCACCTTATTCTCCCAAAGAGATGCACAAGCACAGCACTGCACACATTCTCTACAGCTCCAAACTTGAACGTTTATCATCCATGATAATGTATTGCTTTGAAAAACAAGCAAAACCAAGATGCTTCGTGTGCCCGAGCCAGAAGTATAAGTCATCTGTTGTTTTGACATTTTACAAGGGAAAATGTCTGTTTGGTTGATGGTTCCTAATTTGCTGGTCTTACTTGAGCTGATGTCATTTTTTCTGTAGCAAGTGCTACTGAGAAAGAATATTTGGATTCATGCACTCTAATGAACCTCCAAATTGCTATCCCCATATAATTATCTTACGGTTCTTATAATTCCAAGTTTTAACATGAGTTGAAGTAATTTGTTTAACACAAGGAGACATGTATCCCATCCTACACACTCATGTTAAAAAAAACATTTACGTCATTTAATCATATGCTGATTATGTTTAAATTGAAAACCAACAGAAAATAATGGAAGTTTTTGCACACCACAACTCTGTATTCAGCTGGATCACAGGGTGGAAACTAGGAATGGGTGATATTTTACCGTTCACGATAAACCGTCAAAAAAATTCCTCACGATAAGAATTTGTCATCTCACGGTAAAAACGATAAATTCCTGTTGATGACGTTTTTGTATAAAGCCTGAATTATGGTTCTCTTAAATCCACGCACAACGTACGTGAAGGAAGGAAGGAAGGAAGGAAGGAAGGAAGGAAGGAAGGAAGGAAGGAAGGAAGGAAGGAAGGAAGGAAGGAAGGAAGGAAGGAAGGAAGGAAGGAAGGAAGGAAGGAAGGAAGGAAGGAAGGAAGGAAGGAAGGAAGGAAGGAAGGAAGGAAGGAAGGAAGGAAGGAAGGAAGGAAGGAAGGAAGGAAGGAAGGAAGGAAGGAAGGAAGGAAGGAAGGAAGGAAGGAAGGAAGGAAGGAAGGAAGGAAGGAAGGAAGGAAGGAAGGAAGGAAGGAAGGAAGGAAGGAAGGAAGGAAGGAAGGAAGGAAGGAAGGAAGGAAGGAAGGAAGGAAGGAAGGAAGGAAGGAAGGAAGGAAGGAAGGAAGGAAGGAAGGAAGGAAGGAAGGAAGGAAGGAAGGGAGGGAGGGAGGGAGGGAGGAAGGAAGGAAGGAAGGAAGGAAGGAAGGAAGGGAGGAAGGAAGGAAGGGAGAAAACAAGGAAAGGAGGAAGGAAGGAAGGGAGAAAAGAGGAAGGGGAGAAGGAAGGAAGGGAGAAAAGAGGAAGGGGAGAAGGAAGGAAGGAAGGAAGGGAGAAAACAAGGAAAGGAGGAAGGAAATGAGCCTGAAAGAAAGAAAGAAAGAAAGAAAGAAAGAAAGAAAGAAAGAAAGAAAGAAAGAAAGAAAGAAAGAAAGAAAGAAAGAAAGAAAGAAAGAAAGAAAGAAAGAAAGAAAGAAAGAAAGAAAGAAAGAAAGAAAGAAAGAAAGAAAGAAAGAAAGAAAGAAAGAAAGATAAATTCCCGTTGATGACGTTTTTGTGTAACAAACATGGTGGATCTGAGAGCGAGATAGATTTATAGTTGAAAAGGTCGAGTTGAATTGGTATTTTTTAATCGTTATCGGGATAAATGCCAGAAATTATCGTGATACATTTTTTAGTCCATACCGCCCATCCCTAGTGGAAACACACACACACACACACACACACACACACACACACACACACACACACACACACACACACACACACACACACACACACACACACACACACACAGGATAATGTTAACAATACCTGCCTATGTGGTCACGCAGAGCTGTTGGTGCATCAACCTGCAAACACTTCTAAAAGTGCTTTCATTCTCAGCGCTCAGGAAACCTGTAATTAAATTGGTCTACTGGATGAAACATGTTTGCATGTTTTTTTTATGTAAAGAAAAGTTGCTTGTGGGGATTATTGTAATTTTCAGCTTAAGTTATTTATACCTGTCAGTCCGTATAATCTAAAGTTACCTATTACACATATTGAATTTAATTACTGAAACAAAATCATCGCACCATCTGCCTTTCAAATACTTAACATTAATTACAGCATTCATTCATTCATTCATTCATTCATTCATTCATTCATTCATACAGTATTCAAGCATTTTTTTTTTAAACAGAAAACAATGTGTTTTACTTCGCTGTACTGTCTCTGCAGGGTTAATGTTGACATTATCACGTACTTGCAGTCTCCAGAGGGTTTAACAGCGGATCAGCTAAACCTCTCCTTGTCTGACACTGCAATCATGTTCAACTTTAAGCTCTAACTTAACCTGGAAATGTTGTGGTTTAGATAGCATCATGGTAACCCAGAGCTTCATTAGCACTATCCTAACTGACCAGGCCAAAGGTTGTTTATAACATCGCCTTAAATGTCAGTAGGGATTAGTAACATGCATCTGCTGAAATTGCAAACTGCATCCAACTATGAAATGAGTAGGAAACTCACTCCAACGTTTTTACATGTCCCTTTTCTTCGTGTTAATTGATACGGCTGTCCTGCCCTCGAACCGGTTGAAATAGACAGTTTCTGCTTGAGGTCTCGTTCTGTTGGAGGGAGTTTTAACTTTCCACTGGCGACTGCTTTCCTGTGCTCAGGATGCATGACCGAATTAAAGTTAAGATTCAGCGCTGTTTCGCTTCCCGAGTGAGGCTGCTTTTTATGAACTGGTGGTATATGAATATGGTTATAATGAACTGGACTTATCTGAAATGAGCGATGACTTGTTTACTTTCTCTGCAAAGTGCCGTGGGGAGATGTTTGTTGCGAGTTTGAGGTGTACAAGTAAGTGAACTGAATTAAGGGAGGTTACTGAAGTCACAACGCAGCAGCACATGACAAAGATCTTGAAGGGCTACAACCAGTTGGTCATTCATCTATCATTAACATTAGCCATTGTTTTCATGTAATTTTGGACTAATGGAAACATAGTTAAAATAACTGCATTTTTGCCAATTTGTGGCAAGAACAAGAATGTGTCCTTTGTCTACGAAACACGCATTGGAACTAGAAATTCATTAAGGAAGCAGAAATGAATTAAACATAATTTTGAGAGTTCAAATATAGCTCTTACCTAAATGTAGTAAAAGGAAAACACTTTGAGAGGTTATTTCACCTACCCATTCATTTTGTAGAATTTGATATTTTTGTAGCTTTTCTGTTAAGGAGTGATATAAGAGCTCCCCCATCCCCCTCACGTAGCTATACTTTCTTTGAATGCGTCCTCCAGTCCACAGCCTTGCCAGAGGGTCCTCAACCCCTTGCTCTTTATCCAATCAATAGAAAGAAAGAAAGAAAGACACATTTTGATCATTGTCCTACCTGCCCACTTCCTGTTTCACATTCAACACAACTGTTGAAGAAATACACCCACGCACTCTTTTGTGTCTTGCCCTGTTTCACTCAGTGTCTCTTTGCCTCATTCCCTCTCACCCTTGCGTGCATGCTTACCGTTTGACGCTAAACTTTCATGTCAAATCTCTGCAAGCCAATGGAGTGCAAAGACAAATGTTTCCTGTCGAAATGAGAATTGATTTTCCCTGCTGCCTCCGTAATCAGCAGTATGTGCATTTCCCCTGCAATATAAAGTAGCGGGGGGCATTGTTGCCGTAATGACAGGCCCCATGGGGAACTGAAGGGCACCCGTGTGAACAGAGGATGGAGTACTGGTAAAGGAACTTGCAAAAACCAGAACCAGTGTAGTTGCATTCCCAATTATTCTCTAGTTGCTTTCTGAGGCTTTTCTGACACATGTTATATGTATGTAGCACACACATGAAAGAAAAACAGACAGAAATCCTCATTAGGAGGGAGAATGACAATGACAAGAAATATACGTTGGGAAAACAGAAGTAAAATGACAAGAAAGAACAAGGTAAATGGCAGGGAAAGCAACACAGACACCTCTTGTGTATGTTGGGAGATAGAGGGACGTATGCAGAAGGCCAGACTATGGTCTGTGCAGTGAGTGGTTGCAAGGTGTAGGACGGTATAAATCCATGTGTTGTTTTACCTTGCCAGGGCCTGGCATGATCCTTCCACTAGTGGTTAGCAGTTCCTTCACATCTGACTTATTTTTTATTTGTGTAGTTATTTCTCTGCCACCATTTGTTTTGTGAATGTTGTAACCCCAGACATTTCTTCTTCTTTTTTCAAGGTCTGAAATACATATAGAGCCACAGTCTTGATCTATGACTGCACTTTGCCCGAACCTTGCACTAATCATAACTTTCCGTACACTAATATGGCTTTATTTTGAAAAACAAAGCAATAAAACCGACCTACAATTAATGAGAGAAATTTGGTTATCCATTTTTCTGAATTATACCAACAACCATCATGAGTTCAGAAAGCTGTGAATAATAGTTATTTCCCCTTCTGTCTTAGTTATCTTCACTGTGATGTCAAAAAAAGTTGATTTATGAACCAATAGAAGTATTTTAGAGTTTATTCTCTGATACAGCTACAGGAGATACAGGTGCCAGTGTAGGGAACTGGAATGATGTGGTTCAATTTAGTTTTAGTGAGAACTCGAGCAGCAGCATTCTGGATCAATTGTAGCTGTCTGATCGATCAACTTTATCTCAATGTGTCTCCAAAGGTTCAGGTCTAAGTCCATGACTACATTCAGATATGAAAGGGGATATGAGTTGTTTCTAGCTGTAATAACTAGCGCTGAACATTTAATAGCATTTGCAATAACATTAAAACACGGTTTTGACATCGCAACGTGAGCGAACTGTACTGTACTGGAACTGGAAATTTTATACAAACGTAGATAATATTGTCTTAGTATTAAAATCATCCATAAGGTTTTATTGAAGAACAGTTATATTATTAGATTAGATTATTTTCCTGAGGCACAAAGCCTATCAATAATGGCTGATTGATTACATCCAATATGGAAATGTTAAAAGAGAAAATCCTCCTTGAACAGTCTAGTTGAGATGGGGTTTAAAAAACATGTTTATGGTTTAATTATTCTCACTGCTAGTACTGTCTCTGCACCCACGACTGCAGCCCAGGCAAAAAAAAACATCATCAAATTTGCTGACGACACCACTGTGGTTGGACTGATTTTTCGAGACGAGTCAGTACAGAGAGGAGATGCAGAGGCTCTCAACCTGCTGTTTTCAAGTGTGTGTGTGTGTGTGTGTGTGTGTGTGTGTGTGTGTGTGTGTGTGTGTGTGTGTGCGTGTGCGTGATTGATTGATACTGAACAATAAGTAGTTCTAATTGTGCAAACATATCTTCTTTTTGTTAAAAGGTTATTATTCCAGATTGATTGATGCTCCTCCAATTTAATTTTATACAGAGCTATTTTCCTACAAAAGAGGCCACAGCAGGTCGTGTAAAATTATGTGGTCGTGTAAAATTATGTTAAGAATGAGTCATTGATTTACAATATTGTGCCCATTATCTGAAAAAATGTGTAAGCCTACCCGACCTGAAGTCCATACCCCCTCCCTTACAATCCACCCCCCATGACTGGAATCCTGTGGTAGTATTGAATGAGTGCAGTGGTCCCTGCATGCTCTGGGAACAATCTTCCAACACAGCAGCACAGATCAATGTGCACTGGCTGGAGCACAACCCAGAGACATGAACCATCCTGCTGTGCTCTTTAACTGATGGATCGTAAGTGTTTCAAAAAAGAGTTTACAAAGTAGGAGCCACAGCTTGATCTGATGAGAACATCTGCAGACAATGAAGATGCATCAATTAAGCAAAGGGATAATTGTGAAAACAACAAAAAACAAACAGTGTCCGTTCGTCTAACTTTCAGACAAGATGTTTTGTAATTGTTGATATTCAGTTTTGTGTCTATTGCTTACTTCTGTGTATTTCAGATGTGTTTTTGAAACATTTGGTTCTGAGGTCTAAGAAGATGGAACTATGAAAGGATTATATTCAACTCCTTAAATGCTTAATTGTGCTTAGATTTGAATACAACTAATAGCAATCTGATGTTAATGTCATTGACTGGATAGAGTATTTATTTTTGCATGGCTCTAAACTACCGCCATTTCATCTTTGGGCTGTTGCTAGGGCTAAAACAGCCACCAGTAAGGCTTATCGTATGAATACATGGATATGGTATGTGAACACAACAGCTCTGACTGGCTTTGTTTATTTATTCATTATATCTGAGTGGATCCAATGTATGTGGACCATGATTTTTATACTCAACGTATTTACCTGCAGTCCAGTAAAGAAGAAGAATGGTTCTAATGCAAGGTTTGCGCAGATCGAAGTAGAAGAAGAGGAAACTGTGTTATGGAATATGATCCGTCTCCCTCCTGCCTTATACCTTCTGATATTTCTGTCCCAGCTACTTTTGCTGCTCAATTTTGATCATGAAAAGATCCACTGAGAGTAAGGTACATTACACTCAATTGCTACTGCTTTATTCAGGATAAGTCACCCACACTCAGGAAAAAAAAGAGCTCCTTTATGGTCTTTGTCATTCTGAGCTTAACCCAGATTTATCACATTTAGACGAATACAGAGGACTCACCCCTATGGCTTAATGCAGTGTATCCCTTAGTAGGCTGAACTGTTTGGAATAATTGAAGCACGGCATAAATGTTTGACAACAAGCTGTTCCCCCCACTGCATGCAACTAATAGAATATTTTCGGTTGAATTAATAATGGCCCAATAATTGAGTCCATGCTTGTCCAGGTGCGTCACAGCGGTTTTAACACACCAAAAAAAGAAACAAAATTCTATGATATTTCTTTTTTTTTTTCTTTTTTTGCCTGCACACACATTAATGGTAAATACCATGTTTTTGATATAAAATATATATGATATATATTTTTTTATAATATATCTTATATATTTATTTTTTCAATGATATTTCAATATTTGGATTTCAATTATGTTTAGCTTTTCTTTTAATGCACAAAACATCCTTGATGTTCCAATCGAATCCAATTGTATTTGTTAAGCACATTTAAAACAACCACAGCTGACCAAAGTGCTGTACAGAATAAATAACAAGACAAAACAGCTCAAGACATAAAATGTTAAATAAAATAAATAAAATAGGTTAAAAGACATAAAATAAAGGTAACAGTCATACAATCAATCAATAAAATGGGATAAAATAAAAGATAAAAGAATAAAGTAAAGAATAAAAGGATAAAATGAAGTCAACTGTCTTGCTAAGTGTTAAAAGCCAAGGAGAAAAGGTGGGTTTTGCACAATGTTAACACGGTTGTTTTGTCTAGCTGTTTTTTTTTCCTTGAAAAACAGCTGTTTCCAATCCTGGAGTACCTTTGAGTGGCTAGTTGGTTACAGACTGCCAAGTGCCACTTCACAGATTAGTCAGTGTTTGCAGTAGAGCTGCCCTTTAGCGAAGTACAGGACAAAAGTAAAATATGATGAAAATCGGTGGCAAATGGACACGGTACATCTTTTCTCAGGCGGTGAGGGAATTGGCTGGGTCATTGTAAAAGTGTTGTCAGTGAGAGACATAAGGCCGTCATTTACATCTGTTTGCATGTGTCATTCTGTTGCCGTTCACCCCGCAACCCTCTTTTGATACGTGACATCAGCAGTGGTTTGCTTGTGTTACAATTCCCATTAGCTGGGCGGTTTGGTGTCTTAGAAAGACTCTCTGGCGGATTACAGTGTTGATAGTCTGTCAGTCCAACACTCAAATGTCAAGCTTCAAAGAGGTGCCCCTCCTTTCTCTCTGTTCATCACTTCCTCACTGAAAGGCTTGATTGGTGTCTGCACAGCAAGGCTTCATTTCAGTGTCATCGTAGAGAAACTCAAGTATATCATTTGAGTGCCTATTTATATTGAACAAATATGGAGTTTATATCGATTATGTCAGATATCTTTGGGGGGAATATGAAAGGAATTGTAAAGGCACTTGCTGAAGCTTTACTATTCTAAGCTCATGGATACTGTGAGGTGCACAGTCTCACAGAAACTTAAATTTGTTCCACAGAAAAAGAAAAAAAAAACCAACACTGAGCTAAACACCTTAAAAGATCTTTTTACATTGTGAATGATTAATTGCAATGTGACCACAAAGCATCTTCCCAAATGGGATTTGATGACAACATCCCTTTTCAGATATGAGATATGTAAGATTACTGTTTCAAAAATGTGATTATGGGACGGTGTTTGCCCTGCATAGCTCAGTGGGTTGAGCTGGCACCATTTGCAGATGCTATTGCCCTCGTGCAGGCAGCGCAGGTTCGAGTCCTGGTCTGTTTCTCTTCTGCCTTCTCTGTCTCCCCAGTTCTGATCCACTTACCGTACTTTAAAAAAAAGCCACTAGCACCACAAAAATTTAAAAAAGGAATGGTATTTAATATTGAGACAATGGCCACTTTTACATTATTATAGCTTGTGTCTTCATTTATATCACTACCATTAAATGTTTTGCAAGATTTTACATAACATGAAGTGAATATATCACCAACTCTGTACAGCATGTGATGAAACATGGTGGTGGATGAAATCAGATAAATATATTTATTTTCTATGTATTTAAGCCAGTTGAGCAGTCAGACATTACTCTGATTAGCTGTGGAGTAAAAGTGACGGTCTACTAATTGAATGATTGTCAATCCAGTTCCTGGCTTCCAAGTTCACATGTTCAAATTTACTTGGACAAAACATTGAGACCCTGATTGGTTCAGGTTAATGCTATGTTGTTTTTGATCAAATTGAGTTCAAATGTTACCTTTAAAGTTAATTATACATGGAAGATTTCAAAATGAACAGTTGTAACGGTTGCTTGATGAAAGTTTATCTCTGTGTGTAAAGAATATACAATATATGTCATTTAACTTGTTTTGTCTATATTTACAATGAGGCTCAATAAGGGTTTAAATAAGGCTGGGATCGCTTTTACCAGATTACAATGATGTTTGGCATGACAAAGAGCTCAGAGTGGCAGCAGACCAACTGGTTTTTAGGATGGAAATTAATTCAGTCTTAAGCAATTCTTCCTGAGTGACAGGCCTGTCGAGAGGCTTTTCCCTGCAGCACCATCACTCCACTTTAAAGCTAACCTCATACATAAAAGGACCACTAATTAGGAGTTAGAGCTGCCCACCGTCCTGGATTATGATTCCATAATTGAGTGTTCTAGAGGTCACTGCATTTCCCCTATCTCTGCGGGGAGAGGAGGGGGTTGGATATTATTTTGACATGACCTCGCCAGCAGAAGTGGATGGCTAGCTAATAGCTGCCAGTTCTTGGCAAAATTGCCTTTTTATTGATAGTAATTGGGCACATAAGCCACTTTTGCATTGTCGCTTTGTCCAAATTGTAAAAAAAAAAAATTAATAATGAAAAAAATATTAGTGAACCTCTTTTTTTTCATTTACTTGTATGTGTTATATTTAAGTCTAATGGTATCTCTAAAATGCACTGAGCTTTGCATGGTGTAGTCAAAGCAAGAGAAGTTTATTTGTAGAGCACAATTCAACAACAAGGTGATTAAGGTGTTAAGAATGCATTTCCCTGTTTTCCCAATGATGCTTTTCTTATAAGAGTTGGTATAACAATAATACCTAAGACTATTGACCGGGACCTGAGAATAGCACCAGATAGTTGACAAGTGAAATTAAAGACAAAGGAAAAAATAAATGAAATAAAGCAATGGGCTCATTGGAGGTTTATGTATTGAAATAAAATGTGGAAGTCTCCTGGTCCATGCCAAGTCTTAAGATTTGGTAAATAAAACCTCTTATTAACAGCCATGCATGAAATAGTTCACAATTATCTATGATTTAATAATTAATAAATTGTTGAGTAATTATTTATTAAAAAAACAACAAAGTAGATTTGCAGAAGCAGTGTACGGAAAAACTGAACATCTTCCATAATTAAAAAGACTGTGAACCACTATTAGCAGCAATAACTAAATATTTGTGTATTGTATGATGTTATCAGGCTCTCTATTTAGTCCTTTCTTTTGTACAGTCTTGCATTTGTGTTCATTAAAGTGTCCTGGCATTCCTTGGGGCATAGCTCTGATATCATATCATATCATTTTAACAGTGTAAAGTCAAGACTTTGATTGGACCAACACAATACCATATTTTCTATGCTGTTGCCAATTTGCTGTTGTGCTTGGGGTCATTGTGCTGTTGCATGACCCAGTTTTAGTCAAGCTGTACTTGGTGAACAGATGGCTTCACATTTCACCTCTGAATTATTTTTGTATACATAGTTCATAGTTCATGGTTGTTTCAACAACTACAAGGTGCCAAACGTGGGTTTTGTAGTATTCTCATCCTGTTTGCTAATGATTAATGATTCAGTGCAATGTATAGTGTTTTTCTTAATCAGTTTTTGCAGTAAAGTGAGTAAAGTACTTGATTCTTTCATTTCCTTTACTATATTCTGATATATAAAACCTCAGAATTGAAGGAGGGTGTCATTTTTCACATGAATGTGCATCACGTGTAGTTCTTTTATGAAACGGCTTTTAGAAAAATAAATGGATGAAATATTTTTTCATTCAGTTTCCAGCTGAGGGGGATTTTCTTTACTCTGGTAGTGAATTGAGAGGAAAGAGAGATGCTCTATAGCATTCAGCTAAACTTCACCTTGATACCTCGCATAAATAAGGAAATGTCTCAATATAAAATCAGCAAATTGATTCACAAATGAGAAAAACCCTGAAGAATGAAACATTTTCTGTGTTGTAGTTCTCAGCAGCGTACGTGTACATGAAATAAAGAGTTATATAGTTTGAACACACATGAAAGCATGTTGTTGAACTCCATATGAGACCCTTCACTTACTGTCCTCCCCTCCTGACCTCATGTTATACTTTCCTTTACCGTCTCATCCGTTATTACTAGTGTTATGCTCTTTTCTTTTCATGCTTTTATCTAATTTCTATTTACCATTTAACATTCTTGCCTGGACCTGACCCAGAACTGTCTGCTGCTGATTGAAGTCATCAAATATTCAGCATAATGTAATGCTGGTCTTTCCAAAGTCCTTCCTTCAAGTAAACTTTTGCCGCTGACCTAACCCCAGAGTGAATAGGTGAATTATTCAAAAGTACCCTCTCATCAGCATGGGGCGTAGATCTACAGAACTATTTAACATTTACACTTGATGTGCTTTTCGTCCAAGGAGCCCACTGAAGCTGCAGTTGCCTGTGGAAGGGTGGGAATGGGGCGTGAAGGGGTGGGAATGGGGCGTGGAGGGAATGAGGGGGTGGAGGAGTGAGGTTCGGGGGCGTACTTCCTTTTTATTTTCTAACAAGCAAAAGGGATTTAGAGAATAAGGCAGTTTTGAACAGAACGTAATATATTGAATGAAACGATGTCAGCAATGTTTTATACGGATGGTCAAAGTGCAGGAAAAGAGTTGTGCGTGTGAATTTCAATAACAAGTATACCAGCGAAACCTCATAGCATTGTACATGCAGAAGGTTTATTCATTAATTAGTTTGTTAATCAGTTTATTTTTCCACTTTTGCCCCAGCATTCATTGACTTTGAGCTTGGTTCTGGAAGAGCACCCAGGATCACATAATCAGACGGTGTAGCAGCTTCCACCCACCATTTAATTTGTTCTGATTTCTCTGTCTAAAGCACACACACTACACCCACACATCCCTGCTTTGAAACAGCAACAGTCATATTACTACATGTTTTACTCATGGTGAATATTTTTTTTTCTTCTGGAGTTACAGACACATTTCTGTTTTGTTCATTGACATAACGAATATGAGAGATTTAGTCAGTGTTTGTTATTTGAAAAAATAAATAGATCACAGGCCGCCAATTGGTGACTGAAAAATGAGTTTTCAACCGTGTTGTTTTAAAAAATAAAACCCAGTGAAGCTACAATTCAAAAGATGTGTCATTTGTGGCATTGTGGTCCGAAGTTAGCTGTCAAATTGAGTATTAATTAAAGACACAGCCGTGGAAAGAGTCCAAATTATACTCTAGCTCCTGACATCTGTTTAGATCCTGCAAAGCAAATGAAAACACGTATTAGACAAATGCCAGAGGGAGTGGTGTGATACACAGGGAGAGTTCTGATCAATGGGCCACCGGTTCAGCATTTATCTCAAGATTCGCCATCAGAAAATTGTAGCCTCTTGTGTCAAAAATACAAATTTGGCCGCATTTGGTATTGACGTATGTGTGTGTTTATGCTTTTGCTCTACAAGACTGTGGATAATGCGCTTTGTATTCTAATCTAGGAGTGACAACTACAAGCCGTGTGCAGTTGTTGGCTGATTCAAAAACCGATATTGACCTGGGGAAAATAGGGAGAAGCAAAACCTCATCAAACTGACTGTACGTAGGCACTTCTGTTGGTCTCAAGGGACACCAGTCGAAACATCTAGTTAGCAGTGATTTCACCAACCATAACAGCTGTCCACTCCTGTCATAAACAGTATCGATCACGTTATTAGTTTCTCCTACCTGATGCCATCATAGATGTAGAAAATTGCTAAAAAAAAGTGGAAGGAAAAAGAAGAAAGGTCATTTGTCCGTGTAGGTTTTATTGAAATCCAACCATACAAGTTGAAGGAAAGAAAAAGGATTTCTTTCAACTTCTGCATTTCATAATTGCTAATGTGAAAGATATGGTTGTATATTCATGGGTTTTTGACATCTCTGGAGGTAAGAAGAATATGCTTGGCTTTCTCTATCAATGCAGTCACTTTTTCTGCTCACAAGGACATTTTGGTGCCCCAAGGCAAAGACAACCATGTCTGTCAGTGCATTAAATAGGATGGGAACCGCTGCTCAGTGATTTGGCTAAGGTCCCCACGCTGCTGAGCCCAGCCCCTTTGTAAAACTACCAAAGCTCCTCAGTGGCACTGATTGTCTTTTTTCCCGACTCCGATGCCTTTTTCTAACATGTGCAACAGACTGGGGACAAATTATTATTTGGGTCTTATTAAATTAACCAGTGGGATTGCTGTTGTGTTGTTCGAATGTTATTTGTTCGCCATAAATAGACCGTTGAAGAATATGTGTGTGATGCTAGGTTTGTGTGCATTTTGTTTGTGTACAATTAAACACATATCTTCATGAGAAGATCCTTTGAGACGGAAACAAGTCAGCAGCAACATTATTATTTTGCTACAAGGTGCCAAGATGCACCAATCTTTTGATATACTTGTGTTTGAATTCTGTCCAAAAGGATGATAAAACTACACCTGTAATCTTACAAAATATTTTCTAAATTTTAGAATATTAAAAAGTAAATGTGTTACAACCATGGGATGCGAGACACAAATGCACAATTTCCCACAATTCTTTAAGAGTTCAACAGGAAATAAGCATCAAAGGAAATGAGCTTGACTCGGAAGAAAATTCAGATGACCCAGCTTTCCACCAGCACTTGAATGCATCATGCGTGTTAATAATTTTTGTATGTAGGAGACTTTTTGATTTCGTAATAATCATTTAATTTTTTACGGTTTACAAATCATGTTTTTCACATACAAGTACACAAAGCTACACACAAAGAGGTATACAATCAAGTACTACGCACGCACAGATGTATTGAGTCTATATTTTCTCCATAAGGGAACGCCACCGGCTTGACGCTGTCATTTACCTTCGGAAAGCTGCATCGATGTGGAAGTGCAGTGAAGCAATTTGCCACCAAAACGCTGGCGGTATCAAGTTTCAGAAGGATCTTTCCTGAAATCATGAAACTAATTAGTTGACCTTCCAGTTTGGTTTTTCCATGAAAGAGAACATAGTTGGAGTGGAAGCTAACGGTTTTGGAAAAGCAAATGCTTTTAGTGCAAATGTTGCAGTGTAAGCAAAAAGAGAAATTGTGCGAGGAGGTGCTCAGTACGCCAGTTGAACAGGTCAAGCTGAAGGGTGAAGGTGAAAAAGCAACGCGTCGAGAATGATGTCTTACAGTGGACCGATCATGGGTCTGCATTGTGTTGACGCATAGACGGAACATTTTAGAAGTGCACAATGCAGAGCTCTGTGGAGGACGGCTCACACTGACCAGAGGCTCTACATTGCAACGCATGGTGTCACTTCAATGCTAAACGTATAGCGAATCAAACACAAAGTCTGAGAACCATAACCCAGAGTCTGTAACGAAGAATTCCAGATCTCTAACCGAGAATGCACTTATCTCTTTCAGTTACACCTTTCTTTTAGAAATGCTGATGCACAAAGTTCTCTGCTTGCATGTATTGCTGACATCAAGCAGTGGTTGGCCCAGAACTTCCTGCACTTAAACGAGGACAAGACAGAGTGCATTGTGTTTGAGGAAACCGTGACGACTAGTTTCGGCGCCTTATGTTTTCAGTCCTTATGTCAGAAATCTGGGTGTGATTTTTGATTGTTTTTTCAAATTTGACAGACAAGTTGATAATGCCGTTACGCCTCCTAGCCAAAGTGAAATACTTTAATAATAACTAAAGGCTGAATTATGCTTCTGCGTCAAAATGGCGCCGTGCCTACGGCGTGTGGTTTGGATCGACGCAGAGGACACGCCGTCACCTGCGGCGTCACTGACGTGCACCTCCCGAAAATTGTAACTACGCGTCGAGGAGACGCCGACCACACGCAGACCGAGAGGGCTGTGATTGGTTCGTTTGAAAGCGAAGCATTTCCGGTTTCCGGTTTGAAGCAGTAGTGAACTTCCAGGGCTCTTTTCTTCGTTTATATGTGATTTTTTTTGTTTTGGTTTTTTGCACAATAGTTGTCCTTATCTCTTTGATTTACTGTGACCGGAAAAAGTCGGATAAACCATTCAGAAAAAGATCGCTAACTAGCGGTCGCGGGGGGTACTGCACCGCGACCAAATGGAGTGACGGAGAAGTCCGAAGGGTTCAGCACGATGTCACGGCTGCGGCTTGTGCTCTGCGTTGGTGTGACGCAGAACCATAATTCAGCCTTAACACTAAAAGACGTGAACACATTACTCCGCTCCTCTATTCACTCCATTGGCTTCCTGTCCATTTTACAATTGGTTTTAAACTTTTGATGTTTGTTTTTAAAGGCCTCAACGGCCTTGCTGCACCCTATTTATCGGAGCTTTTAACGGTGCGTGAGCATGGCAGGGAGCTGAGATCCTCAAACCAACTGTTGTTGGGCCTTTGTAAATCAAGGCTTGAAACCTATTTATTTAGAATGGCTTACTTAGAATGGTGACACTATTTACTCTTTTTCTTTTATTATATTTATTTTTTGCTCTGTCTTATGATTGTATGTTGTATTTCTGTATTTTTTATTCTTTAAAGCACTTTGGTTCACCTAGAGATGGCTGTAAAGGGCTATAATATAAATAAAGTACATTTACATTACTTTTTTCACCATTAGTTTTAAAACCATCTCTGTTCAGTCTTTTTCAGTTGTCCTTTTTCTGTTTTCGGTTGCAATTCCTAAATGAGTGTCAAATCAGCATCATGTCAGTCTAAAGCAGGGGAGGCGGGACATCATTGGCTACTGAATGACTCAGTGCCTTACATCAACATCAGAGCGCCAAAATCATGCAGCAGGTGGAGGGAAGTTATTATTGTTTGCCCCTTCTTTATCATATATGATCAAGTTGTTCACTTCATTAATAACTTGACGTCAATCTGCAACACTTTTATGAGTAGAAAGTTATATTCTTATATATTAACATTAGGCACCCATTTTCCATATTTAACTGCAGCTAACTTGTGTAGCAGCAAACTGTGGTCAACAAATGCACATGGTGACTAAATTGTTGGTAAATAATTGATAAGGACCATGTTCCTGTAAACAAAGCATTGCTGAGTATGCTGAAAATCCCTTTCTACCTCCACCTTTCAGTGAGTGGTTTCATGCTGCCACGGATGTTGGTATTTTTTCCTTTTGTGAGAAGATGGTTATTATTCACTTTATTTTCCATGAGGTTGCTTTTACATAAAAACACTTTTGAAGTCTTTGGAAAAACAAGTGATTTTACCATATTTTGGTCAGAGAATTTAAATTCCTAAAATCAGCCATCTATCCTCTCAAAGTGTTTAACAAGAAAAAAAAAAGGATAAAGATTTATATTGTCAATATTTATGTTAAAAAAGAATGCGATTACCCTTACTGATATTGCTCTCCATCTTCTTGCCTTGCGTGTTGGTTTCCTTGAGTGCTCTGCTCACTTTAAATCCTCCACCACGTCCTTGAGGGGAGGTAGACGCACTGAAAACAGAAATAGCCCCTCATGCATCACTATAGTCGCATAATCTTCTTTGCTCCTCGTCTCACTCCATCTCCTTTTTGTCCTTTGAGCAAAGAAGCAGAGTTTTAACCTTTTATAGTTCCTGTACTATTTTGCACTTCTTCAGGGTCAGCTTTTACAATCATGTAAAAGTAAGTGCCCCTCTATTAATCCTATATATTTATGTAGTAAAAACATTATAGGTTATTGAATTACTATTAAGCAAATATGACCTCAGAGGAACATGTGAGTTAGGAGCCATATAACATCTTATATGGCATACACATTTTACCAACATTTTCAGCAACTGTAAATTATGTTTTACAGTTCCTCTCCTTCAGTGTTTTGGGGCCTCCCGTACTGATTTTGTTAAGTTTTTACAACTGCAAACATTTTATTTTTCTTGACCCACATGGACATTCCAAGAGACTCCAGGAAAAAAAACAGAGAACTAAAAGAATAAAGGATGTGCCAATGACTAAGTTATGGCTTTGATTTCCATTTCTGCAAAGGATGTTATTCAGTGGGAGCACCAATCTAATTCAGCTGAACCTCATGTGGCTTTGGGCCCATTAAGACATTCACAATGTGCTGGAAGTTTTCGACTATGTGATTCCCTAAATATTAGCTCTGGGATTTTTATTCATTCTTCCTCCAAACAAACATGTTTCTAAGTCACTTAATCAGGGGCGGATCTAGGATGTCAGGAGATCCGGGGCTTAGCCCCGGGGGGGGTTCCCGGTTTGGCGCCGTTTTCCCACTCCTTTGGACGTACAGTAGCTACAGCTCGGTTTGCAATAGCTCTCTACCACTACCAAAAGTTTTCTACCACTTTTAAATACACCTGGCATGTCCAAATTTTGGGAGATTTCTCTCCACTTTTGTCCCTTTTTATTGAGGTCACGATAGGCCTGCAGTCTTGTATCCCACAACTCCTCACACAGACTCACGGCCAAAAGGGTTTTTTCTTCAATCTTGATCGTCTCTGATCTACAACCTGCAAGTTTTTTTCTCCCTCCACCACCTTCTTTCCTATTGGACACCGCCGAGATGTCGTCACAGCGCGGCACGGTGAAATTAAAAAATGTTCAATTTGGGCGCAGGCAAATGTTTTAAGATATTTAGATCATTTTAGATATTTTGCGGCGCAGTGTCAGGCCAGCAGAGATCATTTTAGATGCTTCCCGTGCCCTGAATGCATTAAGTGACGGGAGCATTATTTTTTATAGGATGTTACTGGACTATCAAATTACGCTACCCCTGAAATATTGATTTAAAATGGCTGAATTGAGGTATAAGAATGCTGAGATTCATCCTGCAGTGGTAGTGAGGTGATTAGTATCTTACCTGAATGCATTAAGTGACGGGAGCATTATTTGATAGGACGTTACTGGACTATCAAATTATGCTACCCCTGAAATATTGATTTAAAATGGATAATATGGGACGTTGAGTATTTGATCCTTCAAAATACACGACCCATGACATTAATTGCATTACTTTTTGTGAACATTATACGATAAAGAGGAAAAATAAAACAATTATATCGCTTTATTTGATATTCATTCAGTCATTCTCGTTTATTTAACCAGGAAGGTCATTAAGAACACATTCTTATTTACAATAACGGCCTGGCAAGAGACAAGGACCACTTTGGGGGAAAGGAAGTGGTTTAGGGAGTAAAACAGTAAGATTGCAGCTCTGCAAAAGGTAGAAAACCCTTAAGAACCTTTTTCTGATAGGGTAGCAAAACTCGACAGATAGACGCTATCGGTTTATGCCGTGGTAGCATTTTTCGACGAAGCAGCAGAACTGGACAGAACAGCGGCTCGGTCTGCGCTTTGCGCCCAGAGCGGACGCTTCCCCACCGAGCTCGGCGGCGCGAGAGACGGCACCTGCCGCGGTGTTTGCGCTCCAATTGAACATTTAGACAAGACGATTTTTTTTTGTTTTTTCAGATCCGGGCACTTGCGCCGTCTCTGCGCCCAACCCGGCAGCGTGCGCCCTGTTGCGCGCCGCCGACCTCGGCGGCAGACCCTGCGCTCTTGCGTGGAGGCAGCACATACACAACCGCTGTGCGCCCTCTGTGTGAAAACCGCTTTAGCCAATCAGTGATTGTTGACATGGGGGCTCGCCTGCTCGGCCCCTCCCCGTGGGCGCTCGGCCATTTCCGTGGGCGTTCGGGCTCCGAAGCACCCACGGTTCCGGCGCCTATGGATCCGGGGCTTTTGGAAAAACATTCGGGGCTTGAGCCCAAGTAGCCACCCCCTAGATCCGCCTCTGCACTTAATAGTGGTTTGTAATGACTTTTTTATGTTATTTTACAGGAAGATTTATGTACAATTTATAGTTGTTGCTATACGTCTTAGAGATGGATCAGGTGCAGCATTGGAGTAGACAGGTGGCTGTAGACTGACATTAATGATTCACATGTGTCTTGTGCTTATTACAGTATCCAACCTTCCCACATTACATACATTTACCATGTTCAAAATTCAGCAACTTCTGCTCCAGCTGCCAGTGCTAACAAATATGAAGCAATAAAGGATGAGGCTAATGTATGAATTATTTCTGAGATAAAGGATGGAGACTGTGAAATTTGAGTGTCCCTTGGCAAATATCGTATGGCATTTAGTGGATATGATCTGCTCTTTGTTAATATCTTTAGGACCTGACTCTTTGGCTAGCTGTGTGCTGTCACTGTGCAAATACCAAGATCACGAATCACCAAAAGGCTTAGAAAACAGTACACGCTTAGTTGACATACTAGACACACGGAACATGCCAGCTTAGAAATTATATAAAAAATGACTTCCTACTCAAATGGTAATCCCTGTGTTTCCTTTAGAATCTGGGTGTCAACCTGCAGTAAGTTTGCAGTAGCTGTTTTGTGCCTCCTTCAGTCGTGTGTTTCCTGTTGTACATGTTGTGCGACATTTGAACTGGAATATGAACCTCAGGATTAAGTGTCATTCTTAGACAAACTGTCTACTTTAAACTAAAAGAAATCTGCATTAAATGTAACTAAGAATAACCTTATAGTCTTTATAGCTTTAATTAAATCTGAGACCTGTGTGTCATCACCCACTTTGAATTGCTCCTCGTTCCTGTTGCTCTCTGTAAATATCAATTAAAAGCAAAGACTTGGTGTCCTCAGCACTAAGTTAATCTCAGCCCCCTGGTTAACTGTGCGTTTATTATTCCACTTACACCTTGAACTTTGGTTTACATGTTCGTAAGAGCTATGGTGTAGCCATTATTTTGGGGGGTTGTGAGTGAAGGGTTAGGGCTGTCTGACCCCACAACCCAAAGGGTTTAGGAAACAAACTCAGAGCTAAGTGTTACAGTAAATGTCAACATAGTGAACTACACAGTCAAAATGCAATTCAGTAAAGAGCAAAGGATTTTAATAGAACTGAACGTTGTTCCTTTTTCTTTTGTGTTTCTGTTGTCAGATAACCCGGTGAGCAAATTGTTGCATACAGTGAAAAGTACAGAATGAAAGTCACGTCAAAAAGTTGCTATTTAAGAAACACCTCACAAGCATGAGTAGACATTCATAAAATACAATAATTTCCTCCAGGAATATGTATTTAAAATTGGCTATTATTGGTGACCAGAAGGTACTTCATCTCTCATATGAGCAAAGGCTTGTTTTCTATTAAACCTTTTATATCTCTAAAAAGCTCAAATTTATTGCAGTAGCTCCAACTAACTTGGCCATTACAACAACCTCGATGATTGCTCACACCATCCAGACATTATTGCATTTTTGGGTCCTTGCCACTGATCCACTCTCTGGACGTCTTTTTTTTTATTTTTTATTTCCAACATAAAAGCCTCCACCAACATTCCCATCACTCTCGCAGTGACGCTGTTATGTGCAAGCTTTCAATTCCCTGCCTCAGAATCAGCCACAATAAAAACTCGGGCCTAATAATGATTCCTAATTAGGAGCAGTAATTGGAAATAGCAACTTCATTAGTGAGTGACAGCAGCAGGTGATAAGACAGGGGAATACTGTGTAGCCAGTGATGCTAGAAACTCATTATCTGTAATGCATGCCCCACTTCTTAATTATTTGAGAGGATCCTCACACTCTTCACAGTTCCCCTCTCTCTTTGGATTTTTAAGTAGATCCTTTAAAAAGGATATTTAGGGTGCCACTGTTATCTGTGTTTGGGAGGTGGATGGCCTTGGGATGAAAGGGATGGAATGGAAGAGGAGCTGTAATGAGAATTCCTCTGCTCCGGCCTTTGATACAAAGAAGATTTCTTTTTTGTTCACTTTCTGTGTGCGTGTGCGTGTGTGTGTGTGTGTGTGTGCGTGCGCGTGCGTGTGTGTGTGTGAGAGGTAGCCTCACTGCACACTGCCGCACCTTTCAGATTTTTTTAGTGTGCTCGACATTGCCTGCCATCATTTTTTATTAGCAGCTTGTTAGTCCTGAGCAAATAGAAATTGTCACAAACAATGTGCAGGTTTAGTTTTAGCACACCACCAAAACATTTTTTTCCTTCACATTTCCTCTGAACAGAAGATTCTTTTAAATAAAGACCTTGTTAGCACAAGGAATATTCTTAATTTTTATCCATTATGTGTAGAAGAACCCGTACAGGGAGGACAGTGTTTATTTATGAGGGGATAAATGCATTACACATCGTCTCATAAAAAATATGAAGTAGATGAGATGTACAGGTTTCTAGCAGAAGCTAATTTGCGAACCCCGTCCTCGGTTAGGCTTCCACTTATGTGCTGTAGCGGAGCTGACTTCTCTGAAATAATTTGCCTGGTGAATGTCTGAAACTGACAGAGAAACGGAGAAGATTGTAACAGAGGCAAAAGGTTAGAAATGGAAAGAAGTCACTTGCTTCAATGGGATTGTTAATGATAATGCACTACTTGGACACAAAGGATAGGGGAAGAGAAGAAAGGTATAAGTAAAAAGGCAAAAGTGATTTAAGCAAACAGGACTCTACTAGAGTAACAGCAGTGAGTAGATGATTGAAAAAATCTGAATATTATCTCCTATTATATGCATTCGCATTGAGACCAGAGATGAAAAGTCAGAATTCACAAACTTAATGTAAGATGGACTAGAGATATTTCTTTCTAAAGGTAAACTGATACCCGCAGAGAGTGCAGGTGTTAATCAGTGTATATTTAAGGATGGAATTCTGTGATTGTGAAAAGGTATACAACTTAATCTGTGTTCACTGGCAGGACCAGCGACAACCGTGGAGCTGTAGCAGCCAGACAGCTGTCACATCCATCTTGTTTGAAATTCAAATGGATTACTTTTACTTGGATCAATACTGCCTGATAATGATGTTGTGACATTTTGGTGAGGAAATGTTATTTGCAGCCCAGTTCTAAGTAGGATGCTGTTGATGTATGTGTCTCCTTATGTGAATGACCATTGCCATTTTTCCTGAATATGGTTCTGATATTTTCAAAATGGAAACAACAGTACTACTTTCACTTATACAGTAAATGAATATTCTCATAATTTTGCTTTTGTATCAAATCACACTGAAATCCTGGGTTCATTTCAGCGCCTGACGGAATGGTTTAGTCGGTGACCATGATGTTTCCAATATTCCTCATCTTATTCAGTAATATGAAAGAAGAGCAAATCAAATCAGGGAATGACACTGGGCTATCCAAATGTAAGTCCGTAAATCATCTCACTGGTTGTTTCTGCGAAAAGCAATTTTACAATAATGTTCTTGTATCAGGTTTCCCAATACTGTTATACATGTGGAGTTTTAAGGCTATCGTTTGAAAGCTTTCCATTATACTGCATTCCTGAAATATCTCATCTTTCACTTATGAGACTTTTCTCAAACCACTTTTTTTTCTTCTTTTGGTTATTTTTACTGAAGGTATTTTTCTATTTATCCACGTCTTTCAGATGATTCCTTTTTAACCACCCAACCGACAAACTCCACGGGTCTCCCCATGCTGAATTAGTCTTAGGTGAAGCAGCTAGCTTTATGAGTGGCATCAGCCATCCATCAACCATGTTGAACACAGCCCTTTATCACCCTTGATCTATCCACTCTGTTGAATGTGCATTTATATGTACCCCGCTATACATCACTGCAGGATGCTTTATAAAGAGATGGATGAACGCCGTGGCATACTTGGTCTGCATTAGAGATACTAAATATTTTTGAGGACGCTTGCCATGCTGATTAACAGCTTCATAAAAAGCCCTCCCTTATCTTTAGACACAATTTCAATCACAGAATATTGCACACAGCCACTTGAAACTCAAGGAACGAATAGTGTTAATCTGATTTGTACTTGTTTGCTTTGACATGATCAAAATCATGTGAACACTGAAGAGCTTATGTATGTCGACCTACGGAGTGAAACTGTGGAACAGCCTGAGCATGGAGCTGAAACAAAGTCAAAACATATCACAATTTAAAAAACGTTTTTTTCAAAATACAGATGTAGATATGTACATTTATTAATATATGTGGATATATAGATTTATATCATGGATATAGATATGTCTTATGTAGGTATGTATAGATATATTGAGTTATATTATACGTACAGTATGTATGTATCTATATCTCTATTAATATATATATATATATATATATATATATATATATTGATTTATAGTTATATGTAGATATGTCGATATATAGATTTAAAGTGATTTTTATGTGTATAATTGGGGGTAAATATATGAACCAATGTATATGTAGCATATCTACTCTTATATAGTTATTCAATTACCGGTATATTGTTATATCATTGCTGTCCATTGTTCTCTATTATATTGTAGTATTATTGTAAAGTAATGATAATGTAATACTATACATTATAATTACTTCTATTGTTACATGCATACATAGTATCACAACTAAATGCTGGGCGTTTGCTTTGTTTTCTTTTTGTTTGCTTTGATTTGTTTTGTTTTTGACTATATTTATATATACATATAATTGAATCACTATATTGAATAGTTGTTAAAGTGTTTGGTTATGTGTGTTTTATAAGTAAGTTTATTGAAACTGTTGTTATATGTAGGAACGTATGTAAGATTCAGGGGCAGGACTCGATAAGTGTTTACTTCAATCCTACTCCGTTGCTGTTGGTGTATCCGTAAGGTCTGCCCAAGTGCTGTCTTACCTTCTGTCTACAAACATCATATTCTTTTTTGTACATGCATGTTAAAAAAAAGAAAAAAAGTTATGAGAGGGCCAGTTTGGTTTTTCATTGATTTTTTTGTTTCACTTTCTTCCTCCTTATCTGTCCATAATATCTTTTCATCTCTGGCTCCTACCTCCTCCTCTCTCACTCTCTCATACACTTCCCTGTTTTGCATCCCATCCCCTCTGTCCAGCTACTTAAAGAGTCAGCTGTGTTGTAGTGAAACATTATTAATTACCTTGTCATCCCTGGACAGTTGGCAGTGACAGGTTTAGACCAGCTCTCTTAGGAGGAAGGCGGACTCCGTCGCAAGATTAAAAAGCTTGGGGAGCTTGTCATAACCTGTCACTGGAATATTTAATGAAAAGCCAAAAGTGTATTTGTGTTTGTGTGTGTGTGTGTGTGTCTGTCTGTGTGTTTAGTCTGGAAAACGTGAAGGAATTAGATATGCAGAATAATGAACAGATGGGCATGAAGAGACTATGAATGACCAAGAAACAGTGGTGGTAATATGGGCGGAGATCTGGAAAAAAATGAGGTCAAAATATACAGTAAAAGCATCAAACAGAGTGAAGCAGAAAAGTATAACATGTGTTATGCAGTATTTCAAGAGCATAAACATAATAACTTTGGGCTGTGTATTTTACAAGGTTATCCTTCTACTGTTTAGCCCAAAAAGGAAGCCTCAAAGTATGTATTGATGGCAGAGGTAGCAGTAGGATTTTAGTCTGTAAATATGTTGAGCTCAGGTCAGTTTTGAATCTAACCTCTAACTGTGGAGTATTTATAATCCAATTCTGGCTCGTCCTCTTTTTTCAGTGTTGTTAAAACCAAGTAAAAAACTAAGTCCTGGAGGTTGATGTCAATGGACAACCCACCATCACTTACTTCTCTTTATATCTGAACAGCATTGCTTACAACACAATTGGAAAAGCGGTTTTATGTCTAAAATCAAACACATAAATTAAGCAAAACTACTTTCTCTGAGTCATGTCCGACCTAAATTAAGATATCAGATGGGATTTGTTGCTTACATTTAACATCCTAATGGAAAAGTCATGTCATATGTCCCGAATCTTCATTCTTGACGCTTTGCAGATAACCTGCATGCCAAGAATTTGTCTCCGCCGAGATGTATTGCTGAAACACTAAGATATGTCCAACCCTCTGCGGTGTTGTATATCCCGTTGAACTGTGTCCTGATGTGTTGAACAAGCACTTGAAGCCTGTGGGAGCTGTCTGTGGTGCTGAAACCAACAATCTCTGCAGCACTGCAGAGACTGTTGCCTTACTAGCCAGTTAACCACCACAATCATTTCTATCTTGCCTGAAACTGGTGGAAACATGACTTTTTTTTTTTTTTTTTAACCACATTATTATTTAGGATGTTTATTACAATGTAATGAGTGTTAATAGCAACCTGTTTGTGGGAACAAACAGGTTGCCATGGACATGCAGTGGACATGACAACATGAGACAAATTCAAGAGAAACCAGTTTTTTTTTGGTTATGACAGAATAAAGATCACTATGTCATGTCTGCGGTTTATGCTTTCTTCGGAGTATTATATAGGTTTTTGTGCATGTGAAAGTCTGCAGAGTAAAAAAGTCCACAGTCCATGTTATTCCTAGAAAAGATGCAGTTTCTTAAAGGCATCATTGTTATGCACAGCTTTGCTTTCTTTATCGACATAACAATTAACTACTATACTGTACCTTCCTGGTGTTTAGTGAGGCATTTGTGAATGAATGAGCTGCTGGCTTGGAATCTGTCATGTGACCAATCAGAAAGAGGCGATGCATGGCATTAATGCACATAGATCTTCCTTACCAATAACAGACCCCAACAATATCATTAAGAACTGTAAAGAACTCTACAATTTTCAATTTAGGAAAACTGTTAAACTCACCTACAATCACAGCTGTGTTAGTTTTTAAGATGTATTTCAGATTCATGTGACCACACTGACCTGTTTTTTGTTTCTTTGTGGCGATTTTTCTTTAGAGATTCGTTGCCATGTGCTGCCCCTCATTCCTCACGGCAGAAATATGACTCTTAAATTGTTACCAATGTCCGTACCATTATTTTTTTGTTTGTTTTATTTTCTAACATTATTGAAGTTTCAGTATTTCCCAAGCTTTCATTATATCAACAAACTACACAATATTTTATTTTTTTAATCTATTTTTTTTTATTTTTTGTTCCTCTTAGATTTAGAATCTAAGAGAATGTTAGAACTGGAGTCCTTCAGGTTTTCTCGTTTCCTAATGTTTAAATTATCCTAATTGGCTGAAAAAGTGACTTATTCAAAGCTCATTTGTTCATTGTTCAGAAAGCAGTTTTGTAAAAATTTAAGTATAAAGTCTGATCACTTATATTTGGAGGGAAAAAAACTAATTTAGCTACCTTGCCTTGTTGTGGCCACGGTATTACATTGCATTGTTAATAATAAGCCATAATGATCAATAATTGCATTATTACATTGTTGTAGCTGTTAAGTTAGGGATTAGTTGGAACATGACTCCCTTCTGTTGTCATTTAAGACATCTGTTGTCATCAATCTTGTATGAAGTTGCATATGAGTTTAATATTGTGAAAGAACTAGGAGGCTGAAAGCACCTGAAACAACAGCAGGAAAAACAGTGAAAATAGCCCCAGTAAATCTACGAGCCCATCTTACAGGCACCTCAGCTTCCTTGTTCCTCTCACTCACCTCACTGACTTTTAATCGCTCAAGCCAATTTGCAGGGAGAAAAACCCCACACTGGGTAAAAATGAAACCATCTCAAGTCCTTGACACACAGCTACCTAACAGCATGATCCCTCTCCACCTCATCTATTCTCCTTTCTGCATTGTCCCAGCATGAAAGGCCTGGAAGAGAAACCAAGTTAGGACCAAGAACTAACACACACACTAGGAAAAAGACTCAGATCCCACAATGGCTTCTTTTTTTTGTTTTGTTTTCATTTCCTGCAGGACAAGTAAACCGGCTATTAAAGGCTCAGATGCTTATTCAAATAACCCAACTGCGGGCAGCTTAAAGATGAAATAAAATCACCTCTGTGTTTATGATTGTCATTTCAGCATTTAATTGCATTTTCAAAAGCCTAGGAGAAGCAGGGTAAACCATTTTACTGCTGCATAGTGGCTATATAGTTTTTTTATCTTTCTTATGAAAACAACATCACTTCCATTGAGCATTGTATGGCATTTAAAATCGAAGATATATGTTCCATATCCGTATAACAAACACACACAAACATCGTGTGTGTGTGTGTGTGTGTGTGTGTGTGTGTGTGTGTGTGTGTGTGTGTGTGTATATATATATATATGTATGTGTATATATATATATATATATATATATATATATATGTGTGTATGTATGTATGTATATATATATATGTATATATATATATATATATATATATATATATATATATATATATATATATATATATATATATATATATACATACATGTATGTATGTATACACATATATTCTGTTTTGAGCAGCGCTTTTTATTTTATTATTTCAGAAATATCTTTTAACAGTTGAAATATTTAACAGTAAGCACAAGTGCTTGATGATCTAAAAGTCATCTGTTATTAATCCAAATAAAAGGTGAACAGTTATTTGTATTAGTTTTATTTCTATAGAGAGTTCCATCTTTCAATGGTTTGTGGCTAGTTATCTTTTATGGCCATTATTGACAGTCTTTTTTCTTTATTTTCATATCCTGCTGTATGTATTGCCTTATATTATATTGTCAAAAGGTTTTCATGTATGTATATTTCCTCCCATAAAAGAGGTTTAAAGTAGCAAGGCAGATGGTGCAACCGCCAGACGGTGTTCTTATTTATATGCCACCTGTGTTTTATGGGCTCACACGACAACCTCCTCTAAAATGACACTAAATGGAAGGGCCTTTACATCAGTCCAAGCATCCCTTATGGTCTCCCTCTTGGCACAATGCAGATAGAGAATACCATGCACCACTTGTGTCACTTTGTTTGTTGGTGTTTCACTGGGATTTTGAAGCCTGTGGGTGTTGGCATGGCCACAGAAATCTTCTCTTGGCATTGCATCATCTCTGCAGAATGATAAGTTAACACGTAGGGGAGAGTCTTTTTTATGTGTGTATTGGACCGCAGTTAGGGGTTTTCCTCTGATTATTTATTAGATATCAGCTATTCTCTTTTGCCTTTTTGCTAAAACATAGATCTGACCACCGCCTCAGAAGTTCCACGCTTGCTTCTTTCATAACATGTCACTGCATCAGCAAAAGCTGATATGCTGTCTTTGCATAACTACTAATGGACATCCCTGTTTCATCTCCTCCTCCCTTTCCCAACTCACCATTTTTTGGTGCCAATCTGTTACTGATCAGGCAGCAGAAAGTCAGACCTTTGGATGGCAATCCGATAAACATGTTTATCGGACTGCCATCCAAAGATCTGGCTCAGGACAGGCCAAAGTGAAGTGGGGAGAAATTACGCAAAGGAAAAGAGACATTCTGGATATATCAGTAAATTAGATTTACTAGGAGAAAATAGCAGGCATCTGATGGTACACAGACTTGATTCTATCAGTGTGTGGAGGGAAAGTAAAGGGAGTCGTGTGTATATAATTGTGTTTGGGAATGATTGCATGCATATGTGTTGGTGGGTTTTAATTAAGGAGGTGCAACATCAAATAGTTCCTCCTTCCACACACTGTTTAACAGAGGATGGATGCTTGAAAGCTGGCACTTTCCTAGTTTCTCATCATGGCTTTTCTCCCATTTCTTCATCACAAATCCACACAAAACCACAATAACAACCACAGGCAGACTCCCCTCTCCTTTGAAAGGAGGCCTAAGTGCCCATTAAAGAGGTTGCTGTTCACGTAATAGAAATGGAAATTTTCAAAGAGCCGCTAATATATGATGAGGTATAACTTTTCTTCATTGCATTTACTGTTCCCACCCCGTTTCCACCCCCTTTGCTTGCATATTCTTCCACTTCAAGGTGGCAGTAGTTGCTATACAGGTTAGATCATGAAGCTATGAAGTTATTCTACATACAGTTCTACTTGATCTATTCCTTGGATATCGTTTTTATAGCCTTGTCTGAATGAGTTTGCATAAAGGACGACATTTATTATCTCCTCTAAAGAAAAACTATTGCTAAGTATGATAAATGGGTGATGATTAATATATAAACCTGCAAAGGTGCATTTTAACTGACCAGTTTTTCTTTTGTTTCTTTTTCTCCCTCATGTTCTCGTTCTGCCTTCTCTGATGCACGAAAACAAACATATAGGTAAGTGTAAAAAATCTCACACTGCACCCAAAAATACAAGAACTGTGTTATTTGTTTTATTGTCATTGCTAGAAAAAGTAGGGCTATGTGGTAATACACTTAGGCAGCTAATGCAGAAGAAATAGGCTTTGATGACCACAAAGCACTGAGGTATTGCCACTGCTAAATTACATTTATTGAAATCTGCCCCGTTTGAAAATATATTGATCACAAAGAACTGATTTTATTTGACTGCAAGTCATTTCAGTGGCCAGTTTCTCCTCTGGTGAAAGCATTTTCTTGAAGAATTTGGCTTGCTTTAATGACATATTTAGCTGAAAATGGGAATGCCTTTACTGCAAATGCACTGCTCTAACGACCACCAACTGATCCTCACTCTGCTGTGTCATGTTTTAATAGGGGGAGGACTTAATCACTGGTGCTCATAATAGCTCAGATTAGACAACATTGTTGTCATTTAATTAGAGATGCAGTGATTGACGGAATGTGTCTGGCCCAGACACACCGGCAGGTCGGCCTCCTTCACTGCCAGTTTCATTCCAGTCCGTTTTACGCAGGCGTCATACGTAAGGGGGTGCATTCAGTGCCGGATTGATGCAAGCACATTCAGCCGGAGTAATGTGTTGTTGGTGTGGAAATATTTTACTGTGAGTGAAGACATAACATTTGAAACTTGTGACACATGTAAGGTAAAAATAAACTGTGGTGGAACAAACACGAAAACCTTTGGAAAAGCAGATCTCATCAGACATTTAAAACATTGTCACCCAACATGGAAAGAAGAATCAAGAAAGCCAACAAAAGGAATGTGGCTTGAGCGAATTCAGAACGGATCACAAATAAGAATAAGAATAAGAATAAGAATGTTACAAAATTATACATTGTAAGAAAATACTATATAATTGCTAGTTCTATTATAACTATTACAATAACAATTAAAGCTGCAAGCAGCGATGAACGGGCCCTCGCACTCACGGCCACCGCCCCCCATTAGCATATCAGAAACGACACCACCCACGACTTCCTATGTCAAACCATTCAAAAGTTATAGCAGAAAAAATGGACAACCAATCAGAAGAAGGGGCGGGGCTAATTCAGGCCAATGAAGGTCAAGGACTCGATACAGAATCTGATGACACCACCCACGACTCTCTATGTCAAACCATTCCAAAGTTATAGCAGAAAATCGGGACAACCAATCAGAAGAAGGGGCGGGGCTAATTAAGGCCAACGAAGCTTAAGAACTCATTTCAGAGTCCCATGACATCACCCACAACTTCCTATGTCAAACCATTCAAAAGTTATAGCAGAAAAAAGGGACAACCAATCAGAAGAAGGGGCGGGGCTAATTAAGGCCAACAAAGCTTAAGAACTCAGTACAAAGTCCCATGACAACACCTACGACTCTCTATGTCAAACCATTAAAAAGTTATAGCAGAAAAAAGGGAGAACCAATCAGAAGAAGGGGCGGGGCTAATTCTGGCCAATGAAAGTCAAGGACTCCATAAAGAATCTGATGACACCACCCAGGATTCTCTATGTCAAACCATTCCAATGTTATAGCAGAAAATCGGGACAACCAATCAGAAGAAGGGGCGGGGCTAATTAAGGCCAACGAAGCTTAAGGACTCATTACAGACTCCCATGACACCACCCACAACTTCCTATGTCAAACCATTCAAAAGTTATGGCAGAGAAAAGTATTCTAGGGGGCGCTGTTGAGCCGTTAGGCCACGCCCATTAATGCCAACCATGAAATATCAAATTTATCGCCAAGTCTGGCTTGCATGCAAAATTTGGTGACTTTTGGAGAACTATCAAATATGGACCAATCACATGAAGGGGGGGCGCGCCTTTTGGCGTCTAGCGTCGCCACGGTAATACTTTTGAAAGAGAAAAGTAATGCGTGGTGTCGCAGGATGTAGACGCACATTTTGATGTATAACACACCTGGGTGCACGTTACGGTTCGGGCTGAATTAACTGCCGAAGGAATGGCATAAATTTTGCCAAAATGACACAATTTATTCAAAATGGCCGACATCCTGTTCGGTTTCGGCCATGGCTCCAACAGACTTTTCTTTAAGTTGTGCCATGATACAGGTGTGTAGCGATTTTCGTGCATGTACGTCAAACCGTATTGTGGGGCTTGAGGCACAAAGTTTTCCGGGGGGCGCTGTTGAGCCATTTTGCCACGGCCATTAATGCAAACCATGAAATATCAAATTTATCGCCAGGCCTGGCTTGCATGCCAAATTTGGTGCCTTTTGGGGAACTATCAAATATGGACCAATCAGATGAAGGGGGGGTGCGCTTGTTGGCGTCTAGCGTCGCCACGGTAACACTTTTGAAAGAGAAAAGTAATGCGTGTAGTCGCAGGATGGAGACGCACATTTTGATGTATAACACATCTGGGTTCACGATACGGTTCGGGCTGAATTAACTCTCGAAGGAATGGCATATATTGCTCCAAAATTACGCGATTAATTCAGAATGTTAAAAATGGCCGACTTCCTGTTCGGTTTCGGCCATGGCTCCAAGAGACTTTTCTTTTAGTTGCGACATGATACAGGTGTGTACCGATTTTCCTTCATGTACGTCAAACCGTATTATGGGGCTTGAGGCTCAAAGTTTTTTCTGTCTGAACCAATCAGATGAAGGGTGGGCGCGCTTTTTGGCGTCTAGCGTCTCCACGGTAACGCTTTTGAAAGAGAAAAGTAATGCGTGGTGTCGCACGATGGAGACGCACATTTTTATGTATAACACACCTGGGTGCACGTTACGGTTCGGGCTGAATTAACTGCCGAAGGAATGGCATACATTTCGCCAAAATGACACGTTTAATTCAAAATGGCCGACATCCTGTTCGGTTTCGGGCCTGACCCCAAGAGACTTTTCTTTAAGTTGTGTACTGATACAGGTGTGTACCGATTTTCGTGCATGTACGACAAACCGTATTGTGGGGCTTGAGGCACAAAGTTTTCAAGGGGGCGCTGTTGAGCCATTTTGCCACGCCCATTAATGCAAACCATTAAATATCAAATTTTTCGCCAGGCCTGACTTGCATGCAAAATTTGGTGACTTTTTGGGGACGTTTAGGGGGGCAAAAAGGCCCTCCTTTCGTCAGAAGAAAAAAGAAAGAAAGAAAGAAAGAAAAATTCCTACAGATACAATAGGGCCTTCGCACTGCAAGTGCTCGGGCCCTAAAAAACAATACTGTGCTAAAGAATAGAAACTATGAAGTTTAAAAACTTGTGCTTAGTGTCTCCCATCACTGCCTTTGAAACATAATAATTTGACCTACCCTCATCTTTGTCTCGTTTTTTATTTTTATTGCAAATGGTACAAGAATTCTTATTGCTCACCTGAAGTTAGTAAAAGAGGTATTTTTTTACCACACTAGCGGAAGATCAATTAATGAACCTGTTGCAGTGTCCACAGCATGTGGTCCATTCCAAAGAAGCACCTGAAGACAAAAAAAAAAAAAACATGGAGTCTTCTGATCTCAAAAAAATAAAGGAGCATGGAGGAAAACAGAGGAGAATGAATAAAGGAGAATGATCACATGCTGGCCAGTGCTTCATCTGTACAGATACAGATACCTCTCTGAGTTGCTCAGTAGCAGAAACAAATTACTTGAATGACAGGAGGGTCAACAAGAATTGCTGGAATCACAGCTGTTTTTACTAGCGCAAAGGGAAATTGTTCATCTCTCTTTGTGTACAATATGTGCTTCACAATTTATTCTTTTCATTTCTTCCTATTCATCGTCAATCTGGTTTTGTTTTTTTGTCTTTTTAATTAAAATAAAGACAGTTATTTTCGGACCGCGCCATATAGTATTCCTATTAGGGTAAACTGTGTTGGTTCAGCTCACACATTAAACAGAAGGAAAATACATCATTATGGCATTTCTGTTGCGAGAACTCACCATTTCCATTTAATTTTCTCATTTGATCTTGTAAAATGACTTTATTTGGAATACATGAGCCTTTTTAAATTCATGAGGTCAGGAGAACAGCTCTCTGTAATTGGAATCCTTCGTGCACAGTCTTGAGGATGCCATCTTAGCTCATTGGAGATAAACAATATGATCAGTGTGAGTGGATGAAGTAACGCTGCCTACCAACAGCAAATCAGAGTTGTCAGAACTGCTGTGACTCATAAGGTTTGAGCATTTCTGCAGTTAGTAATGCTTTAGAGAGGTGACTGTTGTGGACCAGGATGTAGGACAGATAAGTGAGGAGGGCAATGACGAGTGGAAATCCAGTTGGAGAGGCGGCAGTAGAGTTTTTGACTAGAACAATCAAAAGAGATGTTGAGGAGTGAAAAGATGCCTGACAAAAATGTGCTGGTGCATATTTTTAAGAGCAAGGAAGATGTGCACATATGTGGCAGTTTTACTAAAATAAACTGTTGAGCCAGACAGCCGTGTGGAAAGGCGCACCCTCAGTTTTGTGTGTCATTTCTGTATTTAAAACACACACAAACATGGAGCGCCGCAGAACACGCACACAAGCACACAAGTGTGCGTATTTAAAAATAGAGCTGGAGCAAAACTTTGTTTGATTGTACTTTATTTCAGTTTTTACATTAATCAAACCCATCGAAGTCCTCATCCTCTGTTTCTGCATTAAAGAGCTCCGCTAAATCAGCTGTGCCAGTCCGAATTTCCTCGCTGTCAGTCACTTTCCATGCCATGCGGCGCCTCGGAAATGCCGGCTTTTGCGAAGTTCGCAAAATAGTCCCGGCAGACATGTTAGCCCACGCATCAACAATCCATCTACAAACTGTGGCATAACTTGCCTGGCGCTGCCTTCCACTCTTGGTGAAACTGTGTTCCCCCTCAGTCATCCATCGCTCCCACACCGCTCGCAGCCTTAAGGTTGATTTATGGTTCCGCGTTACACCAACGCAGAGCCTACAGTACAACGTAGGTTACGGCGTAGGCTCTGCGTTGGTGTAACGCGGAACCATAATTCAGGCTTCACTTTGAACGGCCGGTTCACACCGACATCCAGCGGTTGGAATTCCTTCGTCAGACCTCCCGGAATAACAGCCAGCACAGCGTTCATATTTTTCACTTCTTTTTTTTTACATTGTCTGTGAGATGGGCGCGCATTAGGAATGGGCGATATTTTACCGTTCACGATATACCGTCCAAAAAATTCCTCACGATAAGAATTTGTCATCTCGCGGTAAAAAACGATAAATTCCCCTTGATAATGTTTTTGTGTAAAAATGATTTATGGTTCTGCGTTAAATCCACAACGTGAAGGAAGGAAGGAAGGAAGGAAGGAAGGAAGGAAGGAAGGAAGGAAGGAAGGAAGGAAGGAAGGAAGGAAGGAAGGAAGGAAGGAAGGAAGGAAGGAAGGAAGGAAGGAAGGAAGGAAGGAAGGAAGGAAGGAAGGAAGGAAGGAAGGAAGGAAGGAAGGAAGGAGAGCAGGAGGAAAGAAGGAAGGAAGGGAAAAAGGAAGAAAGGAAGGAAGGAAGGGAGAAAACAAGGAAAGGAGGAAGGAAGGGAGAAAAGAGGAAGAGAAGAGGGAAGGAGAGAGCAGGAGGAAAGAAGGTAGGAAGGAAGGAAGGAAATGAGAGAGAAGAAAGAAAGAAAGAAAGAAAGAAAGAAAGAAAGAAAGAAAGAAAGAAAGAAAGAAAGAAAGAAAGAAAGAAAGAAAGAAAGAAAGAAAGAAAGAAAGAAAGAAAGAAAGAAAGAAAGAAAGAAAGAAAGAAAGAAAGAAAGAAGGATAAATTCCTGTTGATGACGATTTGTGTAACAAACATGGCGGATCTGAGAGCGAGATAGATTTATAGTTAAAAAGGTGGAGTTGAATTGGTATTTTTTAATCGTTATCGGGATAAATGCCGGAAATTATCGTGATACATTTTTTAGTCCATACCGCCCATCCCTAGCGCGCATAGAGTCACAGATCAGCAGCGATGGTGATGTGTGGAAAAAACCACCGGGTCGCCGCACATAGACCTGCCTCAGCCACTCTATCATCATCCCTTCATCCATCCAGCCCTTTTCATTTGCCTTTTTAATGACTCCGGCTGGAAAAGTCTCTTTAGGCAGTCTTTCTTTTAAAAATCACCATAGTTTCTGTCCATCAGCGTGGCAGCCAAGCACAACAGTGAGCGATGACTTCTCATACCCCGTTGTGCGGATCACCACCGTGTGAAAAGAAGCTTAGGCCTACTCTGGTGCAGTTATCGTGTTCAAGTTATTGATACAAAATAAACGGGACGTATGCATTTACAGTCAGAGGGATGGAGTGTGGTTTTTAATTATATTTTACTTTGGGGTGTCGTGAGATTTTATTCTTTTTTGAAAGGTGTCATGACTGAAAAAAGGTTGAGAAAGGCTAAGTTAGACCAAGGGCAGAAATGAGCATTTGTGAACAGCGTTATGGGTTCAAGCTCAAAAAACCGTCCTCCAGATGCAATATTTGCTTTGACTTTGTTGGTAGAGAGCTACAGAGGAGGTCAGAGGGAGGCGCATTGTGTTCTTAGACCTTGAGAAAGCATCAGGTGCAGAGAGAGGAGCTGTATGAGACTGTATGAGAACATCTGGGGTAACAGTGAATTATGGTAAAGTGGTGCAGGATATGTATGGGGGCTGTTTACAGTGGTGAGGTGTGACAGATGACTTCAAGCTGGAGTTGGAAGTGCTCTCAGCCCCTTCTCTTTTGCTATGGTAATGTGTAGGCTGACAGATGACGTATGAAGGGCATCTCCATGGAGTATGATGTTTGCAGATGACAACGTGCTCTACAGTGAAAGCAGTGGGCAGGTATAGGAAAATCTAGAGAGGTGGAGGTATTCCCTGGAAAGGAGAGGAATGAAGGTTGTTCCAGCAAAACAGAACAAGTGTGTGAGAGGGTCACAAGTGTAAAAGTGAGAGTACATGGAACAGAGATAAAGAAGTGGATGATTGAACTGGAGGATTTTAAATAGTTAAGGGTCAACACTCAAGACCAACGGAGAGTGTGGAAAAGAGGTGAAGGAGCAAGTACAAGCAGGTTGGAATGGGTGGAGGAAATTGATGTGTGATAAGAGTATCAGTGAGAATGAAAGGCTATAATGAGACCTGCATGGTTTTGAGACCGTGGTACTGTGGAAAATACAGGTGGCAGAGTGGAAAGTATCAGAAGTCAAATGTTTATGTTCTCTTTGGGAGTGACGAGGATGGATAGGAGCAGGGATGAATACATCAGAGGAACAGCGCATGTTAGATGTTTTTGAGAAAGAGTCAGAGTCTAGACTGAAATGGTTTGGACATGTACTGTACAGAGGATGAAGTTAGAACTACCAGGGGGAAGACCTAGAGGAGATTTACGGAATGGAAGTATATATATATGTGTATATATATATATATATATATATATATATATATATATATATATATATATATATATATATATATATATATATATATATATGTATGTATGTATGTATGTATGTATGTCTGTGTGTGTGTGTATATATATATATATATATATATATATATATACATACATATGTATACCTACATATACTACAGAATTATTTGTAAAATGATTGAAACATCATCAAACATAATCCAGTTGGGTTATTTTGCTTGTTTGTTTCCTTTTAGTTAATTACCCTCTTTTTGTCTGAATTTGTTTTTAAAGCAATGAAATGACACGTGTACACCTCATTAATACATTTGAAATAGACAATCCTTTGCTGCTGAAATGATCTTTTAATAATGTATATAAATGTATATGTTAGTACTTTTCAAAACAAAGCCAGCAAACGGGTTGCCATGAAACTAACATGCATAAAGCATAAAGTCTTTTGTTTCCTGGTAGTTGGCTTTCACTTTTGCAGGTTTCCCTGCAGACCAATAAAATTAACAGCATGTAAGAATACAGTTTTACTTCACTGATGGAAACGTTAAAGGCTTGACAAGGAGGTGCATTAAAAACAAGGCTGTCATATTTAGGCATTTAAAACAGAATTGTTAGGTTAAGGAAGTAAAAAACATGGTTGTTGGGAAATCATTCTGGCTTGCAATTGCATACAAATCTCTAATCTAAATATATGTTTCTTCGTAGCCTGAGATAAAACACTTGGACAGGAAACTGGAATCGCTCAAAATTAGCAATTAGCTCTTTCACTTTACATCTTGACAGGGTCAGAAACCAGGCAAAATGTTTTATTCTACTTTTTGTTTCCAAAGTTAAATACATCTGACACGATAACAAAAAAAGTGTCTTCAATTAAGCTACAAGTGAAATATGTTTCTTAGAAAGTAATACTGGGTTTTAAGAAACATGCCATTTGTGGTGATTGCCATGAATGCAGTGATTTATTGATTTATTCATTCATTTATGTATTGTCACATTTCATACATTCTCTATAAAACATGGTTGCACTACTATTGCATTTTCTGTGTAATGTGAAAGTAATTGCTGCTTATCAATAATCCCCATGCATATTGCAGACATCATGGGTTAAGTATTGTGCTTAGAGCTTGTGCCGTTTCCGAATGACTGACAGTCAAAAGGAACTTCCAGGAGAAGATCGGCATGATTTAGTCTTGAAGGTGCTTTTAGATTTAATCTCTAAAAAGCATAGTAATGTAATGACGCCACTGCTTTGCCCTCACCTTGAGTAGTCGGATATCCTTTCAGAGGATTTGCCCTAAAAACTACCAATTACCCTCTGAGGAGTCTATCAAATTCTACTGTCTTTTCTTTTCTGTCTGGACTGGTCTAGTGGTTTCACATAGTGCTGCTTTTCTTTTTCTTCCCGGTGTCCATTTTGAACTTTGAAGCCAACAAAACTTTTTCTTTTCAGATAAAAAATACATTACAAATGAATGTATTACGGGCAGAGTAAATCCATAGGTCTGTATCTTCTCAAGTGGTTTAGAAACCAAGAGGCAGATGTTAAAATGTATAACAGAATAGGACATCATTTATTTGATCATGTTTGAGCAGGGAATCCAACCCCCTGGGGACTTCCTGCGTTCTTGACACTCACAGTTCATGTCATTCTGAATCAGTGTAACACACACAGTAGGACTAAGCACTAAAGCAGAAAGTGAATGCAGAAAAAGAGCAGACAGGTAAAGAGCAGACGTAGTAGATGAGAGAACATCCTACAGTACTAGAAAACAATGTGTGAACAGATGTTTGGTGCTGCAAAGGGTGGGAGCTGCTGGTTTCATTGGTGCTTTAAATTACCGTACTATCTCGGTTGCATTAAACTGCCCTGCAATCTGCACTAAGCCTCAAGCCTCACTCTGTGCAATCCGCTTACCCTTGAATAGCTCTAAATTAGTGCTTGGCTTTTTCACTTTATGCTTCTGAAGGGCCAAAGGCAAGGTTTTTTTTTTCCTCTCCCTTTTTTTTCCCAGAGGAAAGGACTTACAGGAACTTGTAGAAGGGAACGTGTTTTTAATTAACTTACCTTTAGGGTGGTCCCTATCCTGAAATCCATGATTAATCAGATCAGATGGTTTCAGATGAGGGAGCCTGTGGGTGACCCGTAATGCTTTGCTCTTTGTTCAAGGAATTCATTGCACCGAAATGACATTAATAAATTTGAACTTCTGAGACCAAAATAGAGACAGTAGAAAGTAAGTGATGCAGGGGGTTTGTGATTTTTCTCATAATACACACAGTGATATAGCTTCATTTTGTCCACATATTTCCTAAAAGTCTGAAAATCTTCTCGTTTCTTCTTCATCATCAGAATTGTCACCTCTTTTCCATAAAGCCATGCCCTTTGTCATATACCTCGGCTCCTTAATTGGTTGTTCAGTTATTTACAACACGCCAATGCAGGGCTGATGCTTGTAAACAAATGTGTCTGGCTGACGGGTCTAGCAGTGATGCTACATTAAGCCTCCCGCCTGGTGAGATTAAAATTACAGGTATTTAATGTGGCAGAGCATTAGCATCATTAGTGCGTTGTTATGATGCTTGAAACAGTCAAGCAAACTCCTCCAATGACAATGACCTGCATTAACAAGGATTAAATGAGAGAGCTGATTCGGAAGATGACTCAGGAGAAAGGTTATTTGGTAAAAGGGACACTCATAGCAGCAGGCGACATAAATATGTAAAAATGGCAAATTTTGAAGGGCAAGTAAGTAACCTCATTGGATTAGAAATGCAACATCTTCTCTGCTATTACACCCTAGAATTATATCAACACACAATAAAAGGTTATTCACAAAGCTACACCGTTTGCAAACATTACAAAATATATCATCTATCCAAAGAAAAACCTTTTTATCTTTTGCCTCCGTTGTAGCTTTGGTGGATTTAGAAGCATAAAAAGCATTCTGCCCCGCTTTAAAAATAAAGTTAATTTATTATTTAGGCTCCAGCTGTTTTTAAGCAAGTTATCCTTTACAGCAGGCATCTTTAAATTTTAAAGAAGCACAACATTTGAACCATCTGGGGTGTCAAAGAATGCCTGTTGCAAGGGAACCTGAGTAACAGTCATCAGTGCCTTTAACTTTATAAAACTAGTTCATTTATAACCAAATTTCAATTATTTTAATTGCATGAGAAGTGAGGAGAGAAAAATGTTAAATTTAATGTAAAAATGTTGTAATTTTTTGTTTTTTCTATACACAAAAGAAAAGCTGATAGTAGAGGTGGGTCATCACAATTATTATAAAAGGAATAGTTTGACATTTTGAGTGTCATGTTTCTTAAGTTACTTGCTAAATTAAAAAGGAAAAACAAGCATGCATAGAATAGAAAGCCTTTATTGGCATTATAATAATATAATGAGATTAAGCAGCAGCTCATAAAAGTGCACACATGTAAAAGGCTATGTAAAAACAAAATAAGAAACAGACAATATAAATATATATATACACTATGAGAATGAATGAATAAAAGAATAATGCACATAAATGAGTGAAAGAATATTGCACAGTATGAGGTAGCATGTGATAATTAATTGTTTTGTCTTGCTATAAGCATGTAAGCTGTTTCATGAAATTTGACAAATAGTTAATTAAAAAGAGAAGACGGGGTCTCCGGGTCTGTACGGAGTGATAAATCTGGAGAAGCCTAATTCTGCCACAAGGTAGAAGAGTGGTGGGTTCAGGATTGCTTTTAAGTCTGACGCATCCATTAAGTCCTGAACCTCCACGACTCCTCAAGTAAACAAACTGCTTTAAAACTGGAGAGGCTGACCCTGCTCAAATAGGTCCGCAGGAGCCCCGGAGTCATTGTAGTTAAACTGTTGTCCGTCTACCTTTAGAGAGGTTTTACCCCATGCAAGGACATTGATCTTCAACATGTCGTTTCCATGAAGAAACACATTTACATGCGGAGCAACCAATCAAACCGCTCCAGAGGAAACTGTCTCTTTATTATGTTCCGTCTTTCATCTTCTGTTGAGCTCTGCTTTGTTAGCTTTCAGCCGATGTGCTCTTTTGTTGAGACTTTGTAGGGCACATTCAAAGTGACAGATGCTGAAATTGTGAACTGTCTGGAAGGCAAACACTTGCTGCCATGTGTCAGAAGTGAATGCGTCTCGTTCATTTTAAATGACAACAAAATAAGTTGTTTGCCCCCCAGTTTACTACATATTTTAATATCCATGACATTTCAGGTTAAGCGAGCGGCATTTCATTTAGCCTTTTCACCTGCCACACATGTCGTTCTATGTTATACGCTGATATTAAGTTTTACCAGACTGATAACTGAACATCTTTAAAAAATATCTGAGGATTTCCTCCCACAGCAGCCTACAGATTACAGCCTCTTGTCTGAAGAAACATATTAATCTGATGCTTGCAGAAGTCTGCCTTGTTCAAATGAAATGCAAATGGAAGACTGACTGAGTGAAGTGTGAGGAAGAGAGAAAAAGGTAATGAACAATTGCCATGAAATGAACTGCCGTCATAGTCAACGCTTCACTGTGCATCAAACAGCCAGAATGGGATGATTTATTGCTGCTGGGAGAGCAAGGGCTTTCTCTTTATACATGCATTATGTGTTTTGTTGAAACTGTGGACCCCGTCAAGGAAAATGTCAAAAACCTGAAGCTGTCAAATTCAAATTCAGGGCCTGAATGGACAGTCGGAGCCTTAGCATATGATTTTGGGACAAAGAATCCAACAAATGACTCAAAACGCCACCAGGCTTTGGCTTTTTACACCTATGTGTGATATAGTGATGCATCAATCTCCCATTGGCTCTGAGCCCCATAATCAGCAGGGATCCTTTCTGACTCGCAGCAAGTCGGGACAGGCAGTAAATCCAGCTGCAACTCTGTTTCTGCTGCGTCATGCGGCCCAAGGAAACCCCTCTCCGATTTTAATATCCCACTGAGGCTGTGAGCATATTCCTAGGCTCCAGTCGCAATCAGGACTGACCATATTTGCCACTCTCTTTTCTCTTCCATGGAGGAAAAAAGGAGTTGTTATTGCAGCAATGTCGCCGGCCAAGTTGATTCGCTTTGTCACCGCCACCATCTTTGTTCCCCGATCAAGTTGGTTTCACATTTGTGGCTTTGTGACGGGAACGAGAGAGCTCTTAGTTTGCTGGTAGAGAGAAAACTTTATAGGATTGTTGAATTTACTACTAACCCAAATGCGTATTTACTCTCTTTACTCCTTGGTGTTCTGCTCTGGGTGTCACCAACTGCTCAAGTGCTTTCGTCTGCCATCTTTGGTCATGCAAGACTTGATTACATGATATTGTCCACACATAGGGTTGCCAGCCGTCCCTTGAAAAACGTAATCGTCCCGTATTTATAAACTAAAAAAAGTCATAAAATGCCAATGGAAAATGGCATTGAGCTGTTGAGTTCATAAGTAATTTTTTTCTGTTTTACTACAATGACTGTAACCTACAGTCATGGCCTTTGAGGCACAAACATGTTTACAAGGTTTCTACAGACTTTCTGTTTGCACTTTTGTTATTGCACTATTACAGAATGGATGTTCCGCTTTCTTTCTATTGTTAATTAATTTCTACCGGAGTCAAATTCCTTGTTGGACAATGTTCGAACCTGGCCAATAAAGCTGATTCTGATTCTGATTCTAAGTTAATTGCTGGACAATAATTTGTTTTCCATGTGTTCATGGCATTCAAAAATATGCATGTAATTAAGTTCAGGTTCGAGTCGAATAGTTAAAAAATCGTTTCACACACAAAAAAAGGGGCTAAAAAAATTCACCACGCCCGGAAAGGTGAAGGCAATCGGGTTGGCCGGCCCTGCAGATGAGGTGTCCATTATTTATTTTACAGGGAGTTGGCAACCGTATCCACACAACTTGCTATCACTACCACACAGTTACAGCCACACACACGCACACACACACACACACACACACACACACACACACACACACCTATAATCTATGATGTACATGTATACATACTGATCCTTTTATTTCATAGTTTTATAGTTGTTGTTTGAAGTGTAATGGAGTTTGAGTCCTAGTTTAGTGGAACTTTAATCAAACTGTTCATCTTAATATTTTGAATTCTGATATATTTAAAAGAGAGAAATGATTTGTGTTTGTTTTGCATATGTTTGTGAAAGCTGCTGGTTGGGTTCTGTACCATTTCCTCTGTCGAGTCTTTCCCTTTTCTCTCTGTTTTCCCATTTGTAATTCACTCTTGTCATCACCAGCTCATTGCACATGTCCCTCCTTGATTCACATGCTGTTTAGTTTTCGTTTTCCTTCATTGCCAGGAGGTTTCACAGCCTCATGCTTCTGTCTTATTGGATCGCTTACTCACATATTTCTCGGTCACGCGGTTTGCACCCTTTTTTCATCCACTAAGCCCCTCACTTTTTGAACAGTCAGATAAAGACAGCTTCTTGCGTCCTGTCCTAGACACAAGAGAGGGACAAAAGAGCGGGGGGTTTGGGGGTCTGAGTAGTAAAACCAGAAGGATGAGCCAGGCAGGTTTCTGCCGAAGCCCAACAGCACACGACACACTTATTTGCCATGCGTTGGCCAATACATCTGTTGCTGCCAAAATGCTGTCCTGGCATCCATCCCAATACTCCTTGTTCTGTCAGCATTTCAATGTGGGGGAAGGGAGGTTGGGTGTGGGGGGGGCACATGCACAAAATGGCTGCCGCTGTCACTACACGGTTCTTTTAGTGTATGAGGAACAGGGGAACGACTACATTTTCCAATTCAACCTCAACTCACACGAAGGCCACGTTTACACATATCTGTTTTTTGTATTTACAAAAACAGATATTCCCCCCTCTACGTTTTGAAAAATACCATCATTTTACATCAGATTGCTTTCAAAATCTCTTCAGTTACACAAACCCGCATAAATACGCTGTTAAGGGGGGCTATGAGCCAAACCTACAGGGGCAGTGTAACGAGAAGCATAAAGTCATGCTAGCCAATCGGAATCCTGGGAAAAAAAACATCAACAAATGACACGAGTAACTACGGTGGCCAAACAAATTGTAAACACAGGTCGCAGCCATGACCCTGGTGCCGTTTCTGTCGCATAATGTGACGTTCTGAAGCCTAAATGTCCGTTTCCCTCTGTTTACAAGCAAACGTGAAGACGGAGTTTTTGCAAATCTCCACCTTGGCCTGAGTTTTCGTTCTTGGTGACTTTGAGCTTCGTTTTTTTGTGTAAACGAACGGCCAAACGTTTTTGCTACATGTAAACAGGGCCTGAGTTGAGACATTATTGAAAATACAAACAAATCACTGCAAATCATTGCAGACTGTATTACCCCAAGATTTATTTATATATTTCTTGAATCACCTTTGACATATTTCTTGATATGGCCTATATCCACTTTTGAATGTCAGGCCTGCAACACATGCCAACATTGGCACAGGGCCAATTTACTGACAGTACAGAGGTTAGTGGAAAATGAAGACAGATGATTATATATGTTAGGATTTTATGAAATTGTTAAAGGTTTGAGGGGTTTTTCTATAAGATTCTACACTGGTGGTTACTCTCAACGCAGGAACACATCCTGGTTTGTATGACTAGATTGTTTAGCTGAGTTCTTCTTTAGCTGAAGACAATGAAGAGAAACAGATGTTTTAAAACAGATAGGTTCCATCCTGTTTTTCTCAAAGTTTTAGTGATCTTAGGTATTTGCTGAGTTAGCATCTCATGTAAGAAACAATCAGCAAGAGATATATGGCTGAAAGTGTGACATGTTTAGGTTTCTTTGCCCACAGATGTTTCCACAGATAAGGTTCAACATCCGCACCTATAACGTAAAGAACACCTCCCTTTTTTTAGTATAAATAGGGCTGGATCAATGAAAACGTGTGCATTTCTCTCCTACCTTTGCGGTTTGAGAAAAGTGTACCTCCGGCTGGAAAACATTGTGCATGATATAATAAAGCTTGTAATAACTTTGATTCTGTTACCTGGTTTTCTTATGGTGCACCAGAAAAACGAACACAAGAATATTTCATATAACTGAAAAAAGCTAAGATCAGTTTGTGATTGCAATGATGATTTTGGTTAAAAATAAAGTGTACCCATGAAAAGGTTTCTGCCTTTCAGTAGCAGCGCAGTGGAGCTTCATCATGTCAACTCAAAAAGGGTTAAGAGTCAGTGTTCCTAAAGGACGTAGTGTGGAAGTCTCTGGTGTCTACAATGGAGTATAACACTCCGAACTGTGGACTGAGCCCAGACAAAGCAGCATTTCATATCTTTTCAGGAAGAATTGGGCACCTTGTGCTCCGGACCAAAGATGAGAGGGATAATCCAGACTGTAATAAAGAATGTCCAAAAGGCAGGGAGTGAGATGGCATGTGATCGTATCAGTGCCCACGGCAAATGTCATTTAAACTTCTGTTATGGCAGCATTAATTGACAAAAGAGTTTTTTGATCCATGGGTGCTGCCTACGAGATTACATCTTTTCAAAAGATGTCCATGCATTTTTCAACAATCAATCTAAACCACTTTCTGTGCATTTTAAAATGTGAGACCCCTCCCCAGCCCTGCATCTATGTGAAAAAGCTTGGTTTTCACACCATCAATTTTAAGAGTGTTCATGTAAAGGTGCATGCCTGTCTCAGTTGTGTTAACTGAATTCTGTCATAGTTTGAGTCCCGAGCTTGTAGAAGCATTGCAGTCTGACAGATGGACCAAAGCCTGATTGTGATTTCCTTACGACTGTTCTAAGCAACGATGTTTCAGGATGTTCGCAGGATTTAGGATGCAAAGACTCGGCTTGGTTGGCCTTTATCAAAACAAAACAGACTGCATTCTGGGATTTTATGACTATTATTATTGTTTAAGTGAAAATACCAAACTATCTTCACAAAGAGTATTAGGGCCAGGCAACAGAAAAATAAAAATAATATTTTAGAGGAGGAAGATTTTTTTTTCATTATGCACTTTGAGAAAAAAGCCGAAATGTCGAGATTAATGTTGAAGTACAATTTCGGAAAAAGTCAAAATTTCGTGAATAAAGTTGAAATGTTGAGAAAAAAGGCGAAATTTTGACTTTATTCTTGAAATTGTATTACAACATTAATCTCAACATTTCGACTTTTTTCTCAACATATTGACTTTTTTCTCGAAGTGCACAATAAAAAAAAATCTTCCCCTCTCAAATATTTTTTCTCCTGCATGGCCCTAATAGAGGTTGAAAATAGACAAAGATCCAAGATTAGCAAGCTCCGGGGAAATAATCAGATTTGAAGTTCAAGAAGCTGTTTCCAGGAAATGACCACAGTATAGATGGATCAGACTAGTGAAGAGCGGAGACCATCGGATATGTAAAGCAGAAGTTAAGTGTGAATGATGGGCCTGCAGCTCAGCCTAACGACCTACGGCACAGCTGATAGGGAAACTCCCAGGTAACATGGGGAATAGGGAAAAAAAAGCAAAGGACCATTATCAGTCTCTCATCTCTCATTTTTTGCCCCGTTGCATCATTGCTTTTTTATTTTGTTTAATTTTTCATTGTTTTTCCATACATAACAACCACAAACAAGAACCATTTTCAAATCACAACAATCCAGATTGCCTTCTCTTGGCAGTTTATTTCTGTGTCATTACAATTTTTCAGTCCTCCTCTCGTCACTGACATGTAAACAGGACTCATTTCTGCACTGATATTTCACTTTTATCATGTGGGCCAACTGTTCCATTGCAAATATTTGATTGATTTTATTCAACCATTGTTCTTGTGTTGGGGAATCTACTTCATACAATTCCCTTTCAAAGGCTTTTTTACGAGCTGGTAACAGCAATCAACAGCCTTATCAAATTATTTCAGCAGTGTTCCCTCCAAATTGATGTAGTGGATTGTTGTATTTTCCATATATGGAAGCATTCGTTTCAGAAACACCCACTACAAGTTCTGTTTCTCATTTATTTTCTACAAATACTGTTGTACCTCTCTAACACTCCGTTAGTTGTCGGTATAATGTAGATATTACTCTGTATATGTCTAAGAGTTGTTCCATTTGCTCCAAACTCAACTTGGGCTTTATTTCTCTCTTGTAATAATCCCTTAGCTGCAAATATCTGAAAGAGCCCTGGTTGTACAATGTAAAGTTTTGTTTAATATCCTGAAAACTCATAAAATCCTATTTTGTTATCACGGTTCTCAGTGCTGTTGTTCTACTATTACAATTTCAAGTCATAGAAATTTGATCTACAATTTTTATCATATGAGCTACCCCTCAAATGTGTCTAACTTTTTTTTTTCAGACAATATTGAACAACATTTCAGTGTAAATGTAGTTAAAGTGCAAGTTTTTTTTGTTTGCATCTTCCATGAGACTGGATTTCTCCTCCATGTTCAAAGTGCTCACATTTATTTTCCCATTTTGCCTTGTGTTCTTTATCAGACCAAGTAATTAAAGGTGTAATTTGTGCTGCATAACAGCATTCTTCTAAGTTTGGCACTGCCATACCTTCTTTCTGTTTTCCAAGTGCAATGTTTCCAAATTTAGTTTTTGGCTTTAGGCTATTCCTTAAAAAAATGTTATTCTGCATTCTGAATTGTTTCTCAAATATCTAGTGACAGGAACAGGCAGATAAGTCTTATAATGTCTTCTGTATAGTGTCTATTTGTGAACTAAAATCCAATTAAATTAAATAAATCTTACAATAATGTGACTAAAATAACATGTTAGTCACCTCCAACATTTAGCGCATACCTGATTCATTTCCACAATCAGTTTCACAAATGTAATGAGTCATGTGTGTTTTAATATGTGGCCCGGAATTGAGGTTAAGGATTAAGGAGGCTGACAAAAGCGATGAGACTATCTTCGTACTTTATAAAGCTTAATATTTTAATGCGACAAATCTATCAATGCAGCTGCTGTAAGTTACACTATGAAGGACATCTGTTGCCTTATGCTAACCAAACGGGATAACTTTTTCTGGGCCACATTTAAGGCCTTTTCCATTGTTAACACCATGAGTCACTTCTAAACTCCTTTAGCCCAAGGCATAAGCGAGCTAAGCGGCTGCTTATGGCCCTGTGACCACTAGGGGGCCCCCCAAGAGTTAAAAAAGAAAATAAATAAAAAATAAATGTAATATTTGATTTTTAAACCATTTTCATTACCTTATTTCTGGTACCTCTGTTCATTTACATCATTATTTGAGAATGTGTTTGATTTTATTTGTTTATTCTATTTAATAATGTCTGTTTTTGTACATTTGAATTTATTCTTATATGGAGAACATATTGACAAGGTACTGTTTATCTAAGTTGAGTGATTTTAATTATAGTTCTAGTTTTTGTAGTACTTTGTTGTTGCACTTAATTGTTGTTGTAGTTTATTTAAAACCAAAAATAAAGTAGATAACGTGTTTACAGTAAATGGTTTATAAATGATCTATTTGATTATTTTGTTTCTTTTACTAGGCCTACACTGTAGATGACACTCAGTATCACACTTAGTACTATATCACTTTAAATATTAAGTGTAAATCAACCCCAGGCATCTCTTGTAGCTGAATTTTTTACCATTTCAGATTAAAAACCATAGATGGGTAAAAACCTGTCAGGCTGACAATAGGATGATGGAAACAACACTGCTGCAACTGTGCAGCTCTTTGATCCTTTAACTTCTGCTTGTCTGTGTGGCCAGTAGGGGCAGTTGCTGACTTTGCAAAATATTAATTGAAAGATTTTTCTGCAAGTTTGTTAATCTGTTGTCTGCTTCCATGGTCTTAATCACTCTGGATTACAATCTAACTACAACAAAAAGTTCTTACATCTAGTTTTACAAGTGTATTTGTAATGACAGGGAAGAACATGAAATAAGTTTATAGTGGGTGTGTGAATGATCAATAATCAGTATTATTGGCAGTAATAGAGGGCCCCAAAATCACATTTTGCTTAGGGCCCCATGGAGGCTTGGGCCGGCCCTGCCCCCTGGCATCCAGGTGGATCCAGGTCCCAGGTTCTCTCTGCTGCAACTTGATCAGTGCACTGTCCCAGTGTACTTGCATCTTTGTGTAAGATGTCAGGAGCCTGATTCCTTCTTTCAGCACCGCTTTTTTCGGTTTGTATGCCTTGTGCGTCTCCGTGATGTTAGCTGTATTGCTGTTGTCAAAGGAAAGTTGTTAGCCGTGGATTTTCATTTGCCATCAGTGACTTCACTGCCAGGTTTACTTAGGCACCAACTTTATGTGGAACTGTAAAAGGATTTACTATTTTTGAGCTTGGGGATGAGGTTACAGATGGCTTCGTCAACAGTGCTCTGTGAGCCCACAAGATTTGAAGAAATTAAAAAGGGCGAGATTACGATTGAGCAGTTCGATTTACATTTTCTGGGACCAACCTCCCTTCTTTTCTTTGTGCTACAAGTAGATTATGAGCTGGTTTCTTCTCAAGCAGCTCTTCATATCAACTATTCTGACTTGCATTTCCATGTTTTGTTCCTCCACTGTTATCAGCGTGTCTCTCAGTTGGAGAAGGCTGAATCCACATCGGCTGCCCTTGTTTGAGTTCTGAGATACTAATGTTATGACTCTGTCTCAGAACTTTGTCTTTAAACTTTGCGAGGTCTTATTTCACAGTTTTCTTGACATATTTTTTTAAAATCCAGACTGCCCATTGCTGTTACTCACATTCACATTTTCTGATGATAAATTCATCTTCTTGTCATTTTCATGGCTCTGATGTAATTTCAGCTTCTTTCATTTTAAAGCTGGAAAGATATCACTGGTATTTTGTCAGAAATGTTTTATGGATACCGACCATGAGAGGCTCACCTCTACATTTCCATCTCATCATAACACCTGAGAGGAAGTCAACGTTTCTTCATTTCATTGAGGTTCATGGGCATTTAATTATGCACAGCTTTCTTTAGGTTCTGATACCATATTCTAACCAGCTTGTTTGGTCTTTGACTGCGGTGGGTAAAGCAAATTGGAAAATGTGTGATACAAACTTTCCAATTATGTGCAAAATAGTGTCAAAGCTTGAGACATTTGAAGTTCACCTCCACGGTCACTTCTACTGCCCACATGGCATTTTGTTGATACCGTATGTTTGATACTGATGTCTTCCAATAATTTAAACATCATCAGATCTTGGCACAAATACATATGTATGTTTTTTTTCTCCTATTTCTTCTATTCTATCTTCTAATTAGCTGTTTATACTATCGACCACTACTCACTGGTCTGTCTCTAACGTGTATAAATCAACAACTACCACTTATTTATCACTAGATGAATGGCTATGCCTGAGTTTTCAGCTCTCATCAAACCTCCTATCACAAAAAAACCTCAAATCTGGACACATTAGTTTGACTTAAACATTCTGAGAGTTTTCAGTTTAAACAAAAATTGAATGAGTTTTATTAAAAACACTTCAAAAATACCTCTTACCAGAAGCAGGTACACCACCTCTCGAAGCGGAGACGACACACTCCACAGCTTTGTTTGACCTTGAATATGTGACACTATTGTTCTGAAGTAGGGATGCAAATTATCGATTATTTCATTAATTGATAGTTGATAACCTTATCGATCGATCATCGATTAGTTGATAAGCGGCGTTTTTCCCCCATCAGAGATACAAACATAATTTTTTTTGCTTATATAAAATACAAAGGACATTTTAATGTATTCCTTAATCAAATATTTATTTGATACAAAAGTAACAAAAAGACATTTTTGTACCACAAGGAATATAATATAAAGTGCACTTCAAGGCTATTAGTAGTAGCAGCAGCCATAATAGTGTCATTTGTGTCAAGCAAATTTTAAGTTCCAGTTACGTTTTAAGTTAGAGTTTTGGCAGTGTTCAAAATAAAATGATGAGACCTGCTGTATTGGAGCACATTTTCTTTTAGTTAAAACTGTAGCGGGGACAGATGTTTAGAGGAACCTATGTATGTACCGGGTGAAGGCTGATTTATGGTTCCGCGTTACAACAACGCAGAGCCTACGCCGTAGGCTACGGCGGCGGCTCTGCGTCGATTTAAGGCGGAACCTTCAGGCTTTAGGGGAACATATCGGAGAACAACCAGAAGAATATAGAGTGGATTAAAAATAAAAGTTAAGCACTGAGCTACATGTGTCTCCCGTCTGGGCCATTGCAGACTCATTGCCTGAGCATGATGTTACTAAAACCAAACATATCCGCCGTCTCTTTCTAACTTTATGTGCGCTGCGCAGCGCGTTGTGTCGCATTAAATGTGGTCCGGGCGTAATACCAGCTGGTGAAATTAAACGAAAAAAAAAAAAAATAAATAGATTAATTGTAATCGTTAATTTTAATCGGGTAATTTCATAACGGCAATTAATCGAAAATCGATTAATTTTTAACATCCCTATTCTGAAGTCTGTGCAAAGCAGTGGTTTGAAACATCTGTGTGTCAAAGACTTAAGATAGTGCTGAAACGTTACTGTCGAGAGTCGCACCACTGGATTATTTTCTTTTTAGCCACTGTTGTAGATTTGTGGAGTGCTTTTGATCGGGGTCCTGTTGTAGGACCCAGTCATGACAAGGCTTTAGCCAACTCACATTTACCTCTTGAATTTTTTGGGATGTAGAGGAGGTCATGGTCAAATCAAAACTAGTGTCCAGTGTGTAGCTACAGAACATAACAAACTTAAATCTTCACTACCAGTTTTGACAGTGATATGTAGGGCTGTTTGATTAATCGATTTTAAATCGTAATCGCGATTATGTAATTAGAACGATGTTAAAATGTGAAAATCGTAAAATCGATTTAAAAAAAAAAAAAAATATATATATATTTTTTTTTTTTTTTTTTTTTAACCTTGTCTGCACACATATTAATGATTGATACCATATTAATGATTGATGGAAATACCTCTCAATACCTGCGACAAGTGCCCCATTGGAGAGGCTCTTTAGTGTAGGAGGGGGCGTTGTAACATGCCACCGAGCATCCCTCAAGCCAGATGCGGTAGACCGGCTCGTGTTCCTTGCAAAAAACTTGCAAATGTAATGACTGACATTACACACCTCTACCTCCTTCATGGGTTGCATTATTATTTAGCATGCAAAGACCCAGTTTAGTTTAATTAGAAAATGTCTTGTTTTATTTAATTGGAAATATAACTTACTGTATGTTTGCAAGTGCTGATTTGCTGATTTTTTTTTTCAGAGATAAAACTTTATATTTTATTATATATATTATATATATATATATTATTTATTTATTTTCAACTTATTTTACAGAGTTTTGCACTTTATTCATTCATTTTTGGTTTAATAAGAGCAAAGTTTGCACTTAAAGCCCAATGGGGCAAATGTTCAATAAAAAAACAGCATATTTGAAATCATTTCTTTGCCTTTTGTCAATTCACAAAATAATCGTAATCGTAATCGAAAATCGGATTTTGAGAGAAAAAAATCGAGATTTTATTTTTGGGCAAAATCGAACAGCCCTAGTGATATGTGATATATAAGTGTAATTGCTAATATTTTGTGTTTAGAATCCAACAAACATGGTGCTGTGCATCATGGGAAAACAACTGAGATGCAACTATGTCAACCTAAAAACTGTTGTCATGTTCTTTTACGAAAAACAAGGTCAATATTTTTCTGATTGAACTTTAAACATTTAACATACTAGTTGAACCCTCCAGGGATGAAACTTTAGGGTTTTTTTCAATTTCTACAGACGGTTTGACCTTGAAATGAACTTGCTGGAGCTATTGCTCCAGGGAAGATTGAACAAAGATTGTCTTGAATGTTTTTCACATATAAATCATCGGAACGAAAGACCCAAAATCGTTTGGCAATGTCCTTATTACTGTTCCCAAACTGTTGAGTGGCAATAATTGCTTCTCTAAGATCAATGCTGATGGATTTGCTTCCCGGCCTAACGCTAACACGCGTCTTGATGCTCCACACCGCCCAGCTGCCAAAACCTCTGCTTCTATAGATGTGCTCACTGTTGTTGATGGTCGCTTAATTTAGTGCGATTGATTAGCTGCACCTGACTGCTCGCAGTTCCTGTGAAGCCATTAAGGGCGCAGACGGTGGTTATGAAGTGTGACCTCCGGCTTACTTTTCCACTATCATTAGTGCTGGAGTTCTTGATCATTCTGTTGCTGTTTGTTTACCGTAAGTTGCTGAGCAAACACTTTGTTGCCTATTCTTCTTTCATCATTTCCACTTGTGTGTGAGTAATAGTGAAACAACTTATCACTTTAAAATAGACGATGTCAACAGAGAAGCTTTGAAAATGCAGTTACTGTACCGTTGTGCTACTTCAGGACACATCAGAGTTGGTAATCGTCGTTTACTTAAGTAAAGTCTATAACAAGTGACAGACTGTGCCTCCATTAACAGGAGTGATGTTTAACAACATTACATGACAAGTGAGCATGTCGAATCAGCGGGAAGTACTTGATCTAACTATTACTACTATTGTTGTACACTGAGAAAGGAAAGACATTTCGGCTCTGTCCACTGCCGTGCACTTAATTGTTTTGAATGAATATTGAGTTTATTTCACAATCCCAATAATTTAATTTCAAATAACACCAGGCAGTTTTATATGACTTAAACAGAGAACAGTGAACAGCGTCCTGACCATCTTTTATTAGTTAGACTACCGGTAATCGGTTTGGTTGTGTTAAATAGGGTTATGGGGTGTGTGAAGCACTTCTCTTTTTTTCCATTTTATTTATTTATTTTTGCCTTTGAAATCTGATTTAACTTTGAATCCATTCTAGTTAAATACGCCGTCCGTCTCCCCAGAGTTACAACCCACTGAATGATACATTACAGGATTCCTGGAAACAGTAGAAAGCTTTTTTCTGGATGTTGCAACCCTCCTCATGAAAACGAGAAAGTGAAGGATGATGCATTTGTTGAAGGTCTTACTCCCTTCTCCTCACACCAAAGTAGGTCGCTGCTGGTCAGTCTGCACCGCTCACTCCATGTTCCCTACCCCATACACCAGGGATATTCAATTGGCGGCCCGCGGGCCACATGCGGCCCGCCAGGAGCTTTTATGTGGCCCCTGGTCCTATTTCAAAAAAGGGGGTGTTTGTTGAATTTTTTTTTTTTTTTTTTTTTTTTTTTTTTATAATGGTGATGCACCGAATGTTCGGCCGAAAATAGCAAAAAAAACACTTTCGGTGTTCGGTGGAATAAGTGGTTTTTTTTTGTTTTTTTTTTTATAATATTTTTATAACTGGCTACTATGGACTAAAATGGTTGTGCTCAATGCTTAATATAATATTCAAATAAGGAAATCTTGGTGGAAAGTGGTGCTTTGTCATTATGGCGTGTTTTATTAAAAGTAGGTCAATATCAATTTCATTAAGTTTGCACAATGCATGGTTTCAAAATGAACTTGCATTTATAATAATTTTTCTTTATCTGAATATTATATTTAACATTCACAATTACTAAATCTGGAGACAATTAATACATAATTCATATGTAAACTAGATATATTCAAATGTATAATACAAATGTATTATATTTACATAAGTCTTCGTCTTTGAGTGCAAAATACATTTTGAAAACCCCACATTTTCAAATTGTGCGGCCCTCTCCATACAGTCCTTTTGCAGATGTGGCCCCCGGCCGAATATAGTTGAATACCCCTGCCATACACCATATCTCCATATATTTTGGATGATAGTTTATTGTTCAAATAGGATTTAAGACACTGAACAGTCCTAGGTTGTCTTTGATGTACCAAATGTTTTCAGTTTGGGCTGCAGGCAGGCTAATTCAGCATCTGGACTCTTCTGCTGTGACACCATCCTTCTGTAATTAATATAGTCTGGGGTTTAACTGTGTGTTGCTGAAAGATCTATGGCCTTGCCTGAAAAGGGCATCATCTGAAAGGGAGCACATATTTCTTTAAAGCTTGTATAATACCTGTGAGAACTGATCTTTCCTTCCCGAGCGAGCTGCCCATGGGCTCTAGTGCACCCGTGCACCGTCACCCCTGCTCCTCCAGCGCCGTGACTGCACCATGCCAGGCATTGTTCGCCACAACAACAGTAGTTATCGGATGCGGTCCCACCAGATGCGCTGCAGAGCGTATCAGAACTTGACCTTCCACTCTCCTCCACTATCAGCTGAGTCATGTCAACGTACACAGATCCAGCTGGCAAGAGGCCAGACGCAAGAATGCTATCGTCAACCCAGACCATTTTCAAAATCAGACACCATCAGTGGAACATTGAGCCAGACGTTCTTAGATGAGATTTCAAGCATACATCAAAGTCAAAAAGCACATTTTATTTGGATTTTCTCATCCTTTTTAGAGGGAAAATAGCAGAAAGTAAAAGGCATGCAATAAATAACTCCCCTTTTTTGAAATGTCTTATCTTGTTATTATGCCTTTAATAAACATTGACGTTACTCTTTACACGTGCAGATTACCAAGCAATTCTATGATAGCATTCTCAATTTCAAATCTTTTGTATAACTATATCTTATAAATCTAATAGAGCAAAATATTTATGGATTGTGCTCACATATAGCTTCTTTTTTGCACGATAGAGCTTAATCTATAGTTGCAGAAGGTGTCAAGAACTCTATTCTACGTCTTCTATTATGTACTGTAGAGTTTTTTCTTTTGCCAATTGGAGAACCTCTGTCCATCATTCTGATGGATTCTTCCTCTCTCAAATGTGCTTTTTAAACTCATTCATTTCACAGACCCGTTTTCTGTTATCCTAATTAGTCAAAAGATATTCCTCCACGTATTTCTTTTAGTGCCTTTAACTTGTTTTTTGAGTCCTATGTCTCACCGTTTTTGTGACATTTTGCTGCCATCAAGTTCAAAATAAAGATATGTGGACAAATGTGTTGGTACCCTTCCAAACTTACAAAATATTCATGAGTAATTGTTGAATAAAAACTGAATAATTAAAATCAGACATTTGTTTTGTAGTTAAATGAAATCATTAAAAACAAACAAACAAAAACAATGTAACTGACCTAGACCACATTAAAAATTAATATTGTGCATGTATCTTAATTTCTTGGGACACAACCTTTTGAGGCAATTACTCCATTCAAGTAATATCTGTAAGTCGCAGTGAGACCACTGCACCTGCAGACAGGTATTCTGGCCCACTCCTTGTCCCACTCCTGCTCTACATGTCTCAGGTTTGAAAGGTGACGTCTCCAAACTCCATTTTTCAACTTTACCACAAAGTTTTAAAGGGGATTTAGATCAGGGCTCGTAGAAGGCCACTTCAGAACAGTTCAATATTTTGTTCTTTACCATTATTCCAGTTAGGGCTGGGCGATATATCGAGATTTTAATATATATCGATATATTTTCAAACACGATATGGTATGAGACAATATCGTTTATATCGAATTTAAAAAAAATAAAATTTTTTTTTTTTTTTTTTAATGATTTTGATATAGCTTATTTTGTGACAAATTGACTTGAATGTTTTATTTGAGATTTGCACAAATGTTTTGTTATTTGCACAACTGTCAACCTCAGTGGAAAAGTCTGCCTGTTACTGTCTACATTGTATTAATTGCACAGCGTATTTTAATTTAATTGTTATGCAGGAAAGGGATATTTGTTTTATTTTATTCAAGAAGCATTTTTATTCTATATATGCAGGCAGTTTATTTTTATTTCATTTGTTTTATACATTTTGATATTGTGCAGACCTCTGTTAATAAAGGAACCTGTGTGACATTTGGCACGAGGCTTTGTATTAAAACTGACTGTTTTTTTAAGGGTTTGCCTCAGAAAAAAATGAAGCTAACAGAGATGCTATGCTATAATGCTTTGGGGGAAACCCCAATTAAGGCACAGAAAAAATATCGAGATATATATTGAGTATCGCCATTTAGCTAGAAAATATCGAGATATGACTTTTGGTCCATATCGCCCAGCCCTAATTCCAGTGTTTGTTTGTTTTGGGTCATTATCCTGTTGGGGGGACCATGACCTGCAACTGAGCTTTCTGACACCGAGCAGTACAATTTGCTCTGCGCCAGAGCCAGCAAAGCAGCTCCAGAACAAAGCAGTTCATCTTCCACGTCTCAAATTACAAACAGTTTTCTCTGTGTTGAATAAACACTTCATGTTCACATCGGTGAACATTCAGCTAATGTGTCTTGCCAAAAAGCTCCAGTTTTGTATCACCTGTCTCAAGGACATCCTCCCAGAAGCTTTCTGGCTTGTCAATACGTTTTTTGACAAATTCCAGCATCACTTTTTCATGACTTGCTTTCAACAGTGGAAAGCACTTCAGTCATTCACTTTGGCTCAAACAGTGACGGATGGTGCGATCTGACACTGATGTACCTCGATCTTTGAGTTAACCTTGAATCTCTTTGGAAGTTGTTTGGGGCCTTTTTGGTTACTATTCATAATATCGGTCTATTCAATCTGTCATCCCTTTTTTTTTGGGGCCACGTCCAGGGAGGTTGGTTTCTGAAGTTTCTGAAGGAAATCTGCAGTCTACCTGGAGATGGTCTGATAGCCTTTACCTGTGACGTGGTTGCTTCTTTCCAATCTGCTCCAGCAGCTCTCTTCCCTAAAAAATAGGCTAGACTGACCAACAGCAAGGCTGAAAACACTTATGGCACTTTTCCACTAGTACCTACTCGGCTCTACTCTATTCAACTCGGCTTAGTTTCTTTTCCATAACAATTCAGCACCTGGAGCAGAAGTAGGAGGTTGGAGCGAAGCTGCTGTGACGTATTTGATTGTGTGATCTAAACCAGTGATTCTTAACCATAGGGCCGCGGCCCACACTTGGGCCGCGAGCGCCATCTAGTGGGCCGCCAAAAAAAATTCAGTTTTGTACGTGTGGGCCGCGGGACTGCATAGCAACTCCCAACCAAATGAGGAGAAGAAGACACTCAGCTAGCTGTACGTGTAATAGTAAGAGAAATGGTGTGTCTTTACAGAGAAAATCCTTCATTTTGCACAGAGTAGGTTTAGATCCGCCAGGATTAGGGATCGATTAATTGGGTCTGCGCCCAGAGCGAGCGAGCGCGGCGTGCTCATTTATCCCTGCGTCCCCGCGGCCGGGGAGGTCGGCTGAGGCTGCCGCTCGGGCGGTGGGCTCCGTCGTTACTGCTGAAGGATGGTAGATGTAGATGCGTGGGCTGTCGTGTCTGCTGGACTGGACTGTTCGGGCTTTCGAAAAAGCATCGGAAAGTAACTGCTGCAGCGCGACCAGAGAGCTGCGGTGCGGGCTGTGCCCGTCGCAGCTGATCAGGCTCGGATGAACCCGACACACTGAGTCCTGACAACTTATTAATGTAAATAACTTAAAGTAAAATCAAACTAAGTTTTGTCCTCGCTGTATTTTTAAATATGCAACCCGGAATGGACAAATTCATCCTGTTCAGTCTTCCCACTGGGACAAAACCAGTGTCTCATACGTTCAGAGACCGTGGCGTTCAAAGTGCGAAAGTGAAACGCCACTGAAACAAAACACAAAGTTTTTCATCAAACATATCCACTCAAGTCTGAACTGAAGTCACAGAAAAATAAGCTGAGCATCTTAAAACACCCATGTTTGGGTCCAGATACAGCTGTGAAGCAGCTTTCTCCACAATGAACATAATTAAGACTAAATATCGTTTCAGGCTCATCAATGAGCACCTCCACATGCATATGAGAACCTGAACCTGAACCTTAAAATGTTAAGATGTGTTTATATTAATTTAGTATAAAAATGTGTTGAGACAATTAACAAAGAAAAGGGGAAATTCAAACTGCTGGTAGAGAAATAAAATAAGATAGCATTTGAAAAATAAAATAAAATCTACTTTATTTTTAAGAGAAAAAAATATGTTTAATTCAGGTTAAACATGTTAATTGGCAAATATGTACTTTTTTTAATATAACAGTCAGATGCAGATGTTGATACAACTATGAGGCTACTTGAATATATATACACACACACACATATATATATATATATATATATATATATATATATATATATATATTATGATGTTCTGGACCTTCGCTTGAGTAAATTTTCTCTAAATGGACCTCTTAAAGTTGAATACCCCTGCTATACAGTGTTTATATTTAATGGGCCCCGGGCCACTCTGTACTGAAAAAATTGGGCCCCAAGTTAAGAAAGGTTAAGAACCCCTGATCTAAGACAACAACACTAAAGATGTAGAACCTGGAGGAGATGATATAAGTGCTGCTGGGTCTGTGGCTTGTGTTTGATATCAAGTAAAAAAAATGAGAGAGAGAGAGAGAAGCTTCAAGCGGCGACGCTTTTTTTTTTTGTTTGTTTGTTTTGGCTGCTGAAAGTCAGCTGGTACCCGTTAGCAGCTATGAAGTGACAGAGCTCCTGGTAGATCTGGTCGTTCCTTATCGCCCATCTAGATCCCTTTTTAATTCTCTCCTCAGCCACCAGGTTTATGAACATCTGCACCTCAGAGTTGGGTCACCAAACAGACTTTTGTGCAGCCATTGCCTGTCGAATAAGATGAAGAAGAAGCCGCCGTCAGAGTAGCTCTTTTCGCTGATTTCCACCTCCTCCCAACTCCCAACAACCGACCAATCGGTGGCCTGTAGTGTGATGACGTCAGATGCAGCCGACTCAGCCGCTTAGAACCTCGGAAGAATAGTTACAGAAAAAGTATCTACTCGGCACGTTAGACCCCTAGACCCCAAACCGAGGCGAGGCGGGCTGAGTAGGTACTAGTGGAAAAGTGCCATTATGGTGCATGTTACAGGACAGATTTTAGTTTCACATCTTTCCTCAGGTTACCAACTTGTTTTTCAATGTCAGTTTCCTTAGTTTGTCTTAAATGATTATTTTGAACCACAATTCAAAAGCAATGTCTGATCTCCATTAGTCTTTTTTTTTTGTAAATTATTATTTATTAATAATTTGGTCTAGTTTGGGAGGGTATCAACAAACTTGTCCATGTCTGTATGCATTTTTATATTCACTCTCTGACATGTCAAGGGTAATGCTCAAAAACTGTATTGAGGCACAGGATTATTAAAAGAAAATGCCAACAAGATAGCAAATATAGGGTTATTTGCCTTGTGAAACAACTTCATCATGAGAAAGATACACTGCAGCAACCAAATTCCCCTTTGTTTCAACTTGTCAGATATGTACAAGCATGTCTTCTTCTGTCATTCTTTTTTGTGTGGTTTTAGATGGTGTGATATTTGTATTCATTGCATCTAAACCAGCGTGAAAGGGATGACCACAGGCTAGTGTAAGACAAACTTTTGAAGCAGGAAGTATGCCATGAATCTGTCACAGAGCAACCAAAGTATGCCTTGGGTCTCCTGCCTTTGTCTGCCAGCTGCTAGCCACCCTTGTGTACAAGTGATCTTAGTGGGATACACAGGAGTTACACAAAGCACTAGTCAAATAAATTAATGAATTAAAAAACCAAAGGGGCTTTGATTCATGTTTAATTGAATCTGAATTGAACTAATTAAAACTGTACAAGCTTGTGGGGAAATTTCACAGAATCAGTCAGTACGTTTACATGCACTAACAGGAACTGTTGCCTTAATCCGACCAATATCGAATTTTTAAAAGCCAAGTATACACCTTAGCCAGGCTGTAGTCGAACCGAACTGAAGCTCTTCAGATGGAGCTGTTAGTGCCAGATAATGTGTCCTAATCCGAGTTATTCCAGCATGTATACCAACCCATGCTTAGCCGAGCTACTGACCGCCCCGGGAATCCCCCTTCTGGTAGTGACGAGCCGCGGGAGCAGGAATAATAACAGTCACGGCATCACAACAACACGGTAACAGAAACAGAAGAGGGACACTTTATGTGCATCTTACCTCCAGGCCTGCTCACAGAAGTAATGGACAATAACGACATGTGCAATAACAGGATGTGCAATATCTGTCTACTTCATACACACTGTTTTTCTTTCTTTCTCGTACTGCACTACCTTTTGTTTTTCATTCCAATGTATATACTCTTTATATTTCGTAATTATATATTTTTACTCTTTTACCTCTTCCCTGCATGTGTGTGTTAAGTGTACTGCTGCTGCACAAAGTGAATTTCCCCATTGAGGGAGAAATAAAGGATAATCTTATCTCATCTTATCTTATTTAACGTGATCAGGCTTAGTTTGTACGGCATATACAGAGCTGCTGCATCATTAGCGTCCATTTTTTTGCATGTTGTTGTCCTCCTTCACGCTTGTTTACTAATTGTACCGGAAAACGCCAACGCCAAACTGCGTGTAGCGCCACCTAGTGTCGTGGAGTCGAACACACCTCACTCAGTACGTTCACATGCAGTGATTCAACCTGGTTGCAGATCTTATCACATAATGACATGCAGAAGATTGGATCACTTGTCTGATTATACATGCTGTTCTGAGATCAGACTGAATCAGATTGAATAAGCCACTGTAACCAGAGCATGGCTGACTCCGTGACGCTAGGTGGCGCTGTACCCAAGGTAAAAGTGTGGACAACTGGCCGGGTCGTGTCCACTTCTATTGTTTCTGTGTTTGGCGCTAATATATCCCGTGCGTAGATTCTTCCACTTTATTTTGAGCTGCTCCGGTGTCCTCATGAAGCCCGCGTCAGCCATCTCTTTGGCGATCTTTTTATAAAGGTCCGCGTTCCTACTTTTCCGCCCATCCATGAACCTCAAAATGTTTAACTCTTGCATCTGCCGTAGCAGAAAACGCGTCTCCTCGTCGGACCAAAAATGAGTTCTTCCTGTAGACATGTTTTGAAGAATTAAAGAATGGCTAAACACACGCCGCCTCCTTTTCAACTGCTGAGCACGCGTCGTCTCCTTTCACTTCCGGGAAATTCTTGAGCATGCGCAGACTGAAATATCTATGTCCCCGTATACATGGCGTTAACAACCCGGTTGCAACTGGCTTATCTAGGTGCTCCAAACTGGTTGATGAATCCGGCTTGACCAGGTTGACTTGACCTGGTTGAGGTTTTCACATGCAGTTTAAAAGTCGGAACGATGTCTGCAACCGATCTGCAACCAGGTTGAATCGCTGCATGTGAACGTACTGACTCAGTAATCGATTATCTTCTTGCGCGTGTTTACTTGAATTTCTCTGAAACTCCAGTTTAATCCTTCGCTAGATTGTTGCCAATAGCTTGATTTAGATGTGCATGTAACCGCACTGAGTGTATGCGGACTCCAGTGGTTTAGGAAGTCAGAGTCACTCCTGTAGTTCGTGATGCCTCTGCTCCTCGTTGGTGCCTCAGCGTCACTATCACTTTAGATTAAGGCAAGACTCCTAACATGTTTGTCACACGGCCCACACGACACAACACACTTGTTTCTTCCTCGCACCGTCGGCCACCTATAGACTGTAAATGTATTCATTCATTCAAAGTTATTCTATCTTGAATGATTTACTTTTTCCCCCACAGTTGTGCAAAAGTTCAGACTTTAAATAAAAAGTGACAGCGTCTTTATGAGACGGAGGAATTTGCAGAGGCTGGTGCAGAAATGATGGGCTGATATTCTAGTCGAGCTCTCGGTGAAGAAAACACTCTGGGATGAGTGATCTGCAGTATTACCACGTGTTGTCTGGTCACCGAGGGGGAACAGAAGACGGAGGGGGGGCTATACACACAACTCTCCGTTCCCAACACTCCACTCATTTCTCTCATTAATGTCTTCTTTCTTGCTCTTTTAACACAGCTCCCTTTTTTCCACATTGCTTGTGTGAGAGTACTTATTTTCATCTTCAGTCACACCTTGCGTTTATTGGTGTGCGATCCTACATATCACATTCTTAAACCAGTTACATAGATACACATACATACCGTAGATGACCATTTAGTAGCCCGGCCGTTTAATATGCTAAATCCACTTGGACCCCAGGCGTTTATAAGAACCAGGCGGGTATTTGCACCAGGCTACAATTTATTTTTGCAATGAGCAGCACCAGACCATTACTTACAAAGAACATAGATCACCATAGTACCACTGGAACTAAAATTGTACACACTGTACACAACACAACACCCCACGACGAGCTCCCGATCACAAATCGTGAGGTTGCAAGAAAATCAAGCGTGTTTGAAATCCTGGTCTCTCCTCGTGAAGGAATCACAGTTGAAGCAGCTGCGACCCGATTTGACTCATCCTTTCACAGAGAGCATGTACAATCTCTGATGTTACATCAAAAACTATTATTTGTAGTTTAAGTTTTGCAAATTCACATTACAAATCATGTTTTAATAGCAAAAAAAAGAGCGCATTTCCACGTACGGAGCGGGCCCCCGCGTACCCTACGCCGTAGGCTCTGCGTTGGTGTAACGCGGAACCATAAATCAGCCTTCAGTTGTGCACTGTCTGCTCTTCAGAAAACCTCTTTTTTCTCTTCTCATTTTGCTGGACGCCGGGTTCCTCCGCCGAGACACAACTTTTGCGGTACGCGTTCTTTGTTGTGTCTAAAAATGATTCGCAGTGCACACACCCAATCAGAAACGGTACAGATGTTTTGAGATTTGAATATATAAATAAATAAAATTATAAATAATAAAGAATCCCCATAACTGATGAACTGGAGCTGATCAGAGCTGATCAGAGCAGTATGAACGATACTGTACACAATACAATGCAAATACAGTGTTATTACCAGGTTATTACCGGTAGTCGTCCGGGCGTTTAATTGAACCAGCGTTTATTATGCCAAATGGGCTCGGACCCCGGCGGCTATTAGAGCACAGGCGCGTATTTGCGCGCGGGCGACTATTTGGTCATCTACGGTACTTACTTAAATAATCAGTCAACAAAAACAACTCTGTCCAGTTCCTTCTGGAACTGGACAGAGTTGTTTTTGTTAACAGACTTCAGTTTCATTGGGAAAGTAAGTCCCACCTGAATTGTTTGACCCTGTTGCTAAATGTTTTCTCTTTTACACACGATAACGCAGATTGGCTCGTCTTTTTGTAGCCTCCAGATGGCGTTTAAATGAGAAAGAAAAGGTCCCGGGTACATCTGTATTTATCTTCAGCTCGTCCATCCTGTGAAGCATTAGCTGCACTCACATTTTAGCCAACAAATTGCACAAAATAATGACATTCCTTCAACATCTCCCTGTTAAATTATTAGTTGTCATAGATGCATTTTTAAACAGAAATTAGGCTTGCCCTCAAGTCTTTTCAATATCATGCACCCCTGAACCCTCAGTACAATCTCTGATCTTCAACACTTGAGAGGTTTTTAATAGGCTCTTGATTATGGTGCATTTTAAGTTAATATAATTGCTTCCGTCAGTCCACTTTACAGTTTGGAAAGAAAAAAGTTCTAGTCAAAATGACTAAATGCTTTTTATTTCTCCTTTATTCCTTTTCCCACAGTCTCTCTACTCTTCTCCTTTTTTCTGTAATCTCTCCCACTCCACAACTCTGTGAACGTTAGAAACCTCACTGCCAACGTTTCTGTAGAAACAAGAAGCTACGAGTGGATGGGCTGGCAGGGCGGTGTCTGTGTTGACCTCTGCAGAAAGAAGGAACAAAATGAAGGCATACATGGGGAAGAGTTGAGGAAAGAGACAATAAAAGGATAACAGAAGCAGCAGGCGAAGGGCAGTGAATAGAACAGGCAGAGGAAATGATGCATGTTATCAGCCTCTGAACTCTGAACTCCCATCCTGTCTTTTCTTTCTTCCCATCCAAGTATGCACTATCTTCCTCCTTTCCATTCTCGCCATCTCCGAGTGCTGGTGTGAACACCTGTCAGAGAAAATGGAGCGCAAACTGTCATCTCATTACTCCGTCTGCACACTGCTAACATGCTCATGTCATGGCTGACATCATTTCATCGTTCCTTTCTCCCCTAATCTTCTTGAGCAATAGATCCTACCGCCAACTGCTGACAGTGAATACTCATATTTTATCCAGGCCATATGCTGCCACTGAAATCTACATTTTACTTTGAATTTGTTCACATCTGTAAACTTAAACAACTCTAAATAACATGCACGTACTGTTTGGCCGGACAGATCAATATCATACAGAAATCCTATATTGTTTTACAATTGCAAAGGTTGACAAACGATAATTTTACTGGTTAATTTCACAGTTTAACATTTTTTTTGCCTCAGGTAAACTTGACAATCAGTTTTTATTTGCGTAAATGGCTGAATATTAAATCTGCATGAAATATGTTTAGGAAGTAGGAAGAAAGATCACATGCCATTGCATATGAATTACTAAAACCCAATAAACTCCATAGTCTGATACTAATACTGATGGACAGTTTAATTTTAAGTGTAAAGCAGAGGTAGGAACTCAAATTTTCTCCATCCATCAATCTGTCCATTCATCCAGCCATAAACCTACAAACTTGATCTAAATTGCTCATCAACTGTTTACTCGAGCCACTTGGTATTTCTTGCCTTCTCAAGGAAAGTCTAGCATAGCCCAAGCCGAAATGTGGAGTTGGACATTTGCATGGAGTCATGCCAACAGCATGTCCGGAAAGTCATTACAGCAGGGCTGGGGATCCATTCAAATGTCAATAATCGATTCAATTCCGATTCTTAAGATTCAGAATCGATTATGAAGATTTTATTCAATCCGATTCAATTCCGATATTGATTTGGGTCAGTGTTATTAAAACAGTTTTTTGAGCCGTTACCTGAATTATTAGACTGTGTAATTATGCAACATTATATTGAGATTCAACAGCAAGTATTGGCAGCTAATGATGCTGTAAGGACCAATCACCTCCCAGAATGCTGATAGAACTGCTTTCAGAAACATCGTGTGGGTCAGAATTATCAAACAGATCCAGGAAAGCAAACAGAGATGTATGAAATCAGTTTTATTTTTTCCCACATTCCGTTTTAATTTTTTCCATTTTCGGTCTATTTTGGTTTTACATTTTTGACAAGTTTGGTTTTTAGCATTTTATGCAAATGTAACCCCAAGACAGTATATAAAGTAATGAAATATAGACAATTTATGCAATTATAACTGAAATAAATAAATAAATAAACAAAAAAATACCAAAAGTTGTAATGTAATGATGAAAAAAAAAAAATCAATCTTTAGACATACAAATCGATTTTTAGGAATTAATAAGAGAATCGATTTGGAATCGTAAAATCGATTTTTTTCAACACAGGCCAACATTACACACAAAACTGGCCAAAATGAGAAAATCCATAACAGCAATCTAAAATAAAGAAGAAGGAAGAGAGTAAGTGTAGAAATGGTTAATATAAGTGGAAGGTCCAATGACATTTTATACAGTTGGTTCTTTTATTTGATTGTAGATGAGTCTGGTTTTTTTTCGGGGTTTGTTTCCTTCTCCAACACACGTGGTTGAAATAAATGGCTCATTAACAGACTTGTGTAGACCTTGATGACAAGTTGAGGATGATCCATCCAGGTTAATCAGGTTTATCAGACAGAGACGCATCGAAAACACGCAGGGCAGAAGCACCTTATTATCCAGATTAAAAAACACAACTAGTCAATCTTCTCCAAGCTAAAATGTGTGTTATTTTTGTGAACATAAATAAATAAACTACCGGTAAACTGTCTTTCCGTACTGAAGTTTTGTAGTGAATAAGAGAGAAATAAAAAACACACGATGATGTGATCTATGCCTATATCCTCCCTGTTGCAGCTTTATAGGAGAAGCTAACGTTTTCTGACATCCGTGAAACGCTTTTTTAAATTCTGCTGAGTGAAAATGATTGGGAGGGAAAAGAAGTGTCGAAGGAAAGGAAAGAAGACGAAGTACTGCAGGAGTTTTCTGTGTACAGAGTCAGCTCCGGTCTGAAAATGATCCGCTTAAGTTTTTTTCAAGCACGTTGTTGGCGTGTCCTTTGGTACTGCCTAGAGGGGGGTTCAGCTGTGATGTCTTTGCAAATGCTTTTCTTCAGCAGACATCAATTATTAAAAAGTTAGAACTCCCGCACATATCATAAGCCTTTTTAAAGTCTGTATGCTGTGTAGCAATGTGTTGCTTTGACAGGCCTGAAGACATGCAGTGCAAGTGTTTTTCTTATTTTCACTTTTTGAAGATGACCCTTCAAAAAAATAGTAGTGTGGACTGGCTTCACTACAAAACCTCCTTAAGACACGATGAAAACTAGTGAAAGTAAACTAGGAAGGCTACTCTGATCGCTTAAATAACGATTTTCTAATCATGCTTTTGTCGGGAAGCTCTGGTAGTTAGGGATAAAATGTTTTGCTGTTTTTTAACCGGCAAGAAATGGTTGGAACAATATATTCCCAGACATTGTGAGGCTCCTCCTGATGGTAGTCACTGACCTTCTTCTTTTTTCTTTTTTATTCTTTTATTTCATTCATTAAAAAAAAAGAAAAAAACAGTTCAATATAATTACAACAAATCTCTTTCCTTGAATGAAAGGGAACAGAAAGAAGACTAAGCTTATTTTATCTGTCCCTTTTTCCTAAGAAATCAAATTTCAATTAATGTAATAATAAAAAAAAAACAAATTACGCAATTTAAAAAAAAAAACACTTTCCAATAAACGTAATTTACACATCTTTGATGTTTACTCACTTCCACAGTGAACTGCATTTATATTTTGTCTAATTTCTCTCAGTCACAGCACTGACTCAGAAAATGTATATTAGTATGAGTTATCGGAGTTATTGACTGGAGTTGTGTCTATATCAGATCGTATGTCTACACCTGTTACAGGGCAACTGCAACTGTTTGTTGATAAGACAAAAAGAAATAATATTTGTGCTTCCAGGCACTTCCTTCAGCTATCTTGTTTCCACTTCATTTCTATATCCTGTTCGCTTTCACTTAGAGAGAATACAGTATGTGAACTTAAAGAGACTTAATAGAGCACACAGTGGGATCAAATGTCTTATGTGCTTGAGAGGTTTGGTCAGTTCTGTAATAATTCATCCTTTTTTTTTCCTTGCAAAAATACACCCTTGTGACATTTAAGAACTGTAAATGGCTTTGTAATTGTGACAACTCAGCTTTCTATGCTGCTGTGCATTGTCCAGGCGCTCTCATCAGGCCTGGAGCTACACTTTGCTTTTTACGGCTGACCAGTATTCAGTGTCCTCAGAAAAATACAGTGTCTTTTTTATTAATCATCACGATTTAGGCTTAAGCACCACTCTAGAGCGAGGAAATGTCATCTGAACGGTTCATTTTGAAGGTTGGATTGCCTGCAAGCTTGCTGGGAAAAGTCACCCTATCCCTGAGAGCAAAACTTGCATACATTGTAAAATTAAGGGAATTTTATCCAACATCATGGGCAAAGCCCTTCAGGTGCCTTCTGCAATCAACATAAAAAGATCATTTTTTAATACTCAATTCTGACATGTTGTTTAATACCTCTCGCTAATACATTTTAGGTTATTGTAAAAAGGTATACTCAGAAAGAACCAGGAGAAAAGTCACCTATGTGGTTTTTATATTAGAGTCCAACCCAAAACCATAAGAGTGACCATCTTGGTCATGGTTAAATGTCCAACAGTAGCTTTAGGTGTAAGCTTGTCAGTAACTTAGTGCTACACCGTGCACATTGCTGCCATCGCATCACGTTCACACGGTTGTCACATCTGCAATAAAGGACAAACAAGAAAATGAAGTCTAGGTTTCAATAGAGCGACAAAACACGACCATAAAGAATGAAAAATTGTCATGATATGAAAAACACAAATAAAATAAAAAATCTGGTAAATAACCCCAATTTTATTTCTTTGCAGAGAGTATAAACACATTATTTTGGACCACTTATCCAGTTGTCAATAACCACCAATTTTTGCCTTTAAGGACTGCAACATGTTTCAGAAAACGGTGAAGCTTTTACCACTGTGTAACATTGCCATTCTTACTAAATTCTTTTTTTTTTTAAGTTCTGGCGTTGAGAGTACTAAGTGGTGAAATGTTTCAGAGGCTTTTTTTCCCCCTTTTAATGTGCTGCCTAACAGCAGAGGGCTGGGTTGATGTGTGTTGCTTTAAAAGCTCAGTGTGCTGCCATGGTGGAAGTGACTTTGCCAAGGACGCTTATACAACCATCATCACAGATACTCTTTGGATGGTCTTTGGTCCAGGACACATGACATCTATTGCTGCTGTAAAAAAAAGAAGGTCTGGAAAACTGATTCACCTGACCGTAACACGTGTTTCCACCTAACCAAAGACTTTGGTTTCAGACACAACTAGTGTTGTTTCTGTCAGCCTGTTTCAATCGTAGTTTTTAGTCTAGTCTTTGGGTCAAGCTATCATTTTAGTTTGTATTAGTTTATTTATTTTAGTCGTGTCAAGTTTCGTCGACTAAAATTCTGACCATTTTAGTCTTGTTTTAGTCAGAATTGTCCAGGACCATTTTAGTCTAGTTTTAGTCAAAGATTGTATTTAGCCAAACCCATTTTAAAATTCAAACAACGTTATCTTATTATTATATTATTGTTACCTTATAGACTGAAGAATACATTCATTCCAGATACAGAAGACTCTAATTTGAGTTTACAACATGTTTATTTTTCCGCATTTCTACCCGTCTTTCTCTTTTTGGACGATGCATTCGGTTTTCTTTTCCACGTCTATGTAGGAAAGTGTATCCAAAGATGGATCTTCTTCTTCTCCCCCCCAGAGCAGATCCCAGCGTTTCTCTATGTAACTTTGTTTTTAATTGACGTGAACCTAGAGCTCTGCGTTAACGGCATCAGCCTCTAACTCTGCAGCTGCATCTTCTGGATCTGATTCCTGCTGCAGCGACTGGGATTGAGGACTAACGTCACCCAGCAGAACTAAACCAGAGTAAACTACTGAAAACATGGACATTAAGGATCTTTGTTTGAACATTTCGTCTCGTTTTGGCCAACGAAAATGAAGACACATTTTAGCAGTTTTTATTTTGTAATCTACATTTTAGTCTTGTTTTTATTCGTCTACGACATTGGATTATGCATTTAATTACCGTTATCGTCACATGACCAGCATTTTCGTTGCGTCTAGTCTTGTTTTCCTCAGGTGATAAAGGTTCGTTGACGACGATATTCAGTCATAATTTCCGTTGACGAAAGCAACTTTAGACACAAAGCTCTCAATGGTATTTATGAATGTAGCTCCATATTGCATCTGCATTTTTTCCAAATTTTTCCCCAGCCCATGTGGTTTTCTCATCTGATGAATGACAACTCAAGATGAGGGTTTGGAGATCGGAGATCTTACTCACGCTTGCACCCTGCTTACATTTGTCCTACTACATGATAATGTTGAAAAGATGCATGTGTGGCATGCACTAGATTAGTGAAGAAAGATGCACACACAGCTCTTATTTGTTCCAGCCTTCATTGTGTTAATCTCTCCATCAGAACACCATTAAACACAACAGCCTGGTGGATCGACCAACCAGCTCCATAGATTACACATTTACACCAAAGAGACCATGAGGCCATTATCACAAAGCCAAACTGTGTTTTTGCTTGCTCGTCTCTGCATGTGTCTATACAGATAAGGGCTTTTTGTTTTCTACTGTGCATTGGTTGCAGCAGCCAGCAAATAGATTGTTGCATAAGAGCCATGACGTGCCATGTTTGACTGGCAACTTGCGGAGAGAAAGGGAGTAAATATAGGGAGAAATTATGAGTTTAAGGTGAAGAAAGGGAATGAGAAGAAGAGTTGGGCAGTTAGAGAGAGAGAGGAGGAAGAAGTCATGTGCCTGTGGCTTCACGCTGTGCCTGCAAACATGGCAGCGTGAATATCCTTTGCTATTGACCTTTTTCCTCCACTGTTTTCTTTGTTTTTTCCTCAATCCAGAATTAGTTCGGCTTCATTTCTTTCCCGACTGAACAGCTCTCAGCAAAGACAGTCATTTATTAATTACCTCCAGCTCTTCTCCCTCACTCGTAGAGATTCCCAGCTTCTCCTCACATGTGACATATCAGCTACGTGACAGGCCCAATCAGACAGCCGTCCCGGTCCAGCAGCACCCTTGGGTCCGCCGGGACGCGGGAAGAGATACGGAGGGAATACGATCCACTGTCTCTGCTTTATTTAAGTACTCTAACATCCACTTCACATCAAAGAACACCGTTACCAATGGCATTTCAGATGACTACCCAGCGTCTTCAGAGAGTTGTCATCCTATTTATTTATTTTACTCACTTGGCTCTTCTCTGTGTACGCCTATTAGGAATGGGCGATATTTTACCGTTCACGATAAACCGTCAAAAAAATTCCCCACGATAAGAATTTGTCATCTCGCGGTAAAAACGATAAATTCCCATTGATGATGTTTTTGTGTAAAGCTGATTTATGGTTCTGTGTTAAATCCACGCACAACGTACGTGAAGGAAGGAAGGAAGGAAGGAAGGAAGGAAGGAAGGAAGGAAGGAAGGAAGGAAGGAAGGAAGGAAGGAAGGAAGGAAGGAAGGAAGGAAGGAAGGAAGGAAGGAAGGAAGGAAGGAAGGAAGGAAGGAAGGAAGGAAGGAAGGAAGGAAGGAAGGAAGGAAGGAAGGAAGGAAGGAAGGAAGGAAGGAAGGAAGGAAGGAAGGAAGGAAGGAAGGAAGGAGGAAACAAGGAAAGGAGAAAGGAAGGGAGAAAGGAAGGGAGAAAGGAAGGGAGAAAAGAGGAAGGGAAGAAGGAAGGAGAGAGCAGAAGGAAGGAAGGAAGGAAGGAAGGAAGGAAGGAAGGAAGGAAGGAAGGAAGGAAGGAAGGAAGGAAGGAAGGAAGGAAGGAAGGAAGGAAGGAAGGAAGGAAGGAAGGAAGGAGGAAAACAAGGAAAGGAGAAAGGAAGGGAGAAAGGAAGGGAGAAAAGAGGAAGGGAAGAAGGAAGGAGAGAGCAGGAGGAAAGATGGAAGGAAGGAAGGAAGGAAGGAAGGAAGGAAGGAAGGAAGGAAGGAAGGAAGGAAGGAAGGAAGGAAGGAAGGAAGGAAGGAAGGAAGGAAGGAAGGAAGGGGGAGAAGGAAGGAAGGAAGGAAGGAAGGAAGGAAGGAAGGGGGAGAAGGAAGGGAGAAAACAAGGAAAGGAGGAAGGAAGGAGAGCAGAAAGAAAGAAAGAAAGAAAGAAAGAAAGAAAGAAAGAAAGAAAGAAAGAAAGAAAGAAAGAAAGAAAGAAAGAAAGAAAGAAAGAAAGAAAGAAAGAAAGAAAGAAAGAAAGAAAGAAAGAAAGAAAGAAAGAAAGAAAGAAAGATAAATTCCCGTTGATGACGTTTTTGTGTAACAAACATGGCGGATCTGAGAGCGAGATAGATTTATAGTTGAAAAGATGGAGTTGAATTGGTATTTTTTTTATCGTCATTTTTATCGTTATCGGGATAAATGCCAGAAATTATCGTGATAAATTTTTTTAGTCCATACCGACCATCCCTAACGCGTATTTTAAACCATCCTTGTTGTCTTTGGCAGTTCAGTTCAGCAACCCCAGATCTGTGGCACCTTTTAAAACTTCTGAGAGTGGAGAATGTTCAGATATACCAGCTTAGATTTGTTTGTCTTTCCCTCTGAGGCTAATCTTCTTGGACGCATCTCATGAAAGTTGTAGGAACTGCACTGGCTCTTTTATGTGGGGAGACATGACATGCAGTCATGCAGCAGTGGAGCCTACGAGCAGCTTTTGTATGTCAATAATTGTGAAATTTTCACAGCATCCAGCATTCCTGGGTGGACTGACCTGTGCCAGAATGCTCCCAACACACTTGCACTTGCCTTTTAGTGCATGCATGTCACTCACGCACTCCAGACTATCTTGTTCTTTCATCTTCTCATTTCATCTGTCTCTGTTTTTGATTGAGGTTATCCTGGAGTGGGAGGAGTACTGTCCTAGGGATTTACGCCGTGTAGATGTGTGCTGTTGCTCTGGAAGAAGCTTTCCATCAACCCCCCTTTCATCTCTTTCTGTCCATCAACTATCAGCTTTCTGCTACCTGGAATCACGGATTTCTCCATTCCTCGCCACATTCCTACGCTTTCTTTTTTTTTCATTTAAATTTTTTATATCATTTTTTTTTTATTCTTTATTTCATTCATTAAAAGAAAAACAAAACAGTTCAATATAATTACAACAAATCTCTTTCCTTGAATGAAAGGGAACAGAAAGAAGACAAAGCTTATTTTATCTGTCCCTTTTTCCTAAGAAATCAAATTTCATTTAATTCAATTGAATTTCAATTTTAATGGAATGATGTGAGAGTTGAATGTCTGCTTATGCAAACTGGTCATACAGTGGTAATGAAAATATCAAAACTCCTTGGATCAACAATTTCTTGCCTTCATTTAATTTCCCATAAAGGATGTCTTTAATGAGCAGATGCATTACACATTATTAACAATGCTAAAGGGAAAAAGTAAGTGAACCCTGGAGGTAAATATCTGTTGGAATTGAAGAGCTCTCATCAGCATGGAAATGGGAGAGATTGTAATCATTTTAATAGTAAACGTTCAGCATGAAAGATCAAATGTTTGTCTGGATATGCCAACATCAGTTTCCGTGATGCCCTACTTTCACGAGACTAGTATTATCTGAAGACTTGTAATAATAATGTGCTGTCTGTGATTTCTAAAAATGTCACCACATATTACGTATCCTATTTCCATAAACACAGAGGTCAGGGGATCATTTTAATCCATCTCACTAATTCAGTGATTTATGGGCCGGAGTCTCCGGTCACCTTTTCTGCCTCTTTCTCTAAATAATTATAGTGATATTAAATAATGTTATGAGTCTATTTCAATTGAATAGAGCTGAATGTTGTAATAGTTTTTCAGGTAAAAACCAGTAAATGGGTCGGGTCATGGATACCTATAAAAAGCAAGAGGCCCAGAGCTGGAAGAGGAGATGGATATAGGGCCGTATGAAATCCCTTTTATTTTTCCCCAAATTCCGTTTTTTCCATTTTAATTTTTTTATCTTATTTTACCACCAAATAAAATGTGTTTTGAATGTTAATTAATTAAAATAAAGACGACTACGATGGAAATTTACATATTTATTGAGGCAACATAATATGGCACACTTTCCCTCAATAGTTGGAACTGGAAAGCTTCTGAGCATTTTCAGTAAAAACAAATAACATCACATACAAAAAAAAATAAAGTGCTCAATTAGCTTTTTTTCAACTAAAAAATTAATTACTTTAAACAAAAGTAACACTCAACTTCGGAGTTACTGTATACATTGTTACAAAGTACACAACAGTGCTTTAAAGTGCATCAAAAACAAGGTCAAATGCAGCAAACTTAAGTTGTCTTTACAAAAACAAATGGCTTTTAATACTTTAAAACTTCAAACATCTTTTTAACTTTTAGAGAAAAGCTGGTCTAAGTTTCCCACCTAGCAGATACATCACCATTAAAGATATAGAAGACCCCGGGGTTCTGTTCTGCTCTGTATTTAGGCGTCAGGGTTTGGGGTTTACGTTCCTCCTGCCCATGATAACAGTATTTCAGTCAAATTATGTCATTTTCCACGATATTCCATGTTAAAAAGTAGATTCAGTTTTTATTGCTCAATCCCGCGATTCCGTGATCGCAGAAACCATAGGGCCCTGGATGACACGCATATGAAACTGTGTCATGCATCAAGGTCAAAGGTTGTTTCAGTACCATTCAGTTTACCGTTACCATGGCATGTTAAGTATGTAGGCTCACATTTAAAGGAGATTGAGGCAGGATTTATGATAAAAACTCGTAAAGGTTTTAAGTTTTCAAGTAATAATGTCAGATGAAGCGTTCCAAACCAAAAAGAATGATTCCTCTAGTGTATCTCTCCTTTGCCTTGAACAGGCTGTGTGCTGCAAAATGTGCTGCAATTCGGAGGCCAAATTTCCTGCGTTGTCCTGCGGATGTGGCGTCACATGGCGCTGCATGTGCGTTCTCCCCGTTCTCCCGTGCCGGCTTCACTGTTGGCTGCAGTACCCCCGACGGCCATCGTGGTGAAGGGTGGCGCTAGAGAGTCTCATTTTTTAAAAGGAGCCTCATGCTCCTTTAAGGTTTTGTCAACTTTCCCAATGTGACACGTTGTCCCTAAAGTCGAGCTGCAATGTCTATGATCAGACACTTCTAGTTCAGTACTCAACATTTACATTGACTAAATGGTTACTGTTTAACAAAACGCACAGCCTTGATGACCATATCCAGGGATTAATATCAGCAAATCATCGTTAAACACAGACTTGGCTTCTCCTTTGCACATGCACTGCATGAAACAGAGAAATTGGGGTGTCACTTTCTAATTACCAGAGGTCCGGGGGTATTAATCCTGTACATACTGCATAGGGCATGAGGTGAAACTCAAACACTAAATGGCAAATTAACACAGAACACAAGTTAATTCCACGAGATTTTCTTGCCACTGTATCAAGTTTCAGATTTTTCAGTAGTTTCCAAGATTCAAAAGATTAATTTTAAATGCTGCCTCTACTGTATTTTTGTACGGAAGAGTATTAGGGACAGGCAGGAGAAAAATAAAAATAATAGATTTTTTTTTTATTATGCACTTCGAGAAAAAAGTTGAAATGTCAAGAAAAAAGTTGAAATGTTGAGATTAATGTTGAAGTACAATTTCGAGAAAAAAGGCAAAATTTCGACTTTATTCTTGAAATTGTATTTCAACATTAATCTCGACATTTCGCCTTTTTTCTCGAAATTGTATTTCAACATTTCGACTTATTCACATTTGCATGGCCTCAATACTCTTCCGTAATATTTGATTGTTGGAAGTTAATAACAGTCTTCAAAATCGGTGTCAACTATTACTCTTTGCGAAATCATCTTTTTTAAATATTTGTTTCTTTAAATGACATGTATGCCAAATCCATATGTACAAATCATCTACCACTAGTGTAAATTTACACTTTTGTAAAGTAAATTTCCTGAATGGAACAGCTAACAGCAGATTCACCCTGTGTTTGTTTATGCACTTTGAAGGCCACTCCAGCTTGATTAGGATGATGTTAACACTAATTGGGCCCGTGGCTATCCAATATTATAAAGAAGTGCACACACTTGCTTGCACTTTTTAATCCCTCAACACAAATACACAAGCTCACACATAAATGTGTCTTCCCATGCACCTGTACACCCGGCAGCTATAAAACAGTCTGACCTTTCCAGAACATTACAGTTAAATGGCTCTGTCTGAAGGTAATAAGGAAAGGATTCTGCACTAAACTGTTTTTATTTTTCATACAACACGTAAGCGTTGCAGGCGATGCACACCTGTCTTTCAGAATTCTCCTTTTTATTTTCTCCATTTTAATTTCCACCCCTGTCTTGTTATAGTTCAGTCTCTCATGTAATATCTCAGCATTTGGGAGGGTGATGGTAGTGGGTTGGGTCAGTCTGGTGATGCATAGCCTACAAACATGATGAATAATGAATCAACACAGTCCCTAACGAGACCATCCACCTGAAATATTTACACATTTCTGTCTCCTGCTTCTGTTTGATTGGCATCTTACCAGAATGTGAAAGGATGTGTTAATGTGAAAAAAGAGTGATCTGAATCTGTGTAAATGTTCTTGCATGTGTTTCTCTATAAATAGATGTCTGTACATGAAATCAGAGGATCTGTAGAAGCGGGACAAAATATTTGCAATGGAAATTATATTGTTCTATTGATGATAAGACTATAATGCACATCCGAAATGGTTCATGCGGTGGAACATTCTTTTAAAAGCATTCATATTTGTTTGAGATGGCCTTAGGTTATTTCACAGAGTTGATGAAAAGTCCCCCTGACAGTCCACAATTATATAAAGATATACTTAATACTATTGATGTTGTGAAAAGTCTGCACGTTTTGTTTCTAAGAAGATGATCAACTGAAATTCATATATAGCAATTTAGCCAAAAGAAATTCTGAAAATCTTACAATCAGCCAGATAGAGGATGTCACTCGACTTCTTTTATTTTATTTCAGATTTGTAACTCTAATTACGCAGTGACATACTGCTGATGACACATAAAGCCTAGCCTTTTTACTCCAAACAAGGTATAGGATTACAAATGTACAGATTTATTCCATATTTATTCTACAAAGAAACACTTAAGCTGGTAATTATTAAATAATACAATAATATGCTGTAACAATGCACCTTTCAATAACCATGTCTACATCATACTGCTGCACCTTTCACTTTAGAAAAAAATTATATATGTTAATAAGAGCTGTCATTTGTTTATTTACTGTACAGTGAGCGAAAATAACCAAGTCAAATTCCATGTCTTGTCTGACCTGACTTGGCCAAATAAACATGATTCTTTTTAAAAAAAAAAAAAGAAAAAAACATTTTTAAGATATCAAACTGTCCTCACAGTTTTTTAAATGTGTGTGTGGGGGGTGGTTAATCTTGGCATTTAGCTCTGGTCTTACATCCAGTAGGTTTATGTCCTCTCTGGGCTCTGGGTTGAATGGTAAAGACGTTACCATTTTATGACGTTGCCGTTCCATCTCAAAACACTTCAAAAGTGTTTTGGCATTGAAACTAAGCAATAAAACGATTTTTATTCTGTCATGTTCCCATTGCAAACACACCTTAAGTTGTGCAATAGTCCAGAGTTGTTGTCACATTTGTCATTTTTAAATTTTCTGCCAAGGGCACAGATATAACCCTGCACCATGGCAGATCCTGGCTGCTGGATTCGTTGTCTTGGTGGTGCTTTCTTTTTTCTTCCATAGCACGTCCATGTTTTTCCTACCCAGATCTGGAATACTGATTTGTCTGATGAGATTACATGTTTCCACTGTGTGATGGTCTGTCCCAGGCGCCTTTGAGCCCAGAGACATTGATACCTGTGGACGAGGTTGAATGCAGCTTAACCTTTGCACAGTGCAGTGTTAAGAGACATTTGTGACTGTAGCTCCAGATCATAGTGCGTGACAAAGGTTTTCCAAGGTAATCCCTCGGCTTGCCTCCCTGATGCTGTGTCATCTGAGGGGATCAAAAATCAATTCAACTCGATTCAATTTTATTTATGTAGCATCTATTACAATAGAAATTGTCTGTAGGCGCTTATCAGAGACCCAGAAAATGACGCCTGAGTAGATATCAAAGAAACTGTGGCAAGTAAAAACTTCCCTTAGTGGGAGAAAAACCTTTAAGCCAAACAGTGGCAAGAAAAACCTCCCTTTTAAGAGGGATGAAACCTTGAGCAGGACCTGGATCAGGTGAAATCAGTGAAGTAGCTTTTTTTTTATTTTTTACGATTATACAAGGCTTCAAATTGCGGCCATCAGCACCGCAACCCGATTAATTGGATTTGAACGGAAGAAAATGAAAAATTATTATGAAAAACAATACAATAAGTACAGTAGGACAAATTGTGACTGGCCCGTATTTCCCTGCTCTTCTGATGCCGCTGCATCCTGACTCGCTCTGTAGCGTCTTTTTCTCTAAAGCCCGCGGTGCAGGTGTGTTTTTTCCAGAGAAGAACATGGTTATGGGTAAATGTTGTGGCTCTTTTTTCTTCTGGGCAAAAAGACTCTTATAAACCGACATGCCACCATCGATTATATTTGAGAACTGTAATGAACGATTCATCAAAGCGTCCCGTTCTTGAGCTGCTCGCTGAAGCTCATTGGCCGTTCTCAGCTTGTTGCTAAGCGACCAACGTTATTGACACAGGAAGTGAAGACGCGGGGAGACTGTTTAGCCAATCAGAATGCAGAACACGATGCATAATGCAAATCTGTGAAGCAGCGAGACGTGAAAGGTGAACCACGTTATAGCGAGGGATTACTATATTGTCAATATATACTCTCAGTATACTCAAATATATATTGTCAATAAGCCAAAATATATTAGTAGTCACTACGTGCTGGAGAACTAGGAGTTGTATGTACAGATGACTGATGCAGGGTTAGTTGATGTGTGGGAACCTTTTTGGCTGACAAGGCCATGAAAGCCACATACTTTAAAATACCATATAACATTTTTTAACACTGAATACGACAAAATAAGACCACTGAATTTGTTCTTTTTTAGATGTGAGAACAACTGCTCACGTGTATACAGTATATAGAGCCAGATATGGTCAATGAAGCAAACCTGAAACGATGCAGAGTGTGGTACGTGACAGGAAGCACAGGAAAGTTTTGACAATCAGTTGTGTGGGTTGAAGTCCTTCATTTCTGTCTGCTTGTGTTTGCTGGCCAGCTCTGCTTGCTGTCTTGCAAGTCTTTTCCAATCTCCATAGTGACTCGAACCCATTCACCCACATGCCTGAGGCCTTTCAGGTCAGCAACTCAAAACCTCTGATGGAGACACCAGGGATGTAACTCAGGTCGGCTTTTTCCACCACACACTTGTGTAGATGAATGGTGAACTTAAAGGGAAAGTTCCGTTTTTTACAACCTGGACCTTATTTCTGGCATTTTTTATGGTCGTATACTCACCCAGGCAAGTTTGGTGTCATTTGGAGTCCTTCGGAAGATATTAGGGGTTTTTTTGCGAGCCGCTTCTCCATATAACGGTAGTGAACGGGGCACAGCGGGACACAGACGATGCAGCGTCTAAATAACACATGATTGCCGCGAAACTCGTTCATTTCTTTTATGAATCACTAGATCTGCTTCTGCGCGTCTTCCAGGACCTGTTGTCTACATCCGGGGCTGTGTGTGTAACAAGGAAATCAGTTTGTAAACAAGACCTCTGACCTGCATGACGTCATCTCTGTAGACAACAGGTCCTGGAAGACGAGCAGAAGCAGATCTAGTGATTCATAAAAGAAATGAACGAGTTTCGTGGCAATAATGTGTTATTTAGACGCTGCATCGTCTGTGTCCCGCTGTGCCCCCATTCGCTACCATTATATGGATAAGCAGCTCGCACAAAACTCCTAATATCTTCCGAAGGACTCCAAATGACATCAAACTTTTCTGGGTGAGTATACGACCATAAAAAATGCCAGAAATAAGGTCCAGGTTGTAAAAAACGGAACTTTCCCTTTTAATGAGACGAGTTTGCTCATAAAATTCTCCAAAGTGTGCTTTGAATGAATGCAGGAGATTAGATGTGAAGCCAGCTAGCTGCCGGAGATCAAGCTGTTGAAAGGGTCACTTGCTGTGCACGCATCTTCAATTCTCTCAGTATGTTTCTATCTTCATGTTGACTAAGAAGTGCTACAAATCCTCCCACCATACACGGAGAACCATCAGTGCCATCAGAGGGACCATTTCATCGAACAACATTCATCATTGTATATTAAACAGCACAGTAGCTGATTTAAAGGAGGGTAGGTTACGTCTTGACCTCACAGCGATCCGTGTACAGTAATCCCTCGCTATAACACGGTTCACGTTTCACGTCTCGCTGCTTCACGGATTTGCATTATGCATCGTGTTCTGCATTCTGATTGGCTAAATAGTCTCCCCGCTTCTTCACTTCCTGTGTCAATAACGTTGGTCGCTTAGCAACAAGCTGAGAACGGCCAATGAGCTTCAGCAGCAGCTCAATAACCGTCGCTTTGATGAATCGTTCATTACAGTTCTCAGATATAATCCACGTGGCATGTCGGTTTATAAGAATCTTTTTGCCCAGAAGAAAAAAGAGCGACAACAACGACCCATAACTATGTTCTTCTCTGATAAAAAACACACCTGCACCGCTGGCTTAAGAAGAAAAAGACGCTACAGAGCGAGTCAGGATGCAGCGGCAGTCAGAAGAGCAGGGGAATACACACCAGTCACAATTTGTCCTACTGTACTTATTGTATTTTTTTTTCATAATCATTTTTCATTTTCTCCCGTTCAGATCCAATTACTCGGGTCACGGTGGAGCGGGGCTGATCTCCGCAATTTGAAGCCTTGTATAATCATTGTAAAAAAAAAAAAAAAAAGGTTACTACTTTGCAGATTTCACTTATCACGGGTTCTGTTTGGAACGTAACCCCCGGCGAAAAACCAGGGATAACTGTAGTCTCCTGCATTATCCAGTAAAAATAGGATTTTGGTGTCAGACCCTCCTGTACCCCTAATGACAGCTGGGATAGGCTCCATTCACTTGCAACGCTGAACAGGAGTGGTAGAAAATGGATCGATGAATCGCATTATTTCTAACACTGCGATTTCTGTAATGTTTTACTTTAAAATGTCAGTGAAATTATTCATTACTTATGGTGTTAAAAAAATGTCAGCTAAGATTCATCTACGAGCCAGATGCAGTCATGATCTGGCTCAGGAGCCATAGGTTGCCGTCCCCTGTACTACGTAAACAGGTGAAAGCAGGAAGCAATGAGGTGGTCAGGTGGTCAAGCTGCAGGTCTGAATGTCAGTAAATATCCAACAGGGACATTTATATACACAGATGGAGGTAAACACTGGGAGTGTTTCGGCAGGCCCTAGCCCTACATCCGCCTAAATGTCTGGAATCAAGAAGCCAATTTTTGTTTAGATTTAGAGGAGTCAAAGTCTGGAATAGTTGGTACCATATTGCAAAACATTGTAGGTCCCTATCCATGTTCAAAAGTCGCTCAAGAGAGCATTTAATTCAAAAATGTAGTCAAGAAAGCTCTTAATGTTCTTTTGCACTTCATATTCTGTGTTGCCATTTGTTCAGCTTAATACTCATATTTTCATGATCATGTGTACAGTATTTTTTTTTTTTATTATTATTATTTTTTTATTATTTTATTTTCATTCATGTTCTACATGCAATGTTTATGATTTATTTTTATTTTTATGATTTTATATCCTCATAAGGATTTTGTTAAATGTTATTAGGTGGGGGCTCCTCATAAGCCTACTGGCTTGCTCGCTCCTCCTTGCACAGTTTCTTTTAACTGAACTTACTTGTGTAATGTTCTTTTTTATATTATGTGCTAAATAAATAAACTAAAAAAAAACTAAAACGTGTCAAGCCTGCAAAAATGTGCAGAAGAGAAAAAAGAGGGGTCAGGACAGCACAACAAACCATGATAATAATACAATAATACTGCTAATTAATAACTGGATTGGGCAGAAGGAGGAAAGGAGAATAAGAGGCGAAAAAAGCTGAGGAGCGCCACTCAATGGACCATGTTGGTGCCCCCATTCAGCGTCGGCCTATAGCAGTATATCATGGATGAATGATGAGCCTATGTTTAAGACAAGCCTGCTATAGGGTTTTTCCTGCAGCTGTAGTTATGACTACTGGCCCTAACACACTACAGTTTAGCGAAATATTTGTCCAATTCAAAAATACTTAATGATTCCCCGAAGATAAATGAATTGTCCAAGTAGTCCTGATTTAAGTGGCTTCAGAGAGTCATTGTGGGGGTTTATTGCTGTGGGCAGGAAGCATCTCCTGCAGCAGTCTGTGCTGCAGCGGCTCTGAAGAAGCCTCCGCCTGAAGACACTCAGTTGTTGAATCAATGTGTTGTAAAACAGAAGCTAAGAGTTGTCGATGATCTTCATTTTATGAAGTATCCTCCTTAGCACAATGGGCTGCAGCCTTCTGTATCAGTCTGGTCAGTTTCTTTACGTCACTGGCTCCGATGCTACTACAAGTTAGTCAGTAAATAAGTAAATACATGTTTATTTATGTAGCACCTTTCAAGATAAAAGCTACAAAGTGCTTTACAATAAAACACAGAGCAACACAGGGAACGTAAATATATAACAACAAATAGAACTAAGCAAAAGCAAGTTTAAAAAATGTGTTTTTAGCTGCTTTTGAATAGAGATCACAGAGTCAGCAGATGTGTGACATGCAAATACTTGGAAGATTTAGTTATTAGCCTTGTGGCAATGTTGTGGACTACCTGAATACATTCCAGTGGGTTTTTTTTAATCTAAACATATAAAAACAGCGTCACAGTAATCGAGGTGTGATGAAATGAAGGCACGAATGATCATCTCCATCTCAGATCGTGCCACAATTGGGCTCAGCTTGGCAATATTTTTGAAGAAAAAAAAGAAAATAATGAATCAGCGAATGAATATGAGAATCCAAAGACAACACGGGGTCAACAGTTACCTCGAGGCTAGAGCCTTTGGGATAGCAGTCTTAATGTCTTCGGGATGGTTCAGTCTTACTAACCTCCTATCTTACAAACCTCGTCTCCTACTGTGGGAGGAGACAACAATGGAGCAGCAGCAAGATCCATGACTGAGATGGAAGATGAGACAGCTGAGGGAGGATCCAGGGAGGATGGGAGATCTGCTTGGCAGGAAGGAGAGGAGGATGCAGAGCTTGTTTCTGGACTTAACCTGTTAAAGGGTGTGTCCGGTTCATTAGTTCAGCCATACTTGCATATACTAGTGATGCACCGAAATGAAAATTTGTGGCCGAAACCGAAACCGAAAATAATAATAAACACTTGGCCGAATACCGAACAATACCGAACATGGTTCTTCGCAGTTTTTCATTTATTTTGCCAATTTTTGCACCATTGCATAAATCAAATAAATTTGATTTAGGCATGCTTTTAAAAGAAAAATATCTTTTACAAAATTAGGTAGAAAACATTTGTTGAACATAAAAAAACTGAACATTTTTTAATTTCCCAGCATTTCTTAAATATTCCAGCAGACATTATACCAGCAAAGAACAATAACTTAAAATAAATAAATTAGCAAAATAATTTTTTTGGCCATCTTTGAGCTTACGTTAGGCTTAACTGACTGAACATTGTAACATAGGCCTTAAAACAATAAAAATGCATTAAAGCACTCAGGGTTTTTTATCATTTCAAATGATAAATCAAACTTGTAGCTGAAAGACTTTGCAGATGTGCCCCCTCTAGATATTTGAGCAGAACATTCATTGCAAACAGCCATTCTTGTATTATTCTTTGCCACTCTAAAATACTTCCACACTGCTGACATGTTTGCACCACTTCACTCCACGCTCTTCCACGTTTGATTTCGTCATCTAAACGCACCTGTAATAGATTGATTTATGCTGTTTTGGTTCCACCTGCTGGTGAATGTTAGGTAAAATTCTTATGTGGTTAGTTTTTTGTTGGCCAACACTTTATGTGGTGCGCAACCATTACCGGAGCGTTATGTGGTTAGTTTTTGGTTGGCCAACTATTTATGTGGTGCGCAACAGTTACGGAGCGGCCAGTCTATTTATATTACAACGCCGTTATTAATTGTTCGGTTTTTTTCCCACTTATTCCACCGAACACCGAAAGTGTTTTTTTGCCATTTTCGGCCGAACAATTTCGGTTACCGAACAATCGGTGCATCACTAGCATATACTGTATGTTATCATCCTCCTTCTGCTTGAAACCTGTGTTCTTCCCTGGCCATACATACATATCTTGTTCTGCTGGAGCTTGTTCTCCAGCTTCCTCCTCTACGCCTCTTTGTTGTCTCTCATCTTGAAGAATAATAATAAACCTGTCTCTCTCCCTGAAGGCTCTCTTGTTCTTGTTGAGGGAGCTCTTTCAGGTCACTGTTGTGGTGTGGATGACGTCCACAGAGAAGTTGATGTAGCCACTCACACACTCTGTCATGTTGTTAATGTCATCTCCATGTGGCTCCCAGTCTGTAGCCTCAAAACACCCCCACGGAGGTGCTTCAGCTTCCTCGGACCACCTCCTCACAGTCCTTCTGGCCACAGGTTGCCTCTGGATGATGGGGTTGTAGGTGGAGGAGAGAAAAAGCGGATTACGATCCGCCTTGCCGAGAGCAGGTCGTGCAGAGGAGCTGCATGCATCTCTGGAGTTTGCATGAAAATAAATCCAACATTTTGTTTTCCCTGGTGGAACGTTTGACAAACAGAGAGAGAGAGAGAGCTGTGTCCGTCCTAGCTGACGGCGGGATGTAAACTGCCACCATAATAACACTGGTGAACTCTCTGTAAATAATAAAGACTCCCAGCAGAAATGGTAGAATGTCCTGGATTACAGCGCTCTTGCGTTTCCCCTCCTCTTCAAGTTTGTCTCTGCCCGTATCGTCTGAAAGCTGGGTGGGGAGACACAGAATGAGGGGATATAATACTGCAGCCACAACTTCAGATTTCACCTCCTTAGCACTTTAGGCTCCAGCATCTATTTTGCAAGAGGCCGCACATTACCGATGATCACATTTGGAAGTGCTGGTTTAAACGTCCTCTTCCTCGCTCTCTGCTTGGCAGCTGCTCTACATTCATGGCGTCTCCTCTTCAGCTCATCGTTGTCTGGGGTCTCAGGCGGGGTATACTTTGACTTTGTGATATGTGATAGGTTACTCATGATAACGATGGTAAGAAATGAAAAAGTAACAAAGGAAATCCCTCATTCAGCACCAAAACTGGGATGAAAAATAATTCAAAAACCAACTAAATTGATTAAGAGACTTCATTGAACATCATTTGAAGATGCTTTCTTCTGATCCTGGATCCCGGGTACTGGATATCCAGGTTCTAGTGTCCATCATTTTCAAACAATTAAATTATGCACTAAAGAAGAAGAATTGTCCCATTCAACTCTTCTGAGTCACACTATTTTTTAAATATTTGAATGATTTTCCGGTGGATTTGTGGACGAGGTTGAGATCTTCTGCCAACTTCACTCCAGTTCAGCCTTTCATGGCTAAAATCTTTTAAAAAATCATTATGACAATCACCCGTCGATATCACCTCTTTGCATAAAACCCCTAATCACAATAAAATACCCCTGTGCCAGCTTTCTTTTGTAATATTAAAAATAAATAGACAAATCCTCATATTCTAGTCCCGTCTGGGGTGTTTAGACTGTCCCGATTACATTTCTTAATGCAGCTAGAGGCCTACTACTCCTTCCAGTCGTTTCCAGTCTAGCTGCAGCCGGTCTTTACGTTGCTATTTCTGCACGTTCTCATATTCTGCCAGAGTCAAGTAGCTGTCAGATCAAGGGCTGCGATGTCGGCGGGGTTGTTGGCATATACAAGGAGAGCGTTTCTTCTGCGAGCATTGACGTGCGTTCCTGCACAAGGGCTGAAGATGGAAAGATCCTAAAACGCCAACGTGTGTGCTCAGAGTTTGTGTCAGCTTGTGCAACTCTGCATCTTCAAAGATTAATAGCTGCCTGGAAACATGTGGAAAATGTCTTATCTCAGCCCTTTATTCAAGTCTGGACACAATTTGTTATAAGTGCCCGAGAACTTGCACGTTTTACCCAAAAAATGAGGAAAAACTGTTTTCAGCTTCCTGTTTTTAAAAGGAATCAATTTCTCTTTCTGTCTCCTAAACTCCTCGAAATAATCATTCTGCACTGATGTACTGTAATAATATATAAAGTTGGGAGGAACCAACTTTATGCTACTGAGTTATTGTTTGAAAGCCTGTCTGAGAAGATAAAATAAGGAATGTGTTTAGATTTACATCAGTATTCTGTGCCTTTAGGCTTATTGTCTCTTGAGAAGAGACATCACCATATCACTTCTTTTTTTTTTCCTTGTGAGGTTTTCATTTTATCGCCGGTCTGTCTTGCAATTTTCACACTGTCAACTCCCATGAGGCTTTGCAACAGCATTTGACACCACAAAATTGAGCGTGGGCCTTGATGAAAAATGGTGGCACCCGCTTTCTTCAATATGACCTGTTTATTCCCTGCGGTAGATGGCAGTGGCCTAAAATCAACTATTCAGAATCAATGGTGTTACACAGAAACAGCAACTTCAAATAATAAACTTACACTTTCAGCTCTCACCTCAGTGTAGTGAAGAAAGGTGAAGGGAAAAAACAATAAATCCATTGGCTTTTCAACTTGGATTCATGGGTCTTTGCTAATTATTTCTCCACTGGAGGCATAGACAAAGCTAAACAGTTTTTTCGTCCTTTTCTTCTTCAGACTCACTTACCAGCCAGACGATGTGAATTGTGACTTTTCTCAAGAGCCATGTTCTTTCATCTTTTTCATTCTCTCTACTTTTGAAGCCACAGCTAGAGTTAACTGTCCAGATCAATGATACCAGAGCTAATTGGGGGGACAATAACAAATATATATATATATATATATATATATATATATATATATATATATATATATATATATATATATATATATATCTTCTTTTGAATTAGAGTGAAATGCATGCACATTTCAATCACTGCTTCTTCATGGCCACTTCGTGCAAAAGCAGCCAGACAACCATGTGCTAAAGGTCAGAATCTGGTAGGGTTAAATTATTTTTTCCTTTTTGTTTATTCATCTTTTGCACTAATCAATGTTTGAACTCATAACAGAGACGTCAGTTGCTGCTTTTTCTCTTTAACGGAAGGCACTCATTTTGACAACAGATGCACATCATTTCGACATGACTTATCAACAAAAAAAAAAACCCCTCTATATACAGTAGAGCGTATTTGAGCATGGCACGAAATTCATGTTTGTATGTGTAAGAGAATGGATATTACCATTCAATTAAAGGGCCACATTAGTGTTTCTTTTCATGAACATTCACTGCTTTCATTTATAGGGCTGGGGATCGATTCAAATGTCAAGAATCGATTCCGATTCTTAAGATTCAGAATCGATTATCACGCTTTGATTCGATTCCAATATTGATTTGGGTTAGTGTTATTAAAACTGTTTTTTCAGCTGTTGCATGAATTATATGACTGCAGTTATGCAACATATTAATACTAGTATTATATTGCGATTCAACAGCAAGTACTGGCAGCTAATGATGCTGTAAGGACCAATCAGCTCCCAGAATGCTGATAGAACTGCTTTCAGAAACATCATGTGTGGCAGAATTACCAAACAGATCCAGGGCAGCAAACAGAGGCCGTATGAAATGGCTTTTATTTTTTCCCATTTTTGAGAATTTGTTTTTTTTAGCATTTTATGCAAATGTAACCCCAAGACAGTATATACAGTAAAGCAAAGAAATATAGACAATTTATGCAATTATAACTGAAAACTTTAATATTTTCATACCTTTTAAACATATTTAAAGGCAAAAACATGGCACAAGTTATTCTCGTGTCTAACAAAACATCCTTTTTTGGGCATAAACAAAAAAATACCAAAAGTTGTAATGTAACAATCAAAAAAAAAAAATAGATCTTAATTAGGAATTAATATGAGAATCGATTTAGAATCGGAAAATCGATTTTTTCAACACAGGCCTATTCATTTCATATATCACCGTGAGGGTTCTGCAACAGTGTGCTGTTTTCACCACCTGGAAGAGCAGCCGCATGATCAAAAATGTTGTGCACTGCTTTATGGAGCTCATTGTGCCAGGAGGAGCTCGCCCTGAAGATCTGCCCTCTTGGATTTCAGAAACAACTTTTCCTTCTCTTTTTTGCTGCAACTCATTCTCCTATTAGTAAGTGTTTCACTGCAGCGTTCAGTGGATTTCTCAAGCAGAGCAGCAGGTGTTTGCTGAAGACACAGTGACACATGGATGCGCCCCGTCGGGCTACTCATTAGAGACTCTGGGCCTTCTTTGTCTCATCATTGAGACGGGAAAATAGTGTACATACACATGAGCAAACACACATTGAACTCTACCAAGCAGCAGGTGGCCACTATCACCTGCACAAATCAAAGCAGATGAAGCCAACAGCAGCTCATCAGAGGGATAAAGGATAAGGGAAGGAGCGAAAAGTACTATTTTTTTTAGTCTAGACTGTAGCCTTCTCTCAGAGCATTAGACCTTTGTTCATGACGTTTGTGATTTTCATACTAGGAAACAAAAAGTGATAAGACAAAGTCACAGATGTCACAGATGTCACAGATGTGACTGTGAAGGAAGCCTAGTGAGGAAGTAAACAGAAAAATGGTCTGCGGGGCATTGTTAAGAACTGCAGCGAAACTGCTGGAATAACTCCTGTTGACTTTCAACAACTGTACAAAGTCAGGCTACTGAGGAAAGCCCAGGCCGTATAGAGGGTATGCATTGACGTCACTTTCCCACTTTCCCCTTACTCGCACTGAGAAAACATCAGCAAAAACAGCTGCAACTAGTGGGATAACAGCCGATTATGGGCTTAAATTAAAGGCAGTTGGACTTGACAGTGACCCGTACAGTTACCAGAAGAACCAGTGGTCCATGGACATTAATATTTGGCCACGAATCCAGTTTCCTGATATTTATATGTACTTAATTTCTACGCCGGGGAAATACACAAAACAAAGGCTGAATGCATACAAAAGTCTTGACGGTTGGTCCTACTTCAAGGCAGGATTTGTTGGTGAAATTAAAGTGATGAGGACACAGAACTTTATGATTTGACCGTTTAACGTTAGCTACCCAAAAATCCAACATTACCTGATACAAAATGGGAACCGCAAATCCACGTTTCTTTGCTTGAAATCCAGTTGTTTCTGTGAATTGCTGTGATCCATTTGTCTTTCTTAAGTTTATTTTTCGGCAGTCTGTAAAACGATAACTCTGATTTCTTGCTTAATCTATGAGTACAGTCGATCGCACAACAGCTCTTTCCCATTTTAGATGTTTTTGAGTTGCTCAAACTGAAAGTTTACGCTGCCACTCAGTTTTTCTATCACTCAGTGGGCGTAACCCGCTGTGAAGTCGAATCTGTGACGTCATGCGCATTCCCTGTACTGGCTGATCCCAGCTGTCCTTCATGGGGTTTAACACGCCGCCTTCAGGTCGCAGATACACTTTACCAAAATGCAGAACAAAAAGATTCAAAACTGAATTTCTTCCTGCTTAATGATACACTTGAACAGTTGCTTTTATTTAAAAGTTTGTTTGTTTTTACGGTAGAGATACCGTCTGTGATCCAAACAAAAGCTGTGAGCTGGTTCCAAAAGAGAACAACCTCAACTTCATTGTGATAGCTTAGAATTAAAAAATAGTTTTTTGGTTTTTTTTTACCATGAAAATGTATTTCCCTAAAATCTTAACATGTATTTGTGTTTGACTGACCATCTTCAATTCATGCCCCAACAATGGCGGCTTAGATGTTGGAAAGAGTTAAGTCTAAATTTGTGTTAATCTATTTGATCTAATGCATGTTTGTGAGGAAAAACATAATTCTTGTGCAGACGATTTAACCAAAGAAGATTTGTAGCTTTCATACCTAAAATGACAGGGTTAAGATGATGTTAAAACCACATTAAAAACTGGAGAGAATGTAGTGTTTAGTTACTGCAAGAATGGCTAAAAGTTCAAAACAGTGGTATTCTTGTAGTTGGTTTAAAAAGATAAAAACTCTTCCACATCTGGGCCGTTCTGACCATCTCGCCATCATACGGGCCTCTAATTAACAGAGACAAAACGACTGCTACAGTTATAACAGTGTGGCCAGATGGAGCTTGTGAAGCTTCAGGACTCTTAATAACATTGACTGGACTGTTTTCAAGGATGATGACCTTTACTTCTCTGTTCAGTTTTACATACAAAGCTGCACTGCAAAACAAATCAGTGTCTTCCCCAACAAGTCACGGATCACAAAAAGATGTCCAGCTTCAAATCAGGTGATAATGTACAGAAGTACAATGTTGCCACGGCAGAACTGAAGGGGAGTATCAGAGCGGCCATCGCTTTGAAAGGAGGACTGAGGGACACTTTGTCAACTCAGACCCCTGTCGCGTACGGCCATGTTTACAACGCATCACAAACCAAGACAGTATCACCTCCCTGATCACCAGTGCCAGCAGCGGCTCAATGACAGCGCAGCGCAGCAATAGTCCCCGTGCTGTCTCTCGAGCAGGACGACTGCTGCTCCATCCCCAGACACAAGCTGCTTCATTATTCAGACATCACACAAACTCCCTCCAATAAACATGGGGAAGTAGCTGGCCCAGATGGCTTGCCAGGCAGAGTCCGCTGAAGGTTTTTACAAATATCAAACATCTACTACAGCGCCAGTCCTCAACCAAACTGCAGTAACCTGCCTCAACTACTACAGGTCAGTAATCAGGAAGGAAGGGTAAGGTAACTTTATTGATACCCGAAGGTACATTTGTTTGCAGGTAAAAAGTAGAAACTTACAACAACACCATACAGTACAGTGACGGTGACACAAGACAAACAGGAGAATAACAAAACAAAACATTGACGGACAAACAAAACAAATGCTCCAGATTGAATGAGCAATAAAATAGATAAATAAATGAATAGACCTAGATGGAGGAGGGGAAATCATGTCCTATTTAGGGCTTTAATAGCTGAGTGGACAAAACTACATTTATACCTTTTAGTTTTGCACAAAGGCAGTTTAAACCTACGGCCAGAAGGGAGAAACTGGAATTGGCCGTATAGTGTATGTATCATCTAAGATGGACTCAGCTAGTTTCTGCAGCTGCCCATTAAAGAGGCATCTAAGTTGAGTTGTGGCTCTCCAGTTAGCTCACTGGCCATCTCACATTCTGATTAAGCTAGTTTTTATTTTTTAGGGGTAAGTTGCCAAACCAGGACACTAAGCTAAAAAAGATTATAGATTCAATAAAACATCTATAGAATATAAGTGTCTGGAGAGGCTGGTCCTCAAAGAGAGACACTTCCCTCCAGCTGTGGATCCTCATCAGTTTGCATTAGGGGGGGGGGTGATATGGCAAAAATATCATATTTTTAAAAAATAAAATCACGATTTTGATTTTATCACAATCTTTATCACAAATTAAAAACAGACAATACATGTGGCTGAGGGTGGTAATAATTTAAAGAGACTACTAAATTTGGTTTACATCCATTCAGCGTGTTATTAAAAACTAGGATAGCAGAATGATTGTAGTTTTCAGTTTCAATAACTGACATTTTGTCTGTGTCAGTTTTAATTTTTTGTCAGTTTTTTCATTCTTATTATTCACATTCTGTTCAGTATTCCAGCTTTTGAACACCTGATTTTTGTACTGTCTGTAACGGTACCATGTCTTTTGCGAGATAAGAGATAACAGCTTCTGCTACCTCTTTCCATCGCTTGCTTGGCTGGCTGTTGATGTCTGTTTTGGTCTCACGCTAGCTGCTGCCTGCGGCGCCGCTGTCCCCTCGCCGTTAGTCTCTCAGCATACGGCTTGTGGTGTTTTGCTCTTCAGGGGATTAAACAGATTCCTCATGTTACCACTCGACGTGCGAACAGTTTGTAAACTTTGCAATATTACATTTGCTTGAGCTCGATTACTTGTGGAAAATCCAAACCAATTCCATATAATTGAGGTGGAATTTCTTTTGCGACCAAAGACGCGGGTAGGAAAGCGTGTCACTGCCCATAATTCGCTATGATTGGTCGGTCAGGTTGACGACGTCACTACGTCTGGTGAGTCGGTGCATCAGCATAGAACTGCAATTTCTAGAATGTGTCCTAGACGATCCCACGATCTCTGCTGTTTAAAAGATCGTCTTCACGTTGTAATCCTTCACGATCTAACATCGTCATATCGCCCACCCCTAGTTTGCATTCAGAGCCAACAGATGATGCCATCTCCATTACCTTTCAGACTTTACTGCACCACCTAGATTAACAAGAAACACGTCATCACCCCCAGCAGGCTGGTCCACCCGGTATCTGATCTGGGTCTCCAGTATAACATCTGCCTGTGGATGCTGGAAGTTTTGAGTAATCGGATAGTCAGTCAGGATAGGAACTCATTGCCCCTCTGTTCTGTTTCTCAGCAAAGGAGCCCCACGCTGCTGCTTTTTGAGTCCGTTTCTGTGCTCTTTTTACACACGACTGAACACCATCTCACAACATCATTAGGTTTACAGATTTCTCTTAACATCAAAAGGGCCAAAGAAGTGATGATCAATTTCAGGTGAAATCAAGATGTTCACATCCCACTGAGCATGAGCAGAGAGGAGGTGGAGTCAGCCCCCGGTTTAAGGTCCTTAGGGACACACTTCACTGATTAACTGATGAACACGTAAAACAACACAACTAGTGTTGTTTTTGTCAGCCTGTTTCAATTTTAGTTTTAGTCTAGTCTTTCGGTCAAGCTATCATTTTAGTTTTTATTAGTTTTAGTCACGTTCATACTGCTTTTAGTCTTGTCAAGTTTCAGTCGATTAAAATTCTGAGCATTTTAGTCTAGTTTTAGTCAAAGATTGTACTTAGCCAAACCCATTTTAAAATTCAAACAAGGTAATCTTATTATTATATTATTGTTACCTTATAGACTCGAGAATACATTCGTTCCAGATACAGAAGACGCTCTAATTTGAGTTTACAACATATTTATTTTTTCCTGTGATTTTGTGGCCACATTTCTCCCCGTCACATGACCAGCATTTTCGTTGCGTCTCGCCTCGTTTTCCTCAGGTGATAAAAGTCTGTTGACGATGATATTTAGTCATAATTTTCATTGACAAAAGCAACTTTAAACACAACTCAACAAAGACGGCATAACTAGCATTTTCCTTTTCCTTTATTTTTACAACTGCACCAGTTAGAACGTCCCTATCCTCGACATCCTGGTCGGGTACGGTTAGCAGCTCCACAGCTACTGGTCTGGAGGACTCATCCCATCCTGCTCTGCAGTTGTTTGAACCTCTTTTCTGCAGGCAGATGTTACAGGGCCATCGAAGCACACATTACGACATCAGAAAATAGGTTTTTACCCCACATCTATCATCACACTGAACACTGAACTTCTTTGTGGGAAGTATCAGTCTCTTTCTACATATATATTGAGTTGTTTTTTTCACTAAACTCGTTATATAATGGCAAAAAAGACATCTTGAATCAATGTTTCTGTCTTTAAAATGACTGTGACGACCTACTCCACCATATGCAACGTTCCTGCTTTTCTCCCCACGTGTCTCCGGTGGCTCCGGTCTCATCCATCGCAGCACGGCTCCCCTCCCTCTCTGTTTGTCGGCCATTTTAGAAATCTTTTCTCCTCCAGTCATGTTTTGCCCAGTTTCTGTGAAGTTCTGGTGTCGAACTGAATATAAACAGAAGATACAGCATAAAAAAGGAGAAAAGACCAGCTTCTTTTCTGCTCCAAACCTTTTTTTTTCTTTTTTTTTTTTGCTCCTACAGAATGCAACCTCTTTATAGCCTCTCTTACCAAGCTGCGATAATTAGTTGGAGCTAAAATAATACAGCCTCAAGAAAACAACAAGAGCTGAACAGAGGGCTTAGCTCTACTGGGAAAGAGAATAAGAGGAGGAGGGAGGTTTAGATGGGTGGTGTGAGAGAGAAAGAGAGCAAAGGGAAGGGAGTGGTGTGTGTCAGCTGATTTCAAATGGCTACCAGCGGAGAATAAAAGTGCCATGTAGTGGAGTGTGTGTGTGAGTGAAAGAGGGCTTATTGTTAGCTGGATCCTTCCTTCTGTACGGCGGGGAGTGTGTCCAACCCGTTGCTGTGTTGTTCTGGCGCTGTTGGCCCTACAGTCATCACAGCCTCTGCTTTTATCCTCCTCCACCTCAGGACAACCACAGACGGATTTGTGAGGCAGGAAGAATGAAAGGCATGTGCAGTATGTGTTTGCAGATGCCAGTGTACTTACTTCTGTAAGTAAACATCATTGAAAAAGCAGCGCTGGGAACCACTGCGTGATTCTGCATAGTCTTGTTATTATCCGTTTAAGTCGACGACAAAAGAATTGGATTGTTTGTCAGACTTCACGCTCTCAGTATAATTTTGGCTAAAACAATTAAAATGTAATTGTCAGTGTTTTTATCCAATTAAGTTGATGTTTGTCTTGAGGAGTGCCTGAAACAGGGGACTCAGATGTAAACATTTTTCTGACTCCCTTGTTTAGTTGTGTATTCATTTATTATTTACGTGTGTACATTAGTATGGAGACATACAGCCTGGTTCTTGGTCCAGGGGGGACAGGAAGCCCAGGCTTGACAGCAGCTCAATATACTTTCATAACTATGAAAATCACAGCCAATGGCTGAGGTTATTGGCGCCAACCCAAGTCCCTCAGTTAAAACATGAAACTACTCAGTTTTCGGGATGGATAGGATTTTTTCTTTCCTGTCTCTATCTTTTTAGGTTAAAACTCTAAATGCTTCTGAGGTAAAACTCCTCTGACAAGGAGATCTAAAGACTCCTTTCGTATTGATGTTGAGAAGTGATTGGTTGTACTGACAGCAAAGCCAACACAAAGTTTGTCAGTGTGCAGCCCAACTTCAGCACTAACTTAGCATTTAAAAGGCAAAGTGACAGCCAGCACTGGTATAGTGCCTGACTATAAACCTGACTTCATGACCATGATATACACTGCCACCGACACATACACTTTCTTAACGACAATGAGGGCTTTGGACGTGAAGCATTCATTGTTCTTATGCAACAATGCAAAATCCTTTTTAAATAGGATATTCGGGTCACAGATTCTCAGCTTTGCTAACATAATCGATTGACTATAAAACGTACCTAATAGTTTGGAAATAAGTATGGGGATATCCTAATGTATTCCTCTTAAATTGGCTTAAATCACACACAGGCACACAGGTGTATCACATTAGGTGCACCTGATTAGCATCACACCGAGAACAGTATTTTGAAGGAAGTCTGCCCTATTTTAGGCCACGTTTACACATAGCCGGGTATTTACAAAAACGGATATTTCCTCCTCTACGTTGTGAAAAATACCATCATTTACACGAACAAATATAGCATAAATACGCTGTTAAGGTGCTATGAGCCAAACCTACAGGGGGCAGTGTAACGAGAAGCATAAAGTCATGCTAGCCAATCGGAATCCTGGAAAAAACATCAACAAATGACAAGAGTAACTACAGTGGCCAAACAAATTGTAAACACAGGTCGGACACATGACGCTGGTGACGTTTCTGTCGCATAATGTGACGTTCAGAAGCCTAAATGTGCGTTTCCCTCTGTTTACAAGCAAACGTGAAGATGGAGTTTTTGTAAATCTCCACCTTGGCTGGAGTTTTCAGAAATGATCGTTTTTTGTGACTTTGAGCTTCGTTTTCATGTAAACGAACGGCCAAACGCATAAAATCACCACCGTTTTTGCTACGTGTAAACAGGGCCTTAATCTGAAGTTATTTTGGTGTGGTTCTGACTGTGACAGGGAAAATCGAGTTTAGATCCAAAGAGCAATATGGGACCATCGGAAAGAACATAGTAGCAGTTTGTGAGTCTGGTAAGGGATTTAAAATGGTCTCAAAAGAATTTAAAATCATTCCACTGTCCAGACATTCAAACAACCACCAACATGGCCGTTCAAGCAAGTTCACTTCAAGAGCAGACGATAAGATGCTATAACAAGTCTCCAAAAGCCCTAAAATATCACCACAGGACCTACACTAGGCTTGATGCGAAAGGGCATACCTCTACAATCAGGAGACTGCACAGGTTTGAACCTTTATGGGAAAGTGTGCAAGGAGGTATCCATTGCCTTCAAGAGACAGACATGAAGGCCAGACTGAGGTCTACCAGGGAAAACGAAGACAAATACCAGGGGCCTCATTTATAAAATAGTGGGTAGGATTCATACTAAAAGTGTACGTGCGAAAATGGCGTGCGCACAAAAAAATCCGGATTTATAAAACCGTGTGCACGCACATCTGCACGCAATGTTCGCTTTATATATCACAGTCCAGCTGGAAGGTTGCGCACGTGAATTTGCCTCATATCCCGCCCTCTACACGCCCACATTATACCATAAATGGGCAAACTACTTGATGACTGTATTTGCATATAAATGAGCCTGCTGAGCATGCGCAGCGGCTGCCTGCAGCCTGTTTCTGCTGTGCGTCAGGATGAATGAGACATATGTCGAGCCGGTGTTCTGCCGAGGTGTCCTACCTCGGCAGAAAATACTACCGTACGATCCCCGTTTCTTTTTTTTCAAAGGCTTTTTCATGCAAATAGACGATTTAACAGCAGGAACTCAGAATGTGCTTCCACATAGATCTATGTGTACGACGGTTCGGCGGAAGAAAAAAAAACGTCACACTTCCACATAGATATTGGCATTTGGCAGGTAGGATGATTTGACAGATGAAAATACCCCATCAGATCACGCTTCCACATAGACCACGCTTCCACATAGACATCAACATTTATCTATGCGGAGGTAGGACAACTCGGTAGAACACCGGCTTGGGTGTACATGGATCTATAAGTCTGATATGTGATGACATTAAAAGTTTGATATGAATCTGGCTTCATTTCACCACCTCACTGCCTGCGTCGCCAGTTCCCCATATCTTCAAAATGTTTGTGCGCTAGGGTCAGGGTTGGTGTAAAGATACGCACATTTTTCTGTTCGTTTTTTTTTTTTTTTTTTAATCCCAACCTTTGCGTAGAAGGTGGCATGCGCATCTTTCAAGCCCTGTTTTGTGCACACGCAAGCTTTATAAATGAGGCCCCAGGACCTTTGCAATAATGTTCCTTGGACAGATGAGTCTAAAATTGAATTGTTTGGACACCAGAACAGAGGTCATGTTTAACAGCATTCCAGGAACCAATTGTGAAACATGTTTAGAGATGCTTTGCTAGAGCAGGACCAGGCCAGCTCACCATCACAGAGTCCACCAGGAATTCAACTGGGTATCAGATGGTGCTTGAGGAGCATGTGAGACCATCCTCAAAAAAGAATGAAGCTGAAGTGAACTGGACCCTGCAACATGACTATGACCCAAAACATACCAGTCAATTCAGCTGAGTGAAACAATCTAAATATAGATATGATGTGGTTTATGTTCTATAATCATCACTCATGGGACTTCATGACCTGACAGAGAATGTACATAATCACGTTTCAGGCTCTGGCTTGACGGGGAACAAGATGCGGTTCCACTCTAAAAGGCTGCGTCATGCATCAATCAGATATCCTTGATACTTTTCCAGAAATGTTCTGTAACCTCAATCTTAATAACAATAAAACATTTTATTTATAGGCACCTTTCAGGGCACTCAAGGTCACCGTGCATAAGACAAAATAGACAAAACCACAATAAAATGTCAAGATATAAATGTGTCATGTTTAAATTTCTCATGCCATATTGTCTTGGTGCCATTCTCCTGTATGAGTGTGACTCCATATGCATGGGAATGGAAGTAAATCAGATTCAGTTCTTTTCAGTCTTGCTTAGACACATGTAGTCAAATGGTCTTTGAAAAATATTCAAGTATTAAGGGCACAATTTTTTCCACAACACCACCAACAACTGGCTGAAAAGTAAGAAATGGAGAATTGAGGCAGTGAAAGCGCAGCTGTGAACACCATTGAGATGTTGTGGGGTGACTTGAAACAGGCTGTGTGCAAGACATCCCCCAAACCCACACAGCTGGAAAAAAGACAAATCTACATTGAGGTGTGGAAAACCTTCCCCAGGGACTGGTGGATGGCTGCAAGAAGCATCTTACTGAAGTTAGTTCAGCCAAAGGGGGTAACATTAGCTATCAGGGGGTAGGGTGTCCTACTTTTTCCCTCAGTTTGATTACACATTTTTGTTGACATCTTTTGTTTAATGAATGAAATAAGGCTCACTTTTGTTGTTTACCAGCAATTGAATCACTTATTTTTACAGAGATAAATAAAAACAAGATTACATATTGATATGTGAACATTTCTTAATAAAGAACTGATCTTTCTGTGTAAATACAAAGTCTCCACACTGGCACTGTCTTCACATTTAAGAAAACTTTTGGCATCATAACATCCGAGATGTAACGGCGACCAGGAATCTCATATTGCGGCTCCAGTGCCTCGAGAAGACGGTGAAATCCGTCTTCTCCAGCAGTGGCTGGTCATCCAGCGGGTTAGAGCATCCGTTACTTTAACGGCCCGTGGGTTTGTCTCTTGCCATCGTCTGTCGCTTTTGCAGAACCTGAGCTAATGTTGCTGTTGTGGTCTTGCAGTAGCATTAGCAAACTCTGCATACTCAGCTTTATGATGCGTCTTGAGATGTTTTATCAAGTTGCTGGTATTAAACAACGTATTCTCCTTTCCTCCTCTTGACACCTTAGCAACACGTAGCTTCAGTCTGCCTTGCTTCTGTCGCCGTCCCTTATTTTGAAATATGTCCACAATGCTGACGTCCTACTTGCATTAATTGTCGCCATCTTGCTTGAAACGGCGCCGCCAGTCTCACTCAGTAACTACAACAACAATGAAGTGGTATCGGTGCGTGGTATCGGAGAATTTTTGCGAGTACGAGTATATGAGAGCAGTATCGGCTCTGATACCGATGCCAGTATCGGTATCAGGGCATCCCTATTTGAGAGCACAGCTATCATCTCTCTCTCTCTTTTTTTCAGCTTTCAAGCACTTTTTAAGTCAGTTCTACCTTCCACTTTGTGTTTTACAGCTGGGACAACCTACATCTTCGGGCGAGGCGGAGCCCTCATCACATACACCTGGCCACCCAACGACCGGCCGAGCACACGGGCAGACCGGCTGGCAGTGGGCTTCAGCACGCAGCTGAAGGAAGCAATTCTGGTCAGGGTGGAGAGTGCCAAAGGACTGGGAGATTACCTGGAGCTGCACATAGTAAGATTCTGGGGATAATTGTTGATGCATGGAGTAACGGGAGAGTGGGAAATGACTCGCCTTGGTTTAAGCCTACTCTATACGGTATTAGCTACAGACACTACATTTTCTAAATCTCAGAAATTAACCAAGTATATATTGTACGATCAGAATGACACCATGAAGACTGTGGAAAAACAGATCACGTTCTTTTATCGGGGAAAATGTCTCGCTAATAATCTTTGGTTGAACTTACTCTGAAAAAGCAAAGACGTGGCAAAGCAGTTTTTCACATTTATAACTGAACAGTAAGGTTTGTGGAAATTACTTTAACTGGCATTTAAATGTTTTGTTTTGCTTTGTTTTGGTTCTGGGACTGCAGGCATTTAAAAATGCATTTACAAGTCGTAGCACTCCATGCACACATTATTCACTTCACAGCTCCCAGAGATTTTTATGGTGAGGTTTTATTTAATTAACAACTTGGACACCTGATGATTTGAATCTACTCACCGTGCTACTGGAAATATGCAATAACACTGTTTTAAGATGGATTCAGATTAGACGTTTTTTACTGTACTATCTGGTAAAACGGATACCGCAGCGATAAAGAGTGAGAAGACGCTATCAGTGTTATCTCCACTTATCTTCCCTCAACTGTCTGAACAAGCAGCTGTTTGTGTGTGTGATCACACTACTTCAACTTTGCTGTGACCCCAATTTGTTTGGGCTGCCTGTGCCTGGAAGCGACAGGAACAAAGCTGACCCTGGGTCACTGCTCATCCAGTACTCCATAAACCGAGAGTGACAGAGTAAGGGGGGGGTGGGAAATAGAGAGGGATAGGTGAAAGAGTAGATGGGCCGAGCTGCTGCACAGACCAGGTAGGTCAAGGCCAATTTGAATGCTCTTAACATCAGTGGCAAATACTGATAATGACTATAATAATAAAAAATGTAAGTTCTTAATATAATGGACACAGCAAATGAATGGTGATGTGTTACCGGAGGTCGACTGCATTGACTCTGAACTGTAATCAGTTATTCCTTGTACTATGAAGAAATACATATATCACAATGGACCTGCTGGAGGCTTAGCCAGCTTTCTTTGGGTGAAAGGCAGACCCTGGATCGGCCGTCAGGCCATTGTAGGGCCACATATAGACAAAACCACACATTTTCTAACTGACTTCTATTGGCTATACAATCAGAAAGAGATTCACTCTGAATTTAAAATCACCAATTCACCTAAAACACGTGTTTTGCTAAGCTTCCTGTGTGGCAACAGTGCTAACCATTAAGCCACTGGTCCATATGTACAGTAGTGGGAATAAACACGGATGGATGGATGGATGGATGGATGGATGGATGGATAGATGTAGGGGTGGGCAAAAATATCGATATGGCAATATATCGCGATACTTTTCCAGCCGATTCAATATCGATATTCAAAATTTGAATATCGATTTTTTTTTTTTTTTTTTTTTTTTTTTTTAATTTTTTTTTTTATCCCCGATTTTTTTCCCATTATATCACCCAGTGCTCCTACCTAAGTGACAGTCCTGGGCATTGCCACTCTCTACCAACCCTGGGAGGGCCCTGCACTGAGCTCAGGTTTTATTTCACGTTTTATTTCATTTTATAATTTATTTTTTATATAACACAATTGCCTGTCCTTAAAAAATGAAAAATAATGGACAGATGTTTATTTATTTATGGATTTATATCTATACTGACTGATCACTGTGCCTGTCCTTGGTTTTAGTACCCATCTTTCTTGTCTTTATTATCATTTGCCACATAATTAAAGCAACCTCATACTAAATTTAATGTTAATTTCATATGATGTAAATAATATGAAAAACATATACAAATAAGTTGTAACTTTAGCTTGTATAGTTATAATAAAACATTGTTTTGACTCAGTTTGTCCCATGAATTGTCACTATAATCTAATGAACGTGCAACTCGGATTTTAAGATCCATCACTATCATCTGATGTACATATATACAACTTGGATTTTAAGATGTGTAATGCATTTTAAAATTTTTCGGTGAACTATGTAGAATATAATAATCGGGATATCGCAATGAGTATCGTATCGTGGCTCAAGTATCGTGATGCGTATCGTATTGTGAGGTCCTTCCCAATACCCACCCCTAGATGGATGGATGGATGGATGGATGTTAATATTAAGCAAATACAACCTCAGACAAACAACTTGTGTTTTCCCCCTGTACTATTATTTATTTAACAAGATTAACCCAAAAAGGAAATAATCATGTGGGCAATACTACATCCCCCTTTCCTGCTCCCATAGAATCTAAGAGGATCATTTTCAGGCAAGTGTGGCTAATAAGCCTTTGATGAATTGGTCAGCAGGTGTTAATACCATTATAAAAGCAGACATTTTGGCAGTTCACTGGTTGCATTATTCAGGTCTCTGTTAACTTAATGCTAAAAAAGGAAATCCATAAGCAGCTGTCTTAGAGAAGCAATTCTGGCTGCCCATCCGTCTGGAAAGGGTTTTCAAACAATGTCCAATCAATTTGAAGTTGAACGCACTACAACAAGAAAGCTTTTTCCCAAATGAAAATCATTGAAGACTGTTGCTAATCCTCTCAGGAGTGAGACTGTGCAGGTACTCAGGCAAATGCATAACCCCCCCAAAAAAAAAACAATAGCTACGTCTCAAACCCTACAGGCTTGCTGAACACGTTAGTCCATGACAGGTACGGTTTACTTGGAAGGGTTGCCAAGAAGCATTGACTGTCTGTGAAGAGCATGGAAGCACATGTAAGGTTCAAAAACTGCATCTGAATAAAAAAGACTTCAGGAACAAAGTCCTACGGACAGAAACCTCACTGAACTTAAGCAATGTTGTAGATAAGCATATCCGAAGGTTGTCCGCAAGGTCAGACACTGATAGTCATTCAAGAAATAGCTACTTGAAGTTAGTGTTGCTGAAGATCAGTCTGCTTGCTCTTAAATCATCGGGAGTACTTGTGATTCCCCACATGTTGTTGTTTTTATTCTACACAAAGAACATAGGATTAATAGAGGGTCACAACTTTGCAGTCTGGGTATCATTTTGAGTAGTGAGGTATCTATAATGAGATGTTTGACTTTGTATATTCAAGTTTCAATTCAACTGTGTAATTTTAGGTAAGTTTTGCAATAACATTAATCTTGCCTCGATTGCATCGTTCTGCGGTCCATCTCAGAAGCTCAGTTGTGTGAGAAACAGAAGTGAGTTTCACACAGGGGTCCTACAATAAAGCAGCTAACATCCAGTCATGCTCAGGTGGCATATCAAAATGCTAAGCAGCCCCAGCTGATTCTAAAGTTTAGTCAAAAACACACCAGCTGGCCCTCAAAGAGAGCTCACTAGAGACAGGACAATATGGTCAACCACACACATTTAATGAGAGAATAAAGCAGAAAGGCAACTTTTCCTCAGGATGCTAATCTAGCCGGCACAAAGAACATTTTAGCCACAGGTACATGGGGGTTAATCAAAGGGAGACGGTTGTCCAGGGAATACCGTGCCTTTTGCCCTATGACAGCAGGGATAGGCTCCATCCCCCATGATCACGGATAGATGGATGGATGGATGGATGGATGGATGGATGGATGGATGGATGGATGGATGGATGGATGGATGGATGGATGGATGGATGGATGGATGGATGGATGGTTTATGACTGTAGAGTTGCAGAGTTGCAGTGCTTGAAGCCTGGTTTTGGTTCTGGTTATGTTAGGCCAGCAGAGAACGCCTTGCTGGCAATGACGGCCCACCACTGATAGATAGATAGATAGATAGATAGATAGATAGATAGATAGATAGATAGATAGATAGATAGATAGATAGATAGATAGATAGATAGATAGATAGATAGATAGATAGATAGATAGATAGATAGATAGATAGATAGATAGAAATGGAGAAAACAGTGGAACTAGGGCTGTGCGATTAATCGATTTTAAATCTAAATCGGATTTATTAATCACAATCGATGTTAATAAAAGGAAAATCGGAAAATCGATTTTCCTTTTTTGCAGCTGGCTGCATTACAGACAGAGCTCGTCTAGTCATCTTTGTTTGGTCAAGAAAATTGTAAATGTTGTCACTTTACTAAACTCAAGGAGGATTTACAGTATCTTTCAATTGCACTTCATTCCCAATAGGGAAATTTGTTTGCTATTTTTCTTTAAAAATAAAGATAAAATATTTGAAACAATTTATTCCATTGTCTTTTGTAGTTTCACCAACAAAATCGAAATCGAAAATCGTGTTTTCAGTGAAAATTATTTTTGTCCAAAATCGCCCAGCCCTAAGTGGAACTGACATATTTCAAAACTGATCATGAACAAAATGCAGATAGAAAGATTCCTTCAAATCTGGTTGATTGCCCTTCCATTTGATAATACAGAATTTAGCACAGTGTTTTCCCGTAAATATTTTGCAACCATACTTCCTGTCAGAATATGTAAATGTCCAGCTTAATCATTGTGTTGGTTTTGTGTCACTATAATTCCAATGAATGTAGAGTGTGTGGTAACCTAAAGGAATTAAACCACACACAAATTTGCTCGAGAACACTTTAACTTGGCTTACTCATTTTGATTATTGTTTTCAGGTGAATGATGTTGCAACATTCTAACCTGAAGAAAATGACTCCACTGTCCCTTGTTCTTCTCTCAAGTGGATATTTTCTATCTAACTTTAGTGGGGTTTTTTTTATTCAGTCCCTCATGTCTGGCCCGTTCAGTCTCTCCTTCTCTCCCTCACACACACATCAGTGCTTCTGACACGCCTGCTCAACTCTTCTGCTCCCATTGCAATTACATTTCATTTGCTGCCGTTCCTCCCGAATCGCTCCCCTAAATGACGCTGCTCAGCCCATGGTGGGTGTTTTGGCCCTGTTAATTATGCCTATCTCTCTTTGAGGGGAGAAGTAAAGGCAAATTACACCTGAAAAACCTATGAGCTGTGGCCCAATATCATTTCACGTGATGGGTGCCTCATGCACCCAATCAAACCACCAAATAGGCCTGCAATCAAACTGTGATGGTGGCCCCGAGGTCCAACACATGGAGCTTTGAAAGTTACTCTCTGTGAGAGTTACAAAGGTGACCTTTCAAACGGACTGTCATTTCAAAGATGTACTTCACATCCACAGTTTTATGAACATGTATTGTTTCGGGGGCTTTTTTGTTTTGTTTTGGGGTTTTTTTTTGTTGCCATATCCTGATTTACATACATCCAGCATTACTTATGAGGCAGTTAGGTTGCTCTACCAAAGCAGTACCTTTTAAAACGGTGACTCACAGTTTGATTGCTGGAAGTTGACATTAGAGGAAATGTCAAATGTTTCAGGTATGTTATCTTTACTAACCTGGAAGTACGGGCATTGCTCAGCAAGTCCAGCAATAACATAGTACCAGGATTTAACGAACATTATCCCTATCTAGATCAAAGAAACCCATCTCTTTATATAATATACAGTAATCCCTCCAGGGTTTCCGCGGTGTTTTAAAAAGTATTAAAAAGTGATAAATGAAAATTGCCAAATTTAATAATAATAATAATAATGGATTTAACTTGTAACGCACTTTCCATTCAATGAATCTCAAAGTGCTACACTTAGATCATTATTAATTCATGCAAATTTAAGGCCATTAAAAGTGTTAAATTCACTGTCAGAGGTATTTTTTTTTTAAATTGATATTATTTTTTACCTTTTACATTTTAAGCAGTCTATTTTATTGTCATTCACAAAGTGAAATAAATGTGAAACATCTGGTCAACATCAATGAGTCTATAAATCTGTTCTGTATAGTGTTCTATAGTTCAAAATCTGTATTAATGTTAAAAGGTCCGTGATTAACACTTAATGTTGTGACAGTTTTTAAAAAAAAATATGAAGGTAGTGAAAAAGGTATTAAATTGGTATTAAATTTAACATAAGGATTGCTGTATAAACCGTCCCTCATTTTTCGTGGGGGTTACGTTCCAAAAAGAACCTGTGATAGGTGAAATTTGCGAAGTAGCACAATTATTATACAATGCTTCAAATTGCGGAGATTAGCCCCGCCCCACCGTGACCCGATTAATTGGATTTGAACGTGAGAAAATGAAAATGATTATGAAAAAAAATACAATAAGTACAGTCACAAATTGTGACTGTTTGTCGCTGCTCTTCTCACGGTGCCGCTGCATCCTGACTCGCTCTGCAGCGTCTTTTTCTGCTAAAGTCCCATTTCTGAGCTGCTCGCTGAAGTTCATTGGCTGTTCTCAGCATTGTTGCTAAGCGTCCAACGTTATTGACACACAGGAAGTGAAGAAGCGGGGAGACTGTTTAGCCAATCAGGTTGCAGAACACGATGCATAATGCAAATCCGTGAAGCAGCGAGACGTGAAAGGTGAACCGCGTTATAGTGAGGGATTACTGTATATACTTACACATGCCGGACCTCCATCTCACTCAAGCCACTTCCTCCTTTCATTCCCCTCAGTTTATGTAGCAGAAGGTCAGACACTGCTCTACATATTCGTGACATACTGTCATCAGGCACAGAGATGGAAGATGGAAATTCTTAGCTAAGGCATAGGTTTTACACCGGATCTACTGACTGTGCTGCTTTAAAATAACATTCCACCTTCCCATAAGACCTTTTTTTATTATCATTCTTGTTGATATGCCTGAACGTGCTGCAAACAGTCTAGTTGACATTTTTAGAGTGCTAGATGAAAAAGCTTTGAAAAAAATTACATCACTTTCCAGAAAATGCCAGAAATGGATCATTGCTGAGATGATGGAAGACAGTGAAGTGTTACTGTGCAATATGGCTCCTTTGTCTACCAAGACTTTCAGTCATCGAGACATTTTTAACAAACAAAATCTGCTTTTGATGTCTAGTTATGAAAGAAATTTGCTTCACTTCTCTCAGACTATCATTTATGCTAGCTGGTGTACTGCTGTCCCGACCTACCCAGATCTATCATACAGCATGAAACATACAGCATTCTGTTGGCTGAGTGGTGAAATATCAATACCTTGTCTGTCTCAGATGAGCTTACTGCTAACTTCTATTGTTTGCCTTTGTAACTGCTTTGTGGTTGGAAGTTTCTATTAGCTTTCACATTGTTTTATCTTACAAGTTACTGGCACATACTGTACCAACTGCGTTTCCACTAGTTTAAGTAGGGTTTAGTGTTTAACTAGATGTTAAACTCCTCTGTGATGTAACAAAATCACGTTACCTCTTTTTTTTTTTTTTTTTTATTTATTTATTTAAAATGGGACAGTGCATATTAATGAACATTTACATGTAAATATGCCAGATTATAGCCTCAGGCTAATTTCCATCTGTAGTCCCCTGGCAGGTTGATGGTAACATGAACATAAACGAATCAGAAAAAACAAAGACAGAAACACATAATACCACAACACAACACGAAAATCAGTACAAAGAATAAAAACAGGAGACCAACAACCAGTGTGTAAACGAGTCTAAACAGTAGAGTACAGTTATAGTGGATATATGTTAAAGTGTTTATATTTTAAAGTGCTTAGTTCGAGGAGATAAATTATATTGCACAGGAACCAAAATGGAGTATACATATTGCACAAAACCCGTCATTAATATGAAGTGCATAATCAAATTGCACATTGCTCTACCATATCTCTACTAATTGTATTTAATATATACATATGTATATATACACATATATATACACACATACGCATGTACAGTACGTACACACACTCATATACACACATATATATATATATATATATATATATATATATATATATATATATATATACCCCAGACAAGCCTGTTCTTAAAGCCTGTTTCACTGTTGTTGACACTTGCATCTTTACCTGCAGCTGAAGGTTAGATTTATCTTAGTAACTGTGTCCCCACACAAACCAGATCTCATTTCCTTCATTTTTTTTTTGCTCAAATCAGATAAGAGGAACATTTTAATTCGATTAAATGTAATAACACTTTGTTAATCCGCTAATCTAAATTATATGTTGCAGTAAATGTCACTATTTAAGTTTCTTTGAATAGTTATTATAGATTGTTGTTGCTGGGGGCAGGAAGCATATCCTGTAGCGTTCTGTGTTGCAGTAGATCTGAAGAAGCTTTTGACTGAAGACAGAATTACTGTCTTGTGAAGCGGATGCTTAGTGTTGTACATTATCATTTTCACTGTAAGAAGCATTTTCTCCAGAAGCTGAACAGTCCCCAGAACAGAGCCAGCCATCTTAATCTCTTTGTTCAGCTTGTTTAAGTTTCTGGCTCTGATGGTACTACCCCAACACATGACTGCAGATGAGAGTGCACTCTCAACAATATATTTATAGAAAGATATGCAAGAGTTTGCGTCTTACAGTGAGGGAAATTAGCTTCCTCAAGAAATAGTCTATTGTGTCCCTTCTTGCAGATAGGATCAGTGTTGTGTCTCCAGGCCAGTCTGCTGGCCAGGTGACAAGTGGTATTTATACTCCTCTACCACCTCCACTTCTTGTCTCATGATGGAAATTGTGTGTAACTTATTCCTACTCCTCTTAAAATCACAAATCGTCTGATTTGTCATGTTCTCTTGCCATGCCACAAAGTGATCCACTAGTTATCTGCACTCAGTCTCTGGTCCGTCACTGATGCACCCCACAACTATAGAGTCATCTGAGTATTTCAGCTGATGACAGGACTCCGACTTGTACAAGTCTGAGGTGTAAAGTGTGAAGAGGAATGGTGAGAGTACAGTCCCCGGTAGGGTTGCCACCTTTCAGAAATAGAAATAAGGGACGCCCTGATTTCAGCAGCGCAGGAGCCAAAAAAAAAAAGCCCCAAAACTTCTAAACTGAATAAAAATGTGTTTATTTTATATGAAAAAACTAAATGCTTTGATTTAAAGTTTAAAGTGCTTTAATAGCATTGAACTTGCACGACTGTACAGACAGACAACCATACTAGCAACTGAAATATCCTCCTATGCTATGTATGTCCACATCAGCCCAGATGTATAATATAGCCTACAGGTGAAGAATATGGTGTAAAAGTTAATTTATTTCAATAATTCAACTAGAATATGGTGTAAAAGTTAATTTATTTCAATAATTCAACTAGAATATGGTGTAAAAGTTAATTTATTTCAATAATTCAACTAGAATATGGTGTAAAAGTTAATTTATTTCAATAATTCAACTAGAATATGGTGTAAAAGTTAATTTATTTCAATAATTCAACTAGAATATGGTGTAAAAGTTAACTTATTTCAATAAATCAACTAGAATATTGTGTAAAAGTTAATTTATTTCAATAATTCAACTAGAATATGGTGTAAAAGTTAATTTATTTCAATAATTCAACTAGAATATGTTGTAAAAGTTAATTTATTTCAATAATTCAACTAGAATATGGTGTAAAGGTTCATTTATTTCAATAATTCAACTAGAATATGGTGTAAAGGTTCATTTATTTCAATAATTCAACTAGAATATGGTGTAAAAGTTAATGAAAATACGGTACAAATCGTGTCCCGTATTAGTTCAATACGGGACGCAACATTTGTTTCTCAAATAAAGGACAATTCCGTATTTTACGGGACGGGTGGCAACCCTAGTCCCCGGTGGTGATCTTATGCTGCTGGCCACCTGGTCAGACACACAACCATTCAGTCTCACACAATGCGGTTTGTCATAAGGTCAGTCATCTAGGAAGTAGTGGCGGTCTCCTCCTGTATCTTCTGGAGATTCTTACGTAGTTACGCGGGTTAAATTGTGTTAAATGCACTGGAGAAATCAAAAAAACATAATCCTCACAGTGCTACCTGCTTTATCCAGATAAAAGTAGGGTTGCTGAAGCCGGTGTTTGACTCCAACACAAGATATGTCTGACCCTAGACCTTCAACTAATGGCACTTTTCCACTAGTACCTACTCAGCCCGGCTCGGCTCGCCTCCACTCGGTTTGGCGCTTTTCCACTAGGGGTCTAACGTGCTGAGTAGATACTTTTCTGTAACTACTCTGCCGAGGCGGCTGAGTCGGCTGTATCTGACGTCATCACACTACAGGCCACTGATTGGTCGGGGGGTTGGAGTCAGACGTCTGAGTCAGGAGGAGGAAATCAGCGAAAGAGCGACTCTAACGGCGGATTCTTGTTCATTTTATCTGACAGGCAATGGCAGCGTAAAGGTCTGTTTGGTGATCCAACTCTGAGGTGCAGATGTTCATAAACCTGGTGGCTGAGGAGAGAATTAAAAAGGGATCTAGACGGACGATAAGGAACGACCAGATCTACCAGGAGCTCTGTCACTTCATAGCTGCTCGCGGCTCCCAGCTGACTTTTCAGCAGCGCTGAGACAAACTACAAAAAATTAAAAAGCATTGCCGCTTTAAAGCTTCTCTCACTCTCATTTTTTAACTTGATATCGAACACAAGCCACAGACCCAGCAGCACATCTATCATCTCCTCCAGGTTCTACATTTTTAGTGTTGTTGTCTTCTCTGTTTAAATCACACAATCAAATACGTCACAGCAGCTTCGCTCCAACCTCCTACTTCTGCTCCAGGTGCTGAATTGTTATGGAAAAGAAACCAGGCCAAGTTGAGATGAGTTGAGCCGAGTAGGTACTAGTGGAAAAGTGCCATCATTTCCATTCCTCTCTTGTGTCCCTGTGGAAAACATGCAATCTCCAAACACATACAAAAGGTCAATTGTGATAGAAATAGGTATAGGCTAGGTGTAATGTACCTAATAGGTAGTTCAATTACAATTTAAAGCCGAAGCTTAGTGGATTAGGCAGCACTGTATTAAAACACAGTTGAGTTACCCACATGCCAACAAATGGTGAAGCAGGCCAGTTTTCATGCTTAACTAGGATCCTCATTCTCATGATGTCTTTCCGGGCATGTTAACTCAATACAAGTAAGAATTATTGCGTGGAAGTTCAGGTTATAATTTCTTTCATCTTCATCATATTCCCACAACCAGGAATTGGGTTGTTAGAATAAGGGAATAAGTGATGCCGACAGATATGGAAACAGGTAAATCCGCCTATTGTCACAGTTTTAAATTGTAGATGTCCTTGCAAGACCTTGGAAGTCAGACTTTAGTGCCCGCACCCAGTTTGTAATAACCCTGTAATTCATATATTTTTAAATGTTCAATTTACCTTTGTTACTTTACTCTTATTTCCCAATCTATGTGTTTAAAGGGTTGAGGTAATTTCTTATAGCAAATGCTGGGCCCAGTGGTGCAAAAACTTTAATAGCCTAATCTTGTGGAGTTGATTCAGTGCAGGTGAATTAATCTGTCTGAAGGCTGCAGTTAAAGTGACTGTTAGCAACTGTAATAAAATGCAATTGCTTCCAAAACAGATTGTCAACCAGGTGATACCATTTTTCCGTCTGTATACAAGCCAATTTGAGTGTTGTACTGTCAGGATACACACCTCTGATGGCTTAGCTGCACTTTGTGTTGTGATAGCAGCAGTTATATGCCATCATATTTGTCCTGTACACAAGTGTCAGGAAGACATTGAAGTAAAAAAAAAAAAAAAAAAAAAAAACTGTCTATTATGTCAGTAGTTGTAGTTGAACAGTGTTTGGGGGTTCTAATGTGGAATAAAATTGTTGATCACCATAAATTGATGGAAATAATCATACATGTTCATAAGTAATAACCCTTGAGTCTTTAACGCAGGTGTTTCAAATCGACACACTAAAGAGATACACATAGAGTAAAGTTGCTGCTATGCAGAAGCACCTTTCAAACTAAGACTTAGTTGCTTGAAGTATATCATGTGGAGTTGTGGGCTGGTGCACAGAGGGCCTTGTATAGTCCCAACTTGTTGCAATAAACAAGGAGTAGCTCTGATTACACAAGAGCTATGCTTCAACTGAAAAATCTACTTTGAGTAGGGGGGAAAGGGGAGATATGGAGCCCCCGCTTGTGCCAAATATTGATTCAGAAAGAAGTACATTTATCCTTCGTTTTTTGCAGGGGTTACGTTCCAAAAAGAACCTGTGATAAGGGAAATATGTGAAGTAGTAACCTGTATTATTTTTTACAATTATTATACAAGGCTTCAAATTGCGGAGATCAGCCCCGCCCCACCGCGACCCGAGTAATTGGATTTGAACGGGAGAAAATGAAAAATGATCATTAAAAAAAAAAATACAATAAGTACAGTAGAACAAATTCTGACTGGCGAATATTTCACTGCTCTCTGACTGCCGCTGCATCCTGACTTTACTCCGCTCTGCAGCGTCTTTTCTTCTAAAGCCTGCAGTGCAGGTGTGTTTTTTACAGAGAAGAACATAGTTATGGGTCGTTGTTGTCGCTCTTTTTTCTTCTGGGCAAAAAGATTCTTATAAACCGACATGCCACTATTGATTATATTTGAGAACTAGATTCATCAAATGGTCTCGTTCTTGAGCTGCTCGCTGAAGTTCATTGGTCGTTCTCAGCATTGTTGCTAAGCGACCAACGTTTTTGACACAGGAAGTGAAGAAGCTGGGAGACTGTTTAGCCAATCAGAATGCAGAACAAAATGCATAATGCAAATCTGCGTTATAGCGAGGGATTACTGTATACCAAATACAGTAAGAGCACCCAGGCATTAAGGGCTCTTCAACAAAGCTTTTTTTTCTGACTAGGACTTTCATGGTCAACATGTAAAGTGCAGCATCTGAGTTCTTTCGCTGAAAGGTTATCTTTTATCCAAAGCGACTTACATCTGAGAGAACAGCACAAGCAAGAAATCACAAAGGAGGGTACAGCCTAGATAAGTGCTGCTCAGACTGCTGTGAGTCCAGTTGGAAACAGGTGCTGCCATGTAATGCACTTTTTTTTCTCCCTTCCCACCCAACACAACAGTCCCTTTATTCAGCAAAACTAGGTCTAGAATTTAGCATCATAATATCATCTTGTCATAAGTGCATGCAGCTTTCTCAGTGCTGAGTCATGCAAAGAGCTGGACAAAACTTCTAAATCATTCTGATGACCAGAGAAGTTTACTAGATGCAGAATTGCTCCTTAAATAACTGAGTCTTTAGCTTGCTCTTAAAAGTAGGTACAGACCCTGCAGATCGGACAGAGTTTGGTAGGTCATTCCCCAATCAGGGAACAATGGAGGAGAAGAGTCTGGTTACTGATTTCACGCCACGTTGTGGTGGAAGCACCAGGTGTCATTCACTGGCTGAGCAGAGCTGTGGAGAGGGAGTGTAGCTCTGGATGAAGCAGTGAAGGTAGAGGGAGAGTAGCTCTGGATGAAGCAGTGAAGGTAGAGGGAGTGTAGCTCTGGATGGAGGAGTGAAGGTAGAGGGAGTGTAGCTCTGGATGAAGCAATGAAGGTAGAGGGAGTGTAGCTCTGGATGGAGGAGTGAAGGTAGAGGGAGTGTAGCTCTGGATGGAGGAGTGAAGGTAGAGGGAGTGTAGCTCTGGATGAAGGAGTGAAGGTAGAGGGAGTGTAGCTCTGGATGGAAGAGTGAAGGTAGAGGGAGTGTAGCTCTGGATGGAGGAGTGAAGGTAGAGGGAGTGTAGCTCTGGATGAAGGAGTGAAGGTAGAGGGAGTGTAGCTCTGGATGAAGGAGTGAAGGTAGAGGGAGTGTAGCTCTGGATGAAGGAGTGAAGGTAGAGGGAGTGTAGCTCTGGATGGAGTGAAGGTAGAGGGAGTGTAGCTCTGGATGGAGGAGTGAAGGTAGAGGGAGTGTAGCTCTGGATGGAGTGAAGGTAGAGGGAGTGTAGCTCTGGATGAAGGAGTGAAGGTAGAGGGAGTGTAGCTCTGGATGAAGGAGTGAAGGTAGAGGGAGTGTAGCTCTGGATGAAGGAGTGAAGGTAGAGGGAGTGTAGCTCTGGATGAAGGAGTGAAGGTAGAGGGAGTGTAGCTCTGGATGAAGGAGTGAAGGTAGAGGGAGTGTAGCTCTGAATGGAGGAGTGAAGGTAGAGGAAGTGTAGCTCTGGATGGAGGAGTGAAGGTAGGCAGGAGCCGTTTGGGTAATTTTTTGGTAAACCAAGAGCAGAGCTTTTAACTTGATGCGCGTTGCAACTGGAAGCCAGTGCAGAGAGATTAGCAGCAGGGTGACATGAGCTCTCTTGGGCTGGTTGAAGACCAGATGTGCTGCTGAATTCTGGATCATCTGCAGAGGTTTAACTGAGCAGCAGGAAGGCCGACCAACTAGAAATTATAGTAGTATAGTATGCGTGACATGACCAGAGCCTGAACCAAGAGCTGTGTCGTATGTTCTGTCAGGTAGGGTCTGATTTTCCTGATGTTGTAAAGAGCGAAACGGCAAGACCGGGATAACGAGGCAACATGCTCCTTAAAGGTCAGTTGGCTGTCTAACATGACACCAAGATTCCTAGCAGAAGACATGGGCACAAGTGGTGTACATTGAAAAGAGAAGAGGGACAAGCCCGGATCCCTGTGGCACCCATGTTGCAAGCTCAAGGGATCTGGACACTCGTCCTTGCCATGATATTCTGAAGGATCTTCCTGCGAGGTAAGACATGAACCATAAGAGGACAGATCCTGAAATACTAAGCGTCGACGGTGAGGAGAGGAGGATGTGGTGGTTGACCGTGTCAAAGGCAGCAGACAGGTCAAGCAGTATGAGGACTGAGGATAGACCAGCATATCTGGCAGCCTGTAGTGACTCAGTAACTGACAGAGAGCAGTTTCAGTTAAGTGGCCCTGATGTGGAAATAACAGGCATTTGTCGTGAAGAAACTGTGAGACCCAACTGAAGACGGCTCCTTCTAGAAGTTTAGACATGAGTGGGAGCAGTGAGACCGGCCGGTAGTTTTCAACCTGAGCAGGGTTGAGTGTAGGTGTTTTCAGCAGTGGGGTGACCTGAGCTTGTCTGAGGGCAGAGGGAAAGACACCAGATTTAAGAGGGGAGTTAATAATGTGGGTTATTGCAGGTTTGACGGTGGGTGAAATGCTCTGCAGGATTTCGGTAGGTACAGGATCAAGAGGACGTGTCGTTGGTTTTGAGCCGACTAGAAGTTTAGAGACTTTGTCATCATTTAGAGATCGGAAAGAGCAGAAAGAAGAGCACACATTATTTTCTGACGGCACGTGTTATTAGTGAAGGCAGCAATAGTTTATTTATGAACTGAAAAAAAACAGGATCTGATTTGTATCAGAAGAGTGTGATAAGATGATTGACAAGGAACAAAGGTTGAATGTAGAGCTTTCAGAGAGCAGCTGAAAGCTTTGAGATCAGATAAAGGCAGAAGGCATTGTGGATAAAGCATCAGGGCATAGGCTGTTATCCATTAATCCATACCCCCAACTAACACATAGATGTCTATGATCATGTTTTACTTATTAATGCTTTTCCTCCTGACTAGCTTCCAGTAACGGAGTGTCCTTCCTTTCCGTCAGGGTTCAGATCCTATTAACCTTCAGGTTAACTTATTAGTATGGTCAAACATTGTTCACATATACTAGGGGTGTAACGATACACTAATCTCACGATACGGTACGATACACGATATTGAGGTCACGATAACGATACAATATTATAGCAGTATTTTTTTAACAACCTTGAATGAGGAACATATGACTGGAAAAAATTGTCTTTTATTTGAAAGACACAAAATACAAAACAATGCTGTGCATTTGCCCTGTTACAGTTTATAACTGTTTAAGTTTTAAAGAGAAAGCCAGGCCAACCATTTTCCACAAACTGAACTAAAAGTAAATGTCAGGTTTGCATTATGCATCTTCAGTTTCATACAAGTAAAAATATTTTGCCACAAACTGAATAGTTTCTCTCATGTATGATTGGACTTTTTTCTTTTCCAGAAATTTAACAACTAAAATTAAATAAATAAATAAAAGTAAATAAATACATACAATTTTACATCATAAAAAAGTGATTCATGCTCACCTTATAAGTGTAAGAGGAGATTTATTTTTGTTAAGAAGGTTATTTTGGTAATTCAGGGTTCATTATTTTATAAATATATTCTTTATATTCTGTAAATCAGGGACTATAATGACACTAGTCAGTTTATCTGTAATTGTTAGTATGTTTTAGATTGGGCGGAGTGATACGCCACAGTACGGCACTAGGTGCTGTGTTGATGTTCTAAAATCCTACACTGTTGAGGGACATTGAAGTACACTTGAAGTTGTCCCCTGTTTATCCTACTCTGTTTATCCTACTCACGACTCGAAAAAGATTTAATTTAATAAGGTAAGGCTTAACTCTACACCAGACTTACATAAGTAAAGGTTCAGAGCTCAAAACGGGACCGCAAAACGGGACTAGTTTCTTCTGAGCGGAGTAAGATTTTGGTCCGCGCGGTCGCGGCCGCGGTCGCGGTCAGATGCGCGTTTCTAGTCAACACAATAGATTAATATTAATAACCCAATATCGCGATACACTTTGTCACCTCCACGACACGTATCGTGACGTTTTTGTATCGCGAAATTTCGTGGCACGATATATTGTTACACCCCTAACATATACACAGTTACAAAGGTAGTATTGAACCAAATTTTTGATCAAGCAGTAATCGTATTCCCTTATCCATAATTCCCTTCCCCCACTCCATATATTCTTCCTCAAACGGTTGTCACTTCTGCAACCTACAGTCTCTCATTCTGTCGGGGGGAAAAGCCTGACATGCAGGCAGGATGGATGTAGTCCATGTACAGCTTTGATAATTGGAACTGCCTTGCAAAGGGGAGAGTGTGCTGCCATGTGTAAAGAGGTTGGGTCCTGGTGGGCTAGGCTGGGTCTCCCCTCTCAGCTCTTGGGACCCTGGCAGTATCTTGATTAGTTCTTCCCTTCTACATTTCTAATTAATGCCCCCTATGAGTAAGGGAGGGCAGCACTGTGGGCATAGTGGTTAGCAGTGTTGCCTCACAACTTGAACCTGGTTTGACCTTTCTGTGTGCAGATTTTATCTTCTCCGTGTGCTTGTATGGGTTTTCTTCAGGAACAACAGTTTCCTCTTGCAGCTTAAATTCATTAAATTAGGCTAATTGGGGATTCTACATTTGATAATAGGAGTCTGTTGATCTATCTGAAGCTCTGTGTGGACTAGCAACTCTTCCCTTTTCCCAGCTTGGATGGGCTCCAGCAGACCGCCATGACACTTGGGTGGGGAAAAGATTGACAGGGCTCGTTTATTTCTGTAACTTTTTAATAACATTCTTTGCTTTAAGTATTTTTTTAGATACTTTTTTATTATATTCTTTGTGCTATAACAAAGGAATTTTCTATCTTGGAATGGATGACGAACCCACCCACCCACCTACCTACCTTCCTACCTACCTACAGTACCTACTGTACCTACCCACAACAAATTGGGGGATTAAATCAGACTTTCCTCACCTACTTATGTACATTTGTTTAGCCCTTCGTGATTAAAATGTATGAAATTGAGTATGGTCTCCTCTAAATGTACTTATAAACCGAGGGGAATTTGGATTTTAATATCTTTTAAAAAGACATTTAAGATAGTAATACTATCCTGTATATATTTCCGTTATTTCGACAAAAGGATGCTCACATAACTCGTTGGAAGTCCTTTTAAAATGAATTAATTCTTTGAAATTTGTTTATTATTTGCTTTGTTTTTAAAACTATGTGATAGTAAAAGTGCTAAGTTTATAGAAATAGAATAAGTTTGTTAACAAGGGGCCCTCAGTTATCTTCATCCTTTAGCTGACTTCAGTTGCATCTCAAACTGGCTTTTGAACCCGTAAGAGCCAAGAGGTGGATTGGTTTTCTAGATCAATGAGCTATTAGTGGGCAAGAGAAGTCCTGCCTTTAATGAACATCTGGGAAAGAAAATTACCTCACTTCTTTTATCATGTCTATCTACCAAAGCCTCCTATTACACTCAGCTGGCACCCTGTCTGCATACTTAAAAGGAACAAAGAGATTACGTTCTAAGTCAAGATGAGTACTGTGTCTATTTTGTTACATATGAAGCATGTGTTTTATTTTCATCATTTCCTCACACAAATCATGTTTTTTGCATTATGATGCATTATATCAGCACTGTTGTCTTGAACTAGACGAATCAGGCTGAGTCATTAGGAGAAAAAAAGTGTATGTTTATTTAGCAAGGCCTTTTCAAACCAGCAGGCAAAGAAAAGGAAGAGCGGAAAGAAAGTAGCTTGTAAGAACATGGTGAGAAAGTAAGTAGGAGAAAATGTGTTTATCTAGTGTACTTTGTCTCTAGTGAGGCCTCAAGGAGAGCGTCACTGTGCAGACCTCTTCAAATGTCACTGCTGCAGATTCAGCCTTCAGCTCCCTCTGGATGCACTTTAGCCAGGCCTGCCCTCACTCTCTTCAATGAGCAGTGGGCCAGAGAGGACAAGCCATTTTCTCCAACATTCTCTCCCTACATCAGAGTTACAGCTGGTCAACTTTCATCACAACGTTGAGCTGCTTTAACATTCTGATTGTTTAACCAACAATATTTACTGTAAACATGCAATTTCACAATTTTCACAACTAACCCATTTTTTATCTTATAATACTCTATGGCATATCACTGAGATCCGATGGTATCTCATCAAATGTTTTAAACATTTACAGCCCCTTTTTCTTGTTTGATTGATCATCAAACCTTTAATTCAACTTTGTCCTTTAAACAAAACTTTGTTTATTGATTTTTCTTTACTTTTTTCATAAATCTTACATCTTTCTATTGATTGTAAAAAAAAAAGTGCTTTGAGCCAATTCCTCCCTTTAATATCTCAATCGATTACTGCGTGAACAATCTATATGGCTTCATCCCACTTTCCTGAAAGAAATAACAATCGTGGCTTATTGCACCGATGCTATTAGTGTCTTTCAGGAAGGACTTTTCCACCCTTTGCGTTACAATATTGACTGTTTTGTCATGGATATGTTTGCTATACACAGATAATAGTGGAAAGGAGAATCTGAAAAGTGTGGATAAGAGGACAGGTAGAAATAGAAATGGACAGGCAAAACTGAGAGGAATATGAAAATGTCTAACAGGCACAAGGAGGGAAAAATGATATTTGCATCTGCTCATCCACGCATAATGCACTTGTCTATGTTTTCAGGCCCACGACATGGGTTCCAGGCATCAGGCAGGAGATGAATGCACTTTTTCTGCTCGGTCACCACTTTTAAATCGTTGACTGTCCATGAAAAAATAGTGTTTTTGTTGTGCTGAATTTAAGGCCTTTAGGAATGAACGAGAATGTGAGCCACCAGCACGTAGAGTAAAAATAAGAGTGGCCCTTATTTGAAACTGAAATTCTTTGTGAGAAGTAAAAGAACTGTCATTAGGAGTTGCTGAGTTTTATTCCACATATTCTTCTGAAACATTTACATATTAAAGAAGACATGCTTTTTTTCTTTAACCAAACATTGACATAATTTCCTGAGTCCTTAATGAATTATCTGTTATGTGCGTTGGTCAGCTGGTTGGTGACTTCACCCTCCTATGCTGGTGTAACAGCTTTCTGGTTCCACAAATGCAGCCTGATGTGAAGTTGCGGAGGTCAAAAGATGGGGGAACTGGATAATTCTGGTCAGCGATGCCCCTGACCAAATTGGGGCCCTAAGCGAAATGTTATTTGTAGGCCCCCCCGCCATCAAACCTCTCCCCATTCCAAATGTATCATTGGTTAGAATTTGACCGTATCACAACATGCCATTTCACTTGACAACCCGTCAATAATAACAAATGTACGGTAGATAAAGTAGTTTGACTGTATGAGTCAAATGAAATGAAAACTGAAATAGTAAATGAATATTAAATAAAAAACTCAAATAAACAAGTCACAAATAGCGATCAATTACTCATCAAAAGAAAGTTACCTCCACCTCCTCAATCCCCCACAAAAAACCGAAAGCAGGTCTCGCAGGTCGGAAATCTGAGCTAAACAAGCACGTGTGCCTTTTACAGATGCACATTTATCTCGTTAAAAATAGTCAAACTTCTTAACAACATAAATTGATATAAAACCATAGCCAATTTATTATATATTGGCTAAAGTTTGTAGCTTATATACTTTTTCAACAGAAGTGAATGCATAGGGCGCTAACCAGGCGTTCAAAAAATAAATGTTTTTCCAGGGCTACTGGAAAAACAAAATTCTCCAGTCTAGACAGAGACTGGAGACAGATTCGTATATAAAAGGTTTATATAATATATCGTTTGTGGTTGTTTGATGCGGTAATCACTTCAGACACCTTTTTCTTCTCATGTTTATACTGCTAAATAGGTTTGACTTCCTTTTTTTAAGTGTCTAATTAATCAACCCAAGTAGCTCTTGATTTGCTTCAGGTAAAATCTTTTTTATGTTCTTTCTTGCAGTCTCATTTCTACTTAGCTTTTATGACCAAAATTGAGAAAAGCGACACAATGGAACTTCCCTTACAGACGAATGAAAATACTTCATATCCTTCCAATTTAGTCTGTTATTTTCTCTCTTTTCAATTTCTTCTCCTTTATGGGTGAAGAGTCATTCACCAATAATCCATCCTTATTGATATGGAAGACTGAGATTTTAGCTCCCTGAGCCGTAAGAGAAGTCCACTGTCCTGTCTTCATATCTCATTCCGAAAGAAATGAAATCCTGTTGTCAGACCAGCGATAACCAAAGCATTATGGGCCCCCGAGGACTGTGCAAACCTGATGTAGAGACCGTCCTATGGATGCTCACTGCTGAATCTTTCATCACCCGACTGATAAGGTGCAAATAGGATTTGCAGGCTGCAGCTGCTGTATTGCTCTTTTAAATCTGCTATGAAGGCCATTTTAGTGGAGCTTGAACAGATGGCGGTGGTCGAGCTGGAGAAAAGTGTAGACTGAGAGAAGCAAATAAAAAAAGACAGATAAAGTATTATAGTGATCTGAAAATATGCACATGGTGATCAAAGAATGAAGTTGCTTGTGCTCGATGTTTCAATCATGAGATCTGCTCTTTGGCAGATTAGTCAAATATATGTTTTCATATTTAAAAAATTGTTTAGTTTTTATAGTACATTGCATCTGTGTTGTTATTGTGACAACATTGAACCACACAAATCTTTTGGCAATTTTCAAACCCACTTCCTCTTTCTGCTTTACAACAATGTACCTGCCTTTCAGTTTATAACACAGAATACATTAATTGATCTCAGAGCTATTTTGAATCTAAATTGTGCCATCAATTTTGCCTTGAACCTTATCGAAGATGGAAGAATACGGAGGAAAAAGAGAAGAAAGAATGTCTTTTCTCACTCACATTTTCATTCACATCATCCATCTCACTCATTCTCCTAAGACAGATTGACAGTCTGGAGTGAAATGCAATACAACCCAATTTCCGTATGCTCTTAACCTCTGGGTTTTTTTTTCCAAGACCCAAGTGGAAAAGACTCATTCTTCTGGACACATTTATGAGATCTGAACAAGAAAAAACTAATAAATAAATAACGATAAATGCGGTGTTGTTATATGAAAAATTCAGAGAAGTCAGCATTCAAAACGATTCTCAAGCTCTTCTATCCTTACTCAGCTGTGGTGTTTTACATGTTCCCTTTCTTATGTTCAGAGGATGTAAAGCCACAGGGGGGAAACTTCACTTGTGTGATTGAAGGATTGGTGTTGCCCCATTTTTTTCTGTGCAGTTGAGGAAGGAGGAGAGGGAAATTCATTGTTTATTTATTGTTTACTGGCATCAGGAAATAAGTGTACCACCGTTTCAGATGATCCAGTTGGGAATAGGACAATGGCATGCAACCATCTGCAGCCTTCAGTCATTTAGTTTGTAACCCTCTTTCAATCAAAACTATTTACAATAAATAAGAAACGGCTCTGCTGGAACAAAAGCAAAGGTAATTCTCTGGAAATAATTCATGAATTCTTATTTTGTCTGATGAACAGTAGACATCAAGCCCTGACATATTTCCATTTGATGGATCCATTTGTTTTTAAAATGTGTTTTTCGCATCAGAAATTATAATTAGAGCTAATGAATAAGATTGATTTGATTCTCTTGCCTCATTTTATACTCAAATACTGTATTATATCTTGGTTTTCTTTTCCTTGATTCCTTCTTAGGTTACATCTAGGTTGCATCTACACTAATCCAGGCCTCACAATTATATGCTGAATACGTACCCTTACATCTATCATAAGGAAGGGAATTAACATCACCAGTTTGATTTAAAGGTCTGTTTTTGTAGAGTTACCAGAAATGGAAAATGTGCTGAGAATATTTCAGCATAGGAGCATAAAATCTGGCTGCAAATCTGCAAATTGAACAGGCTAGTCAGCAGTAGCACGGCCTTGATAGGGTTGAGTCAAAAGTCACTAAGGCAGTATGTCAGAGTCAACCAGCTCCTACCCTGTGCATGGAGGGCGCGTGGATGCTTCCCACTCGACCAGGACTGGGGCAGCAGCCATCTTGCTGCTCATTTCTGAGCCAAATCAAGGAAAAAAGGCTCTGTAGTTGGATGTCTTCCCAGAGCAATTAGCTGAACTCACATGCCTGTTTGATTAGTACGTAAATGAAAATTAACTTCCTCCGGCCACTCTGCTGAGCCTAAGCCCTTGCCATGGTTACCAGGTTAGATGTCACATCGCTAATGACTCATCATGAATGCTTGAAATATGTAGCGAGTAAAATAAAAAAAATAAAATAAAAATGATATATTGGGCATCAGTAATGCCTTTCTCTGGATCTACGCTGCAGCTTGATAAAAGGGGGCACACCAAAGTCATCTGGGATGACAAATGGAGCATTTTTCTTCTTGTTTATTCCACCTGCTCACAGGTTTACATTGTTATGCATTCCTCGCTCAGTCAACTGGGGCACAATCTATACATATGTGACAAATAGAGGATAGTTATCAAACCTGGCAGTCTCAATAATTAGAAAAAGGCAATAGTCGAGCTCAAACCGACCGTTTCCCTGATGGATTAACAGCAATCGCTTGCTTCAGAGTCCCAGAGCTGTTTAATGTGGCAGCCATAAGGCAGATATATTGGGCATCAGTAATGCCATTCCCTGGATTTACTTGATCAAAAGCAATTGGCCTACTAATCAACAGATGTAATGGCGTACAGCGGACTGTTTCCAAAAGAAACAAATGTATTGTCAGGCAGAAAAAATAGGGGGGGGTAAACAACAGGCACTTCCTTGCCATCTTAAGTCTCTCCCTCCACTTCATGGACACACATAGACACAGACGTTGTAACTCCCCTGGGAAAGATGGTGTGAACACTGACTTTGATGTCAATAGCGTAGTAGAAGAGAACTGGGAGGGCCCCCACCTGCTGTTCTAACAAGGCCCAGATCAGTGAGCCTTCTCAAGGGCAGATGTCAGGAGGTGCTGCTTCTCGGCTCCGGTGCCGCCCCGCCAGCTCTGCAGCTGTGTGCGAGGTGTCCTTGTGCTCCCACGCCGTCACAGTTGGGTTAAAGGCAAATACTGTGTGGCCTTCATCTCGTGTGTCTCAAATGGAAAGAGTGCAGTGTCAATACACACTAACCTGGATCATTGTTGACAGAAGCATCCCCGGGGTTGGGAGGTGTAGCAGAGAGGCAAGGATCAGAACAAAACCATGGATAGATGCATGCCTCATAAATCTAGCCATACAGAGGCTGTCATGGCTGGATGTTGAGTAGCTCTTCTTGCATAGACAATTAGGTGCACATCTGGCCTGATGATAGAGAGTTGACCAAACAGCTTTGGATGTGTTCATTCTTACAAGCCCTTGAACGAAGAAGGGATTCTTTTCTATTCAAGGATGAGAAAACAATTGAATGGCCTTAACTGCATATTACTTCTAAATTAAAAGAGCTTTTCAATTATTTATTTAGTCCTTATCATTTCCTCTTTTTTTTTACATCAGATTGTATTTCCCTTACTTATTCGCTGGAAAGATGCAAAAAGAGTGGAGACAGAGCGAGACACTGGAGACATAACAGTGGTATTCCAAAAAAATAAAGCAGGATCTTAGTAATACAGAATCTATATCAAACCATGATGCCTTAATTGTCTTGCTACATATTCCACATCTGACAGAAGGTTGAATCTGCTGGGAGAAGAAGTACTCTACAATTCAATTCAATTCAATTCAATTCAATTTTATTTATATAGCGTCTAATACAACAAAAGTTGTCTCTAGACGCTTTCCAGAGACCCATACCCAGAACATGACCCCCGAGCAGTTATTACATAAACAATGGCAGGTAAAAACTCCCCTAGTGGGAGAAAAACCTTAAGCCAAACAGTGGCAAGGAAAAACTCCCCTTTAGGAGGGAAGAAACCTTGAGCAGGACCAGGCTCATCAGGGGGGACCCTCCTGCCGAGGGCCAGGCTGGTGGGTCAGGGACGGCAGCAGCACAGCAGGCAGGTGGAAGCAGCAACGGGATGACCAGGGGTGGGGACCGCAGGCAGGTGGAAGCAGCAACGGGATGACCAGGGGTGGGGACCGCAGGCAGGTGGAAGCAGCAACGGGATGACCAGGGGTGGGGACCGCAGGCAGGTGGAAGCAGCAACGGGATGACCAGGGGTGGGGACCGCAGGCAGGTGGAAGCAGCAACGGGATGACCAGGGGTGGGGACCGCAGGCCAGCATGCAGCTCCCGAAGCTCCGGCCCAATCATCAAGTAAAAACCATGTAAGTAAAAGACAGTACAGTGACAAACTCAATTGGTCGGGGCATCTTAAGGAGCCACTTATCTTAATGAGGGGGGGGGGGCTGGGGCTGGGGCTGCCCCAGTGCTCAGTCATCCACCACCACCACTACCAGAAGGCTGGGATTTTCCAGATATTCTGGCAGAATTATGCCTGGATTCGGTTTCACAAAAGCAGTAGCACATAAATGACCATGACGATAAATCCTGTGCAGGTATCCTGCTCCAGACCCGGCTAACAGCCAGGCTTAGTTAGGCCTGGAGCCTTATCTCCTCAGTCAGCGGCCATGCCGATCACAAACCAATGAGTTTGGTCCATGATTCTGTTTTCTGTTTTTTTTAAAGTCACATTTTTGAAGGACGTCGATGAAGCACTTATATTGAGAAGGGCTTTCAGGCGAGAGAGAGTTTCAGGAGAGGTCAGACTTAATGACCACTTTCCTGCGGATGCCATCCGCTACCTGTCCCAAAATTCAGCACCGCGCTGAATGTTCTTATATTTCATCAGGACCTGCTCCAAGTCCTCTTTGGTCCAGTCATGTTCGTTGTGTATGGATATTGATAATATGTGTAAGAAAAATGAGTACCATGAATTTCTTTTTTAAAGGTGGTAAGCTAGTGGACAGGTACAGAAGAGTATTAGGGCCACTTAAAAAAAATAAAAAGAATTCTGAGAAAAAAGTCAGAATTCTGACTTTAATCTCAGAATTCTGAGAAAAAAGTCAGAATTCTGACTTTAATCTCAGAATTCTGAGAAAAAAGTCAGAATTCTGAGAAAAAAGTCAGAATTCTGAGAAAAAAGTCAGAATTCTGGGGAAGCAGGAGGAACTGATGGTGCTACGTCAAGCCTGGATTTATTTCTGATCCTGGTTTTCTTAATCCTACTTTTATGAAACAGTCCTCTGGTCTCACAGTCTTGATTATCCTTGGATATGATAAAAACTAAAAGCAAAACAACAAAAAAAAATTGTAGAGACTGAACCAATGTCATCGCAACTGCGGGGTTCATTTAGTTAAGCATTTATAAAATATGATCTCCCACTCAGTCAGACACCATATTTGAAAGTCTAATGCCTGTCTGGAGGGATAAAGTGGGGGAAGGATGCCCTGGTTTGCCAGTTATCTGGGTTGACATGTCATGACAGGTACAAAGAGGAGGATTGGGTCATACACTTATAATGCCTTCCTAATGCAGCGTTCTCATTTTGATATTCTACAAAAGTCACTGTCTCACTTCATCAGTAAGTGAGACAGATTCGGCTTGACTCGACATTCCAAGTTTCACCAGTCCTCCCTTATGGATTGTAATGCAAATGATTAGCGGCAAGGCAAGTTTATTTGTGTAGCACAATTCAACAACAAGGTGATTCAAACTGCTGAGAACGAAAGAAAAAGAGGACAATGGATAAAAACAGTAGTTGAAATATGATCAAGTTTCGGGGGCACGGTGGCACAGCTGGTAGTGCAGCTGCCTCACAGATGGAAGGACCTTGGTCCAATTCTCACCGGGGATGTGTGTATATATATATATATATATATATATATATATATATATATATATATATATATATATATATATATATATGTATATATATATATATATATATATATATATATATATATATATATATATATATATATATATGTGTATATATATATATATATATATATATATATATATATATATATATATATATATATATATATATATATTCTGCCCTTACTAGGACGTAGAGATGATTCCTAGCTTGGCAGATAGCTAAACAGGTTCTTAAATAAACATCCAGGAGACAGCAGGGACGTTTAGGATGTTTACTGTCAGAAGCACTGTGAAACTGCAATACAGAAAAATAAGACAATAAAGTGTTACAATCTGCATTGTATTTGACCCTTTCTTAAACATCAACAAATGCTATGTCATTAATTATTATGTACAGTACAAATAAACATAAACATTTACTGAAATTATACTGATTCTAACTGATTCTAACTGATAAACCGCTATGAACAACTGGCGGTTAGCTTGATGCTAACGTAACATGGAAAATCCCATTGACATGCTAACGCGTTAGCATCGCTCCCGTTTTTTTACGTTTTCCTCCCAAACTATCATCTAATTCCGAACACCATCAGAGGTAAAGTAACATAAAAGGTGTATTACTTATAGACATATGCTCTTTAGGGTTCAGCAGAGAAAAAAGAAGTTTAGGGAAAATAACAGCTATGCTTAACGGCTTTCTTCAGTAGACAAGAAACTACGGCAAGTCTACATGGACAAAAAGCACAGCACAGTCTACAGATCTACTAATCTACAGACTGGAAGGGCAGCACAATATATATATATATATATATATATATATATATATATATATATATATATATATATATATATATATATATATATATATGATCAAGTTTTGAAACTTAAGTTTAAAAGTACTCGTGCAGATTTGGAACTTTATTCAAATGCAGCTGAGAACAGGTGAGTCTTCAACCTTGATTTAAAGTGTTTCTGCTGATCTGAGGCATTCTGGGAGTTTGTTCCAGACATGTGGAGCATAAAAGCTGAATGCAGTTTCTTCACGTCTGGTTCTGACTCTGGGAACTGAGTGAAAAAGAAAACAGATCCAGAAGGCCTGGAGTGGTCTGGAAGGTTCATACTGGGTTACTAATTTGCTCCTGGACCATTCAGAGCTTTATGGTTCAGCATCAGTACTTTAAAGTCTATCCTCTGACAGACAAGCAGCCAGTGTAAAGACCTCAGAGCTGGACTGATCCACTTTTTTGGTCTTAGTGAGGACTGGAGCAGCAGAGTTCTTAATGAGCTGCAGTTGTCTAACTGACTTTTAAGGTAGCCTGTAAAGATGCAATAATCAAGCTACTAAAGATGAATGCATGGACTAGTTTTTCCAGGTCCTGCTGAGACATCAGATCTTTTATCCTTGATATATTTTTAAGGTGATAATAGGCTGACTGTTGCCTTAATGCGTTTTTCCAAATTGGGATCTTGAGTCCTCCACTACACCTAGATTTCTGGCCTGGTTGGTGGTTTTTAGGTGTATAGTTTGAAGCTCTATGGTCACCTGTGATCTATTCTATTTGTCTCCAAAGACAATTACCTCATTGCAATTACCTCATGCATTTACAAACAGCCTGTATACGGTCTCGGTCTTCTGGTGAAATTGTGTTTAGGGGTGTCAAATTAGCGCGCTAATTGCGATTAATTTATTACAGGCATATTTAGCACATTATGTTTTTTAATTGCTTAATCTATTTTTTAATCTCTAACTTTACTTTTTCTGTTAGGGTGTTGCTTTTATTTTGAAATCTGTGTTTGTGCGGTGGGCTTCTTGTGGGGTGTAAAACAATGAATGAATTGAATGAATTGTTTATTTCGGTTACATTACATTATTTGCAATTCAAACTGTGTGTGTGTGTGTGTAAATGACAAAACACTTTCATACAAGTTTACACTCATTAGTTTCACACAAAAAATAATAATAAACTCTGTAACCGAAAAAGGAATAGGCTGAAGCCAAAGTTTATATTTGCCTACCCTGTACTTTCCAACAGAAAACCCAGATTATCTGCAATATGAAAAGAAACAAAAAGAGAAATTTCCCTTTAAATTGTTCTGCTTAACCAAATTATACTCCAATCATTTAGCATTGTAATCCTTAATTATTTTACTTTTCAATATTTTTTTTAAATTCAACAGAGATTTACACAGTTTCACTTCATCACTAAGTTGATTCCATAATTTGACTCCCAAAAATGAAACACATCTATATTTAACATTAGTCCTCACACGACATCTTTCAAAAAAAACAACAGTCAGTCCCACCTTGAAGTGGACATTGATTGGCTGTTCCTGTGTGTGGGCTAGGTTAGCTACGCTGGCAGCTGGGCTCCTATAGTAGCTGGACTGGTATGGGGGAGGAACAGTGAGTAGCGAAGTGAAAATGGAGGAGTATGTAAAAGTTGTCGGTCCAGTGAATGGAGAATTTACATTTCTAAAACGCCCCAACGGCACCATTGGTAAAGGTAGAGTAAAAAATGAAAGGACTTCGTTTACCACCGAAGAAGCTCAATTATAGCCACATCAACGCAAAGCAGCGGTCGCGAGCGCAGCCACAGCTAAAGCTAGCAGCAACGATGGTATCAATTTATCGAGCCACAGCAACACTCTTCCCCAAACTAAACTGAAGGAGAGCACCGCGCACATGAGCACGTCTGCGACCGAGAGACTGGCACATTTTCCTGCCAAGTGGATCTAAATGTTTAGGACTGCATCTGTTCAAGTCTGTTAAGAAAAAAAAATACTTTATAAGGCCACTTTTGTTGTTGTTATATATTAATCTTTTTATCTGCTACAATAATGTAATGAATTTAAAGGAAAACATCTCAAGTTGAGGGCTTTTCTCAGCTATTTTTAGGTGAGATTAAAACAGCGATTAATGAGATTAATTAAGATTAATTCGGCAATCTGAATATTGTATTGCTGCAGCCAGTGGAGGGTCTTTGAGGTTGCTAAGCACAGCAACAAGGTTCGTTGAGTAGATAGCAGTCCAAGTTGGGTAATAAACTTTGTAATACGGTCAGTCCAAGCAGTCTCTTCCACTCCAACTAATATGGCCGAAAACTGGTGGTGTTTTTTGTTTTTCACTGGCATCCTTGGCTTGCATGTCACTTGGTTAGGCAATTTGGGTAGGTTTTTGACAGCAGTGGTGCTACCCACTGTTAGACAGCCTGCTGGGGCATCTTCCGTAGCCTCCGCTGGACTGATTTCATCCTCCACATGATGTCTGCAGTCATGCAGCGCCCATTCTATGCCTTTCCACATTGCCAATTCAAGATTTCCACCCTGTTGTACCTTTCTTACAACCTCCAAAAGAGGAATGGAGACATAGCAGTGGCAGAATAAAGTGCTACGCCTTTCTGCTACTGTGTTTCACACAGCATAGCAGGGTGGAATAAAGGCACTACAAAAGGCGGAACAATGGGTTTTGTCGAATGTATTAGGCTGCAAGTTTTCATTCCAGCACTAGCCTCACGTGTCCAGAATATTTGAAGAAAATGTCTACCCATATGATGTAATCACATATAAAAGATGCTGTAGCATTACATTCTGGAAACCATTTATTGTGATAAGGAAAAAGTTTAAAAAGACACTGTGTATCACAGCCTGCAGTTTCTAGATCCTGACTGTAGATCAGTCAGGTTGTTTTTGTGATTCTGTGTCTTAGCACACCCTATGCATGGTCAAATCCTTTGAAAAAAATGTTGAGATATTTTAAAGAACCTTATTTTGAAAGGGCAAATTCTGTACCTGAAACCAAGCTGTTTTTCTGTCTCATAGGAAACAACCATGATGGCTTCAGTCTCGCAGTTATTTTAGTATGAGTAATTGTTTGACATCTAAAACTTTGACTGAACTCTGATATTAAGTTTGTGCTGCGTTGCCTAGAATAAACAGACCTGCATATCAATCCATACCCAATTTGGGAATAAGGCTTAGAGCACCAGCTGTACAATATGCCTCATTATGGTGCCCTCAACATACTTTCCTGTAGATATAATCTGAGATCTCCTATAATAGGTATAGCAATTTAAGTCATTTTTACTACAGGTATGATGTAGAACAACTGTAAGAAATTATTTTGGGCCTCTATGAAAATTCTTGACAGCAACCTTCTTGTAACTGAAATGAAAAAAAGAGTATTGTCTAGACAGATGACTCTGAATCTCGCTGTAATAGTTTTTTTTTTGTCACTGCTGTAATGCTCCTAAATGTATTCTCCATTCAGAGCCATACTGCCTTGTCCTACACCTTCTATCACGGATTCAATGCATGTACAAAGGCAGCCATCCAAAGAGGATGCTTGTTTTATCCATTTCTCTCTGGCTTGCATTCCAATATGAGTCGACCACACTGTCAAGGCAAGGACATAACCTGAGCTGAAATGTGGCTTAATTTGAACAGTCACTGAGCAGTGGAATATCGTACATGCTATAGACATAAGCAGGAAGGCGGAAATCCCCACACAACTCGTATAGACGTCTTCTGCAGAGCAAATGTCGTTGATCCGCATGTCACTCGGGTGCATAACAACTCACGACCCAGAATGTCCTCCAGCAAGGCTTTGTTCTCATCCTGTTGGTGTCAGTCCACATAGGTTAGTGTTAGCTGAGGTCAGGGTGTCGGGTAACTATTCGCTCCTCATCACTGTCATGATAGATCAACCTGCCTTGGGTCACTTACACCAACATATAGTCTCTCCTAATCATAGCTTTTAAGTTTGTAGGGTTTGTTTTAAAAACTGTTGCTCATCTTTTTCCCAGTTTCTCTTTGCTTCAAAGGTCTTGGCTTTTCTCTATTTAACTTAATATGTTGGTTACCTCATTGATATAGCTAACTTGTGCAAAGCTGCTTATGAAGTTGCACCCACTAACGCACTAAGAAAAAGGAATAAAAGAGATAGAGGTCACAAAAATGTGTCCCTTTGCCATGCCATTAACGGTACAAATTAGTTTTGTTCATTGTCCTACAGCGGTATTAGCTAATAGGCTGTCTGTGTGGGAAACTGAGATTTACAATGCACCTTTTACCCTGTCCGTGCTTGTTCTGCCAATTATAGTATCATGGGGAGAAAATTAGATAAAATTTGTTTTTGTTTTTTGTAGGTTGTTGTCTTACAGTGTCACCCGCAAACAGATTAATGAGATTACTGCAATAGGCTGCAGTTTAAAGTGAAATCTCCCACCATTTACAAAAATAAAAAAAAAAAAAACAAGAAAGTAAATTGAAAAAGAATGTATATTTAATTTATTGGTGCTGCCCCCCCCCCCCCCCCCAAAAAAAAAAAAAACAACATTTTTGCAAGTATTGTTCTCCAGATATATTTTATCTGTCCATCATCACTTCCTGTCCTGTCTTCTCATTTACTCACTTCCTTTCCTTTTCACTCAGGTTTCGTTAAATATGTTAGATTTATTTATGTTAAGAGAACCTGAGCCCCGCCATGTATTTGTTCCAGTTAGATAGGGTTTAGCCAAGTCTGTAATTGGCCCGTGGTTAATCCCTGCCTTTCTTTTTAGCTGCTTTCAATGTAGGGTAGATGGCTTATTCGTCTGCCTGTGGCACAAATGAGTTTTTTAGGGATTGTGTTCCTGTGTGTGTTATGCACACTGTAAAATAAAGATTATGCCTCTCTGAAAGTTCAGACATGAAAGTAGGTTGCTTGTAGGTTGTAGGGAGAGAAAGTAAAGCAATAATTAAAGGTCATAAAATCGTGTTAGATAAAAATGTTTGTTGGCTGGCAGGCATGTCGTTTTTAACAGTTTGGGAAACCTTAGAGAGATTAATTCACAATAAGCACTTCCAGGTTTAGATGCTGTCATGGATCAAATATCTGCATCTGAGAGGAACCAATATAGAGAGCCATTAAGTATTTGGCAATGTGCAGATACCTGCAGAAAGCCAGATTAATAGTGATGGGAAGATGAGATGCCACAAAGAATTCATTATTCCCCATCTTAAATAAATGAGCCCTGGGCTGCGACTTCACCACTGCCATCTCCGATATAACACATGCTTTAATAAGAGCTGCCAAGACGACTGTGCCTTGAGCATGTGCATGAATGTGTGAGCCTCTCAACTTTTGCATATGACTGACATCCACATGCATCAATTTATAAATGTTTTAGGGGAACATGAAGGAGGATGTCGAGTAAAATGGAAGATACATGTTAAAGAATCTTTTTTTTTTTTGGTTACATTTGAGGTACATGGTTACTAAGAGGAAATTAGTTGTCAACATCCCACTGAATCTGCACAGTGTTCAGTCATTGAATTAAACAATCAAAATGTTGTGCCATCTCTGTATCCAATTATGTGTATAATGTGCTCCTCTTAAAAGCTTTAGCTAGAAAAGTGGCACTTTTTTGCAGGACGTTGGTAGGGACCAATTTGAAAAAGACAGAATATGTTGAGTGTTTTGTTCAACACTCAAAACATTTTGTTTTGTTGTGTCACAAATAGGCATGGGACGATATGAAAATTTCATATCATGATATTAGTGGACAAAAATATCACGATTACGATATTATCACGATATTAGCGTGTCGCTTATAAAATTCTTAAAATGCAAGGAAAAACACTAACCGTGGATCCACTGGTTCCTTCAGAACATTTATTCTCAAATCATTCTCAACACAGTGACACTTGAGGTAGAGAACAAATAGTGTACTGTAAATGTTATGCATTACAAAGTGTAAACTATAGTACCGGTACCGGTACTTATGTGAACTTTCTTTTTTTGTAAGAAAATACTTCCCTGAGAGTCGAAAGAAATAGGTGACAAATAGAAATAAAGTGACAAAGTAGAGCCAAATGCACACTGATTGTATTACTCTCTGAAACTTTAACAGTGGCTGGCTGCCTGCTACTTAGTACGGCTCTCTGGAAAAATAATAAAATAAAGGCACTGCTCTGTAGTATACAAAACAAAAGCTGCATGGCCAACACAAAGATTGAGTGAAAATAAAGTGCCACAGTAGTCAAATGCACACGGATTGTACTACTCTGAAAAAATATTAAATAAATAATAATAATAAATAATATTAATAAAATACATGAAAAAAAATAACACTGGCTTCTACCTGGCTGGTAGCCTTGTGTGACCAAAAAAATAAAAAAAAAATGAAAAAAAAAGTGGCGATAATTACAGTACCCCACGATAACGTTATCGCGGCCGTTTTTTATCGCGATATACGATAATATCGTATATCGCCCCATGCCTAGTCACAAACTGGCCTTCCAGATATTTCAAGTATAATATTTCAAATACATCAGCCCTCAAAATGTAAATTTAAGTCTACAATACCCTCTTTTCACATATATATAATCTAGTATCTATAATGAAGGTCCTGTAAGACTTTACTGTATATGGTTGTATGTGTGTGTATGTGTGTACAATTACTGCAGTCTGGAGTCACTTCAAGACACAAGTGTGTATACACTAGGGCTTTATGACAGAGCCCTCCAGTGTTGGTCTGACGCACACACACATACACACACATACACACACATCAGAGGGATGTGGACAGTGCACAAAGAATAAGTCAAAACCAATAAGTGACATTTTGTAGCAATATATGCCACGGTGCAAGAATTGTCTCTCTGCATGATATAATTTAATATCAAGTTTTGTTTTATTGTAAATGCAATTTTACCGCAGCTAGTCCAGTTCCATTATATTTCCTACTGTGCTACTCTGGACTATTAAGCTCTCTTCCAACTCTTATCTGAACGTTGTGATTATGTCAAGTCCATTCTGGTGATTGTGTGGTCCGTCACTGTTGCAGCACGGGCTTCTGTTCTCAGCCCATTCACCCCATCCTTCCTGTTTCAGGATCTTATTTTCTCATCACGCTGCTTGGCGCCGTCTGCCAGGCTTTTGTCCTGCCCTCATTCTCAGCCAAAATGGAAGCATCTGGATACGGCCGATGCAGCACAGGCTGCAGGATGACTATATTTACTGTTCCAGTAATTGACTTGCAAAACCCCATGTGGGCGACAGTTGTGTGTAAAGGAGGAAGTGAATTGACCATTTTGATTTTAGTAGTTTTTTGTCTATAGGTATTTCTTTTGCCCAGTTTTCTTTTCTTTGTTGTTTTTTTTGTTTTTTTTTAATACATGCTGGCTTAGACTTTTCATCCTACCAACCATCCATGCTAGTCTGATATTAATCAGTATAATGACCACAATTTCAAAATGTCATACAGTATATGGCGGAGACAATTGCAGCCCTTGGTCACATCATTCCGTAATGTCAAGAATTTAGTTTTAAATTCAGAATGAAAACATAATCTGACTGTTCTGATATATAGAAGTTTGCTAATGCCAGATATGAAGATGTTTTGAATTATAAACTGCAAAGTATTTTGAAAGTTAATTCCTTTGTGTCGAAGTATAAAGGATTTCCCAACATTTGCACATTTAGGAAAATAATCACAAAATAAATTCTTGTCTATCTGCAAACCATGGTAATCCCAATAAGTTATTGGGATGTTAGGGCTTTGGGGATGTTCAGATATGAAATATTTGATGCCCTGACAGTGTATAGCCTTAGGGAGACTCCTGATCACTACAGGCATAACCACTTCAGAATCATCTTGGCAAACCGTGTAAAGTAAAATAATTCAGTGGGATGAAGCTTTTCTATCCCATCCTCCTTGCACTGAAATGAGATTCACTTCCATTCTCCACTTGGGGATGCAGAGTGCATTTCAATTGTTTTACAGACATTATTTAGAAAATGGCTTCATGTGTTGCTCATCTGGATTCTTTATGATCTTTAAGACATGTATGGTCATTCACCAGTGCCTCCTGTGTCAGTGAAGACCATTGAGGTGACTGGTACTAGTGAATGGTACTAGGCTCTACATTATCGGGAGAGTTTATCTGCATCACTCAAAGCATTAATGTTTCATAGTGTGTTTAATTAAACCAATATTTTAATCAAAATTTTAGTCAAGCTTCTTACTGCAAACTTTATGAGGGATCTGAGTGTCTGCTTGTACATCTGTCTAAGGACTAATTTATTTTAAATTATGCCATTTTTCTGCTCTATAGGTACTTTGTCATGAGCACCATTTCTCTAACAGTTTTCGGGATTTTTGTGTTTTTTTTAGCTGCAGTGTTTCCATTATGTTCAGAAAATCTATCCAATATAAGACATGATCCTTTGTATCAACTTGTGTATGTACTGTATTTTGCCACTATCATCCCCGAGTCCCACAGTGTTTGTCAATGACATTCTGGTCAGAGAAGTGTACAAGGCTTTCACTAGGAGGGCTACCAAAGGTGCCTTGAACTTGGGTTACTCACATCACTATCATCTACACTCCATTCCTTTCTTGCTTCAATTGAATGCCATTTCATTCAGACTTAGAATCAGCAAGAGCAAAGGAGCTTTATCATCATCAATCTAGCAACAAAAGAAGCCCCCAGGACTTTTCAGGCTGTGATCATAGTTTGAGCTCTCATTTTTTGTAAAACATCTGGTCCCATGTCATTTGATGGCTACCGCTCAAAACATGGGGACCATTTATACGCATTATTACATCCCACTGACATTTCTGTTATCTATTTCAATTTACCTTGATTGATCATTTTAGATTCAGATAAATGCATGTATGTCAGGAGGTTGTTGGTAGTGGCAGTTGTTGGTGTGAAGGGAAGGGAAACTCTTACCTTTCCAGCTCAGACCATGGATATAAATTGTAGCCCCAGGGTGATTATCATGGTGTATATATATATATATATATATATATATATATATATATATATATATATATATATATATATATATATATATATATATATGCCATGCAGTCTGAAAATTATTCCTTTTTTAAATGTGAATCTTAGTTTTCCTTGACATAGAAATATTTTTGGTACTTTCTTATGTCTTTTTTCTTCCAATTTTTTAGTATGGGAGTATATTTATGAAATCAGGATTTTTTAACCACTACTGAGAACCAGCTTGAAAAATACCTAGGAACACAAATATTTTATCTCTTGCATAAAGCAAATTGCTTTATGCAACAAAAAGTAAAAAATAAATTAAAAAAATCAGGTTAGCATCTGCCAAGTTTAAAAATCATTTAATCAATCAAAAGAGGAACATTTATAATTACCCTATGATGGCAGAACTATCACAGAAACAATTTTCTGCAATCAATGAGTGGAAGTCAGTGAATTAATTTGACTAACTGATTTAACTAACTGTCACTTTGGTGCCGGTTGCTTCTAGAGTTGATTGTGGCACTCTCCATAGAGCAACACTGAAGGGAGTCATCCTCTCCTCTGTTCCACTCTGAACCACTTAGCAAATGGGTGTAGACATGTTTCAGTGATGATCGTGACAATCAAGGTGGATGAGGGTAAATTCACTTATCAATTCTCAATGTGGCAATTGCACTGAATCTTCTTGCAGAAAATGGGGTATGATGTATTCACATCATATCTATGTCAAGACATCTGCAAGATGTTGTCTGTCCATCCTTTATCTATACTCTATTTAGAGTCACAGGGATCTGCTGAAGTCGTACCCAGCATTCTTCCTGTGACATAAGATATTGTTTTAAATTAAATTATGTTTAATATATTTAAGATGTGTTTATATCGACCCTGGGTTAGTACACACTTCTGTTGCATCGCTAAGAGCAGTGGCATAATGATTACGGATGAGGGAGTAATAATGGCCAATCTCTGGCTAAGCTGACTGTCACTCGTTATATTAAAAAATGTTTTAATCATTACACTTTTTTATTGCTTTTCACAATATGTATTTACAAAACCAATAATACACATATGACAATAATAGTCAACATCTTCAATCCCCCCTCCCAACCCACCCCTCCATCGCTCAGATATAAATCACACCTTGATCCATCAAATTACACATTCAGTAGGTTTTTCAGTTCCGTTATCAAGTTCGTCCACAGTCAGTGGCGGCTTGTCAATAGGGTGCGCTAGGGCGCCGCCCCCATTAAAATTACAGGGGGAAAAAATAAAAATATAGACACAGTACACATAAATTACGTAATAAAAAGTAATAATCACATCTGTGCACTCATAAAATGTGTCTGACTTAATTTTTCAAGCCTTCCCATACGTCGGCATCTTGTCACTGCTGGTCATGTTTTCGTAAACTTCATTCAACGGAAACTGCTCTTTTTAGGGTTTTGAATGATGCTTTAATGGCAGCTGATACTGGTAATCTTCCTGTTTTGGTTCTTTTTGACATAACCTCAGCTTTTGACACTGTTCATTAAAGGTTTTTGATAGGCTACACAAGATTGGGGTGTCTGGGTCTGTCCTAGGTTGTTTCACTTCTTACCTCGCCGACAGGAGCTTTTCTGTTTTTATCAAAGGCTTTGTATCAGCCAAAGCTCCCCCGTCCTGTGGTGTTCCTCAGGGATCTGTTTGTGGACCGATTTTGTTTACATTGTACATGTTGCCTATTGACCATTTAATTACAACATTTCCTATCAGTTTTATGCTGATAGTATCCAGTTTCTCTGCCCCTTTCCACTCAAATGACCCCTTTAGTTTCACTGAGTTAAATGATTGTTTAACTGTTACTAAGTTCTGGTTAGCTGCAAACAAACTCGTAAATTAAATTAAATTAAACGTAGACTATTATTTCTGCTCCTGACAGTTACCTCCCAACGATAAAATAGAGACTTGGCTCTGTTGGAGCATTTGTAATATATAGTTTGGGTAACGTCGGGGTCATTGTCCTCATGTTTGGTAGTTGACTGACTCAGCTTTTTCCATCTAAGAAACATTGCAAAATTAAGACATGTTGTCTCTAAGGCAGAAATGGAAATTATTATTCATGCCTTTATCTCTTCACGGCTGGATTACTGTAATTCTCTTTTTACCTTTCTGAACAAAAGATGCCTGAATTGCCTGCAGTCTGTACAAAATGCAGCTGCATGCTTTTTATTCAACTCCAGGAAAAGAGACCAAATTACTCAGATTTAAGAAAATCTTCAATGGCTTCCAGTCAGTTTTAGGATCAAGTTTAAAATTCTTGTTTTAATGTTCAGATCTCTTAAGTTGTACCAAGTATATCTCTGAGCTCTTTTGCCAGTACTCTTGTGGTTGTTCTCTGAGGTCATCTGAGCAGAGATTGCTGCTGTGCCTCGTTTTCATTTCAAAACAAGTGGTGGTCGGGCTTTTGGGGTGGTGGCACAGAGACTCCTGACCGATCTACTACTTTGTTGTCATCTTATAGTCTGAGAGGAAACTTAAAACAGCCAAGAACATTTTTCTTTTTCTTTTTTTTAAGATTTTTTTGAGGCTGCAGGAGGACTGTAGCCTCAGTATATGAGCCACTTGCTTAACCCACTACGCCACCGAGCAGCCCAGCCAAGAACATTTTTATTTAGACAGGATTTCAAGTGATGTTTTAAGTTGTTTTACGTTGTGGTTTTTCTTTCTCTTTTTTTTCATCTATCGCTAACATATTTTTTATCATTGTGTGTTTATTGTAAAGCAATGTGTGACTGGTGTACAGTGTATATATTAGGACATCCTCAGAGTCAGAGTCGGGAAGAAACCCCTCCCCCCAAGAGTCAGTTTTCTCTGACTCTGAGAACTTCCTAATACGTACACCATACTGTTGTCTGTGAAAGTTGCTCTATGAATAAATGTTACTTGCTTACTAAATGCAGTGGTGGACAGTAACGGAGTAAATTTACTTGAGTACTGTACTTAAGTACATATCCAGAGGATTTGTACTTTACTTGAGTATTAGATTTCTTTGGTACTTATTACTCTTACTTGAATACATTTCCAAGACAAATATTTTTACTTTTACTCGAGTAAATTTCTAGGAAGGCTGAAAAGTACTCGTTACTTTCAGGTCTGCTCTTTTTTCTTCTTCCCTAAAATCCTATTGGACACAAGCTGTTTTTGTCAAAGGAGGAGACCGATCACAGTGCACGCTCTCCACTGGGATGTACGTAAAGCGGAAATACGTCAAGCCTCCTCAAAACGATACCGCCAAAGTAGCCTGCGTTTGTCAAGACAGAGCCGCAACAAGTCAAGACAGAGCCGCAACAATGGCTACACCTGCGTCAGGAGAAGAAAGACAATCCGCTGAGTCGTCTGAGTCTGATAATGAGCCAGACTCGGAGCAGGGACTTTCCAAAAATCCTTGGCCGTATCTTAACTCAATGTTTGAGTTCGACCGAGTAAAAAACGAGGGCACAGACAAACCACAGACATTTATTTTCAAATGTTTGTTGTGTCTGCCGAAGCAGAACTACCTCTCTGCTTTCAACAACTCAACATCGAATTCTCAGAAACAGGAGTTAAAAGATCCTTAAATTAATTTAGAAAAAATATAGTAATTTACTGATGTGGAAAATAAGAAATTTACTCTTACTCTTACTCTTACTTTTACTTAAAGTAAATTTAAAAGCATTTACTCTTGGATACTTAAGTACCTTTAAAAGCAAGTAATTTTCTACTCTTACTCGAGTAATATTTTGACTGAGCTACTTTTACTTGTAACGGAGTAAATTTTGACCAGTAGTATTTGTACTCTTACTCAAGTACTGGGGTCGAGTACTCTGTCCACCTCTGACTAAATGCTACATGAATTACTGTTACATTCCTAATATTGTTGAAAGCAATGGGAAGAGAATACATTACCATTCTGATACCTCAAAGTATCTTTGTATAATTTACTCTAAAGTTCAAACATTCGTGAGTGGAATACCCAAAATCAGTGCAGACAGGGCAAGCCAGTGTCCTGTTGGACAAGCGTGTGGTCAAAGCCAGGAGAAATTGAAAGTACATGAAATAAAAAGCTTTTTTTTTTCTTTTTTTTTTTTAAATCAAATCAAAAATGTACAAAGTCCTTTGGTAGACAGATGTCCTGAATGACATTAATGAATAATTCAACAAACTTCAGACTGTAGCATTTTATTTATCCATTAAATTGGGTGAACACTTCTTTCATAAAAATGGATTTTGATGGAAACAGTATATGTTCACACTATTCTATAAATTATTAGCCATACTTAACAAAAAAGTTTTAAAGAACCAGCCTTTCTCTCTCTCTCTCTCTCTCTCTGTCCCTCTCTCTCATATCAAGTTGATCTGCTGCAGAGTTGTATGTAATATCTACGCATACTTTCCAGTATGAAGGAGTGTTTCTTCTATTTACTGTTATCTCCATAATATATAATATAACAGATTCCTCTGTTTCTTACTGTTCTCTGCTAAGATCACTCGGTGTAAAGAGCAGTTTACGTGATTGGGATGACAATCATAGTCTTAGGTCCTTTTTTTCACCATGGTGAGGATATAATTCACATACAATTTGCATACAGTATACTCCCATTTTCATTCCGGACTTCTACCCTTGCAGGTAGCTGAGATTTTTTTAGGATGATGAAATAATCGATCATGGAGTGGGAGGCCTTGAAATCCAGCCACAAAGCACTTAGCAGCCTTTGAAATATTAGAAGCTGAAATTGTTAGAATTTCTGAGCAGTGTACCATAATTTCAAGTAACTGGGACTGAAAAGCATTCTTCTAACAAATGACATGGAGTGCACCTTGCTGTGAGTGGTCCAGCTTTTTGACAAGTTATGACTTAATGCTGATGGTGGTTAAGGGGGTAATAATTCACATAAATGCTCGATCTAGCTGCTGCTGCATTAGGTTTTTGGAGTATTACATAGTGTATACACTCTCTTAAATCATTCGCAGCATGTAATACAGGATACAATATCAATAATTATGGTCTTTTCAGTATGTAGCTAAGTAAATCACTGGTCCATGCTGTTGTTTTCTGATTGTCATCATATTGTCAAGATCAATTTATTACAACAATCCTTTTTTTTTATTATTATTACAATGGCAGAGTCTTTTATAGGTCAATGTTCTGACCCAGTTGCTGTAAACTTTATCTCAGTTTTGGGACAAAATGCTCAGAATATATCAGTTTATTTAAAAAGCACTATTCTTGCTCAGTCTCATTCATTACTGTTAATCCTTTCAATTTCACATCTATTCCACTTGAGTCTGAGTTACAGGGGATAGTCCTTGAACTATTCACCCATAAATGATGTGTTACCATTTTTTTTGCCTCCAAATTTTTTTCGTGGAAATATGCCACACTCAGCTGTTGTGATTTATCGTATTTGAATGATACACATCCTGTTGCAATTTTCTCTGGAGCAGATCAGATAACCGTGTGAAACAGAGATGTACAGTATTCCCCCCATGGAGTGCTGGTGGATCAGGTTGTTGTAGGTGTGATAAGCTGCAAACATATTTGAGGTCAGCTGGGAAATTTCTCATAACACTTGATGTGGACGAAATCCAGCTTATAAGGGTTGAGTGACCATTTCTCTTTCTCTTCCTTCCCATCCACCCCAAAAAGATTTAAGAGACCCCAGAGGCCTCCACGTGAACACATAAATAAAGAGGGTATGGCTAAGTGTTCAGGGAATAAAAGTGAACTTGTCTTGAGTCTCTGTCGCTTTGCAGCAGCGATGGCTTCTGTCGAATTTCCCTTAAAAGACAGAAAGATCTCTGTCCCACAAAAACAGGAACATGTAGGCATCAAAGGCTCACTGCTGATGAGAAGATGGCACATTCATTGTTCCAGCACTGCCTCAAAATGGTATTAGCAGATAGATAAAGTGGAAGAGATATTGGGAGAGAACGATATCCCTCTTTTGTAGACGTTTCCCATTCTTCCACTGGGTCCTTGTGAGTGCGTCAGACAGTATGAGCTCTTCACTAATCCAATTTAGCAAAAATCTGATCAGAAACAGCCCACTGGAGTTACTATATCAGCCCTCTTCTGTTGTGGCCTCAGCGGCTGAGTCTTACATCACCCAGATCCCTGGTCTGACTCGGATCGCCTTGTTTAGACAGTGGTTTATGCATATCTATTTGGGCTAAGCACAATTACTTTTTGTGGTTGAATATTCATTTGTCATTGTATTTTTGTGCAGCCAGGTTTTCTTTTTTTTTTTTTTTCCCCCAAATGTATTTACATTCATAGAAAACATATAGTCAGTTGAGTTACATTGTGCTTTAGGCCATTCTCCCTATTTTCCTCTTATATTTCCTCTTATGTGCCACAGCAAATACTGTGATTTATATCAGCAACACTTCAGTTTGATTGCCCCATAGGGTGGCTTAAACATTCTTAATAAGCCCTGAGTCTGTTTTAGAAAAAAAACAGTTTAATCTGTTTCCGTATCAAAATTGGAACTAATCATATAAATAACTTCTTTATAAATTGATCTTTCGCTTACTGCTTTAAAGATCTGGCTCTTTATCTCAGTGAGTAACCAGTTTTTAGTCTCTTCCTCGCTCACCTCAACATGAGCATTTCATACGGCTTCATGGTGGTTCGAGGACAGCCGTGCAAAAAATAAATAAATAAATAAAAATAAATAAATAACTCTTAATCTAGGACACAAACTGCATTCCATTAGCCAGGCCTGCCAACCCTTATCCATTGATCTGCTTGGATTTGGGAGACTTTCTAACTTTATATTTTTGAGGAGTTGTGTGGAGTGGGACTAGCGCTTCACTGATCTGACAGATAAAAACAAAGATGAAAGAGCTGCGTTTAGGCATAGGCCTGGGACAATAAGGAGACGAGCAGAGGGGGATTGAGTGGGAGATAAGGAGATGAAGAGGAGGATGTAGGAATGTGGGAGAGGCACAAATTTACCCGCCAACACTGTTGAAGGTCATTATGTAAACTGGTTTAACAACAATGCACTTGCTGATGGATTTCTTAAATTCTGTGATTGTTCTTTGAGGAAATAAAATACCAAACTGTCAAAAAAAGAAAATGTCTAAATGTATATTTAAAAAAAAATCTTATACAAAAAAATTTAAAAAATCTTATACAAATTTATAAAATTAGACCTTTAAAAATACATATGTGATATAAAAAAATATTTTATTTATATAAATTATTTTTTTTTTCAGGTACATTTTATTTCTTAATTCTAGACTTACTGAAAACCATATTACTAAATTAGAAGCAATATTCACTTCTTGTGAAGAAAAATGAAAAACGTGTGGTTGTTTTGTTTACCTTTGTTTGTTTAAACAATACACAAACTACTGACTCACTCAGATAACCAATAAAATGTTTAAACATGGAAATGCATAGATATGGAAAGAGAATAACATAAATATGTATCTTTGATATTTTATCATTTCCTCTCTCCATTCCTCCTTCCAGCCTTTCCCCTCCCAAGTTGACCTGGAAATGGAAATACCCTTTGTAAAATATAAATGTCCCCTCTCGGCTTGGCAGCCCATTCCCGCTCTGTCCTCCCTGACAGCCATTCAGTGCAGCAAATCTGCGGACTGCATCGCCCTGCTACCAGGCTAATCTGTGCCTCTCACACCCTGTTTCTGAATTAAATGCCCTTATTATCACATCCTCCCAGAAACTATCCCTCGTTTCTTGCTTTTCTGTCATCCCATTCCTCCTCCTGCTCTTCCTCTTCACCCTCCTCCTTTCTTATGTAGCTCTTCCTCTCTTCCTTTCTAGTTCACTCTCAAAAAGTAGGACAACAGGAGAGGGTGGGGAGTATCTTTTTTCCCCCTTCTCTCTTGCCTGAAGTTGAGAAATTTGAAATAGCAGCGTGAGTGGCCACAGGCGAGAAAACGCATTTTGGTGTCAGCCAAATGATAATTGCATTTTCAGCTGTATTGGGGTGGGGGGGGGGCGCTCATTACATAAGCAAAACATGAGAGCCTGCCATGCTAGTAGCTGAAGCTGTCGCAGAGGTGTTTTGAAATGTTGCCAAAAGAACATGCCATGATCACCAAAGCCCAACAAGTAATCAGTTAGTCGAGCCAAATTCATTGACGGGGCTAATGATGCCAAGCAGTGTTTGTGTCCCTTAGCAGACACACGTCAGATTTATATAATATAATCAGCATAAAACTTGCAATTGGTAATTTTCTATTTTTAATAAATACAAGACTGTTAACATAAATTATAACTATGCTAAAATCTCTATGGGTGATTATAATTTTCAAATAATAAAAACTAATGAGGCTTTTTGGGTCATTTAATGCATCAGACATTTTACCAGAAAGTGTTGTTTGATGCCCAGCACAGGCCGGATATTTACAAAATTACTAGTGAATAAGTGGAAGCGCAGAGAACAGGCGATTCACCCATAACACTCGAGTAATCCTCTGAGAACTTATCTGTGCCTTTAACATTACCATATATTCTGAACAAGATGACCTCGAAAAAACGGGAATTTACCCATTAACTAGGGGTGTCAAATTAGCGCATAAATTGCGATTAATTAATTACAGGCCTATTAAGCGCGTTATGCTTTTTAATTGCTTAATCTATTTTTTAATCTCTATCTTTACTTTTTCTGTTTGCAGGTTGCCTTTAGTTTGAAATCTTTGTTTGTGCAGTGGTCAGTCCCACCTTGAAGTGGACGTTGATTGGCTGTCCCTGTGTGTGGGCGTGGTTAGCTACGCTGGTAGACTCCCGTTGTAACTGGACAGGCATGGGGGGGGGGGGCGGTGAGTAGCGGAGAAGAGGTGAAAATGGAGGAGCATGTGAAAGTTAATGGGGAATTTACATTTCTGAAACGCCCACGACGGCACCTTTGATAAACAGTACAGTGATATGTGTTCTCTGTGAAAGGACTTTGCTCACCACCGAAGCAGCTCAAGTTTAGCCACATAAACGCAAAGCAGCGGTGTGTCCGAAAAGGCCATACTAAACAGTGTATACTCAAAAAGTATACTTAAGTTCGGCACACTTTGGAGTAAGTATTAGTAGTATGCATTAATTCTGACATACTACTCAGAGTGCACACGGCACTTCCTGCCGTTGGGAGGGGGAGTTGTTACCATGGTAACAACTCCTGTCACAGCAGCAGTAGCAGGACCGCTCCGCTCTTTCCCGTTTATCCTAGCCGAAACAATTATATAATATTATTATATACGAATAATATAATATTAATATTATATAATAATATTATTATACTTAATATTATACTTATACGTATCTGTGCAGCACTTAGCAACCAAACACTGTTGCATTGCATTGTGGGAAGTTTCTGCTTAGTTAGTGTCCATCAATCCATACTAATACATTTCTCCGGACTGAGTATGGATAGCGCATACTATTGTGTACGTACTAATGTTTCGGACGCACTAAAAAATCTCACATACTGTTTTTGCTACTCATTAGGGTGGAAGTATGGAGTAAGTATTTCGGACGCAGCTCCGGTCGAAAGCCCAGCCACAGCTAACGTTAGCAGCAACGATGTTGCCACAGCAACGCTCTTCCCCAAACTAGACTAGAGGAAAGCACCCTGCGCATGCGCACGTCGGCGACAGAGAGGCTGGCGAATGTTCTTGCCAAGTGGATGTAAATGTTTAGGATTGCATCTGCTCAAGTCTGCTAAAAAAAAAAAAAAAATTACTTTAAAAAGGCACTTTTTTTGTTATTATATATCAATCTTTAGATCTGCCCCAATAATGTAATGAATTTAAAGGAATACACCTCAAGTTGAGGGCTTTTCTCTGCAGTTTTTAGGTGAGCTTAAAAAAGTGATTAATTAGATTAATTAATTACAGATGTTAATTAATGAATCGCTCAATATTTTTAATCGCTTGACAGCACTACCAGTAACTGCTGTGCACTATCCACCTATCTTTAACCCTCATCTTCCACAGAAGATGCAACATTTCAGACCATTATAAAACAGATATTAAACAAACTTGCTGCATGTGTTTGTTCCTCAGCATTGGATCTGTTAACTTACCACACAGCGGTTCAACAACAAACCCACAGGGATATTTCATTCAACTTGTTATGTGTAGTAAGACACGTTAAACTAAAAAAAGTATGGCAAAGTTTTTCAGGTTTCTTGTGCCTGTGACGGTTTACTGTTGGAACAGTTACAGTGCAGACACTGTACAAATTTTGAATTCAATTTAATTCAATTCAATTTTAATCTCAAAATGCTTTTCAGAGACTCAGAACATGATCCCTGAGCAAATATTTAAAGAAAGAATACCATGAACCCCTAACTCTGTAGGAGAAATAGGAATAAGAGAGAGAAGATAGGCACAAATGTAATGTCAATATTACATAGGACAATTTACAATGACGTAGTTAGTTGCTGCACCACAGAGACGGCTATACAAACCGATGTAGGGATGGTCAGAGGGCGGGTCAGCATGCAGTTCTGGAAGCGTTGGCCTGCAAACAGAGGGGTGTCCATAGTGAGTTCTTGTTACCATTCAGCTGGTTCTGCAGCTGGTTCATAAGTCAGATATTATTGAGCCGATTAGTTATTAGTTTTTACATCTCTTATGCATGTTTGTTTACTGAAAACAAACAGTCTATAAGGAGTCTAAAGGAGCTGAGAGACAATTGCAGGAATTGAGTACAGCATACTCTGGCACTGATACCTGTCTGTTTCTCTTGAACAGTCTTTTTGATAGCCAAGATAGACCCTTTCTTAGGCAAAGCTGTCGCCATGGGTCCCGGAGACTTATAGACAGACACTGGATGCCAGGCAACAGAGAGCCAGGGGACGTAGATGAAACTAACAAGGAATAAATTACTCTGATAAAAGTTGGGAAGGGAGAGAATCTGCGATGAAGACTTAATATGTTTTCAGTATTAGCTGTCAGATGCAGGCATGAGATAGAGACCAATCACAAGATGTTGGGTCAAGACTCCAATCTCCAGGCACAGCAGAAGCGATGGGAGTGTTGGAGGAAAAACAATTCACTCTAATCAACTAGGCAGTGGAAAGCATATCAGCTGCATTGAAGCTACTAAATAGAGATACAGACATGAAAAAATGATGTCCACAGTCCTGAGGACTATGAACATCTAATTACATTTTGCACCAGTACTCATAGAAACCTTGAGCAGCTTGATGCTTGGCCAGTCAGAGGACATTGGATGGATCTGATCTCCTCAAAAGATCTCTGGTACACTGTGGTATTAAAAAGCAGAGAAAGACGACCCACCATACGTCACTATGTTCAAATTAGTAATTTGTCCAGACCAGTTTCATTAGTTTTATATTTTTTTGTTTGTTTGTTTGTGTGTTGTGTGTGTGTGTGTGTGTGTGTGTGTGTGTGTGTGTTTGTTAAATGCAAAGTGTCTGATTGTGTTACAGCAATTTTCAGGAAATTATGCATTATTACCTTTTTCAGTTTAAAATTAATTATTTCAATGACAGTTGGGGTTATTTCTGTCTTTAATGGAAGGGTACCTTCAGATTTGTCCATGTGTGTCCATGTTGAAAAATACGCTTACTGCACTTAGTGTGAGTGTGATTGGACAGACATGAGTGAATATATCCCTGCAATCAAGCAGGACAACATGTGCACTCAAAGAACTCAAAACAAGTATGTCCTTAGGATATTAGTTTATATTTCATACATTCACACATAATTCAAACAAAGCAAGACAATTGTATTTCTTATAAGCATCATTGGGAGTGAAGCACATCACTGCATTCCTCACAGGCCTCTCTTTCATCTCTGAGCTAATGATATTCCCCCTGCACTATTCAGTGAGGTCTATTTAATGAGATGTGGGGGGAGCGACATGAGCGAGGGAGAGGCACGTTGACCTGCCCTTTATTGAGAATAATGGAGCCAAAATGGCTCCCATCGGCTTCAATATTTCCCAGGTGGCTGTTCATTTATCACCGGACCTGCACTTCCTGAGACAATGATAATGCAGATGGAGGAAAACATTCAATTCCCATTAATGGGCACTCATCTAAAGCTGAAATATTTCTCTGCAGGAAGAGTGGCATCAAAAGCATCCTTTCAGATCTGACTCAAAGCTTTGTGCTTCTGTGTTACTTTAGTTAAGAAGGCTCACAGTGAATGTAGACAAGCAGGGTAGAGCAGGGGACCGCAGATTAAATCCGGAATCTGATGGAAAGTAATTGTTTTGTTTCATGGCTGGCAAGTATAAGCTGAAATGCTTGCATCCAAATTCACCAATGTAAATTTTACTCCACTGATTTCTGTATCTATGCTGGGATAAAGTCACATAGTGCAAGTGCTGTTTCTCAATAAGAAAGATGGAAAAACCATTATACAACATAATATTCCAGATAGAAAAATCCCAATATATGTTTTGAGGACATGTTTGCAAGTAAACAACAGTTTATTTGCATGCCAACATATTCAATGGGTAGGATCTCTTCCCAGACCCCAGTATTGACAGGAGTTAATTTATTCTTTTTGTTAGCACCTACTTAATGCTAAGTTGGCTTCACCAATACCTCTTTCCCAAACAAATTGAAATCGAGTGTTTTTACCTCTTCGCCCAATTACTCTCCCACCCACCCTCAATGCACTTTTCTCATTGTTTTTGGCTGTCCAGAAAAAGAACCACGCTGCAGGTATATACCGCTCCAAGAAGTTATTCAAACTTGAATCACAGTCTTGTTCTGTGTCTGCTTGGGCACTGAATGCCCCGGCTCTGGCTCGTGAAGAACCATCTGACCCACAGGAGATCGCTGCGGCCCCAGTTGGAAGTGGTGTACTGGTATCACAACTTAGCCTCCAATGAATTGTTCCAGCCCTTGAGCTTCCATTGTCAGAGAATAACAGCTCAATACTATCCTATTGCTTTTAAGTGTTGTATGCTGTGCAGACGGATCGTTGCACAACTGGGAGTAAAATGCCCATTGGTACACTATGGTCCAATTTTCAGAGGGAACAGTTGGAACTCTGAAGTTTATCTTTCAAGAGGAAATAAATGATATTTTCTGAACAAATATTTTTTTTTCCATACGCTTCAGTGACACATCAATGCCTTGTAAAATCCACCACCTCACTAATTATATGACTTCTTTTGGACAGAACATTCTAAATGTAATCAAACTTGGATTTGCTTAGTAGCTATGATTTTAAGTCTCAGGTGGTGCATTGATGGAAACACTCCTCAGTACAGTGAGGCTGTACTGTTTGTATCAGAGTGTGGGCTCTAAACACCAAGAAAAAACAAATAAATCATCGACTTCAGGAGACACAGCACAGACCCCCCTCTACATCAACAGCAGTTTCTTGGTGTTTTCATCTCTGATGACATCTCCTGGACAGAGAACATCACAGCGACACCAAAAAGGCCCAGCAAAGATTATACAGTAATCCCTCGCTATAACACGGTTCACCTTTCACGGTCTCGCTGCTTCACGGATTTGCATTGTGCATCATGTTCTGCATTCTGATTGGCTAAACAGTCTCCCCGCTTCTTCACTTCCTGTGTCAATAATGTTGGTCGATTAGCAACAATGCTGAGAACGGCCAATCAGCTTCAGCAGCAGCTCAAGAACGGTCGCTTTGATGAATCGTTCATTAAAGTTCTCAGATATAATCCACGGTGGCATGTCGGTTTATAAGAATCTTATTGCCCAGAAGAAAAAAAGAGCGACTACAACAACCCATAACTGTTCTTCTCTCGAAAAAACACACCTGCACCGCGGGCTTTAGAAGAAAAAGACGCTACAGAGCGAGTCAGGATGCAGCGGCAGTCAGAAGAGCAGTGAAATACACGCAAGTCACAACTTGTCCTACTGTACATATTGTATTTTTTTCATAATCATTGTTCATTTCCTCCCGTTCAAATTAGTGTCCGACCGATCAGCCTTTTTTTCGATTATTTCGATCACCGATTAGGGGGAAATCAAAAAGACCGATAGCCGATACGATTATTACCCTTTTTTACCTTTTTGGGAGAAAACAAATTTCAATACAAGAATTCATTTAAATGAATGGTGAGCAATTTATTGCTTTAACTAGGAAGGACAGCAATATTCACTTTGCACGGCTCACACATCAAAAGTGCAAATTATGGAACATCAAACAAAACAAGCAGCATTTCAGTTATTAAAAATAACATTAAGTGAATTTTCTCTTTACATAAAATAAAAAAGCTGCCTATAAAAAATAACAAATTAAGAGGAATAACAGCCTCAATTTTAGAACAGTCAGGCACAATACTCCCAATTCCCAGACCCAAACCACAGCAAGTGCCTACTTGGAGGTAGTAACAGTAAGCTAACTAGTACACATGACAAACAACCAAACAGTACAGGTTGTGAAAATGGCTACACAGGTTGTTTTTTTTAAGTGCAAATATTTACTTAAGTTTACTTAAGTTTGAGCATCTTCAACATTCTTAATACAAAAAGAAAATGCAGTATTTCAGTAAATTTCTTAATTTTTCTTTAAAAAAAAAAATAATAATCGAAATTATTTATTTTCGATTTTTTTGGGGGGGTGGCCGATACCGATTATTAATAAAATTATGAATATCGAATTCGATAATCGGCCATGGCCGATTATCGGTCGCCCACTAGTTCAAATCCAATTACTCGGGTCGCGGTGGGGCGGGGCTGATCTCCGCAATTTGAAGCCTTGTATAATAATTGTAAAAAAAAAAAAAAAAAGGTTGCTACTTCGCGGATTCCACTTATCACGGGTTCTTTTTGGAACGTAACCCCCGCGGAGAACGAGGGATTACTGTACTTCCTGAGGGTCCTCAGGAAGTACAGGCTCAACACCAGCCTGCTGTTGACATTCTACCACGCGTCCATTGAGAGCCTGCTGATGGTACGGTGGCTGCACCACAGCGGACAGGGAGAGACTCCACAGGGCGGTCAAGATGGCACAGAAGATCATTGGCTGCCCTCTTCCTTCCCTGATGGACATCTACTCCTCCCACTTCCTCAGCAGAGCCAAAGGTATCACCAAGGACAGCTCCCAGCCCGGCTTTGAACTGCTGGACCTGTTGCGCTCAGGGAGGCGCTACAGGTGCACCAGGACCAGGACAAATAGACTCAGAAACAGTTTCTTCCCAAAAGCCATCACCACCCTGAATTCCAACATGCAGTGACTACAGTCTGACCTCAACCCCCCTCTACCTGGACATGACTTGACTAGGCACTGCAGATTACATACTTTGTACTATGTACTTCACCTTTACCAGCAATAACATACGCAGGCATACCGTGTAAAATACGAAATACCAGTAAACACTATCAATATCAGTAACACCAAAATCAGGAAACATGCAATAATGTATGTGTAATAACAATACCTCCTTGCACTTTTCTCTCATCTACATACCTTCATTACTTTCATTTGCTCTAGTATTTATTATGCATTCTTTTCTGCTCTCACTCCTTGATGTAAATAGATCACCTAATTACGTGTTGCACTGGAGAGTGAGATGCTTCAGTTTCATTGTATAGCTCACTGTACATGTGTAAAATGACAATAAAAGGCGTTCTATTCTATTTTTTGGGTCAAAAAGTTTTAAATGCATTTATGCTAATAGACCTCAACCAACTATCATTGCAAACCTTACAATCATAAACTGCTACAATAGATATGTTTGTCCTCAGTGCAAATAAAACCATTTTAGAGGCATCAACTAAGCAAGACATCTATGGCTGATTGCCTTTGCTAGATTGCAGCTGAAAATGAAAGGTTCTTAAATAAAGAGTTCATAGATGCTGTCCAGTGATCATTGATATCGTTTGATATGAGGACTAAGAGCCCTCAGGCTTTTCTACTTTAATCTTTATGGAAAGATAACGCGAGAAGGCCTTTTGATGTGACACACTCACGCACAGAATCTTCAGCTCATGCCGCTGGTAGCATGCGATCTGAAAGGCACCAACGGTAAACTGATGCACTTACATACGCACACATACACAAACTGATTAAGATTATCCTGTCATTTTGCTTGAGATCATCTTTTACACAAGTGAAAAAACTCCACGCACACACTCTCATGCACTTTGTAGACACCTACAGTGTGGTGCATCTAGGTCATCAAGAAACAGGACTTTTCTGTTTTTAATCTGTTTGTATATTTTGAGCTCCTGTCATTTAAGAGAAATTGAAATCAGAATCAGAAATCTGTGTTTTATATATTCAGCAATTCTAATCTTTGTCTATATTGTCTCCCTTGCGAAGAAGAGCCAGCTTTATGTGCACAAAGCTGAGGGTTGCAAGACTCTGTCATGTCTTGCAACCCTGTCATTAAAGCTTTTGTACCTACGTCATGACAGACACAGACTTACCTATCAAATGTTCTGATTGGTCGTGCAGCAATCCATCTCTCATATCCATCTCCACTATATATTGATCTATGATTCTCAGCAGGAATTGCGCTCTGTGGTAGATGAACTGCGTAGGCTACACCAGTGCAGCATGTTGATGATTAAAGAAATACATCTCTGAATGAAAGCGACTGAAATTCTAAAGTGGCAATTATTTAAAATATACAATATGTCCTACTACTTGTTAAAGTACTTTTCTTATATACTCATGGGCTTGTTTAATATGCAGAATGAGAACAAGATTCAAAGGGTGACAAATGTGGTACAGAACAGAAGATAAAACAGGAGGACAGAGTTCAAAAGAATCAGAGATTAGAATAAAGAAAATCAGCAAGAGAGCTGGGTAGTATTTATACAAATAGTGAAATATACAATAGTGAAAATGAATGAGGAGAATATAAACAGGAAAGTTTGAATGGAAATGGCCTCAGCAACAAAAAAAAAAGACAATGTAAAATTAATAGGAACTGAAAGATATACCAATTATTGAGCTCTGACAGAAACACCGAAGGGCAGATTTTCTAAACCGGGCAAATGAGCATGTGCTCACTAGTCATACATACAGTGTTACTGATAGGATTGTGCAGTTCTGTGAGTGCACACTTTATTTAATTAACAATCAGAGCAGTCAAATTAAGGCTGATAACACAGACCCTGTAATTAATCAGTGATATCAGCTTGAACCTGTTCCATTTTAATAGCTGAGATAATATATTTGGCTAAAAAGATTTTTTTTTAAACAAACAAATAAAATATTTTTTTTCAATCTTATTACATTCGAATGTTATTTTTTAATTTGTATTTCTTTTGAAGGAGGATCAGGTGGGACACATACTTGAGTATGAGTCACTGCAGACTGACATGCAGACGAACTACAATTAAACGAGGAAATGTTTTAGACTGTGTTATACTGTAATTTAGTGTTAGCCTGCGTGATCATTTTGGCAAAAAAAACACTCCTGAGATCCATTATCCGTCAAAGCGCATTTAATCATTGAGCCATCTGATAAAAATGATTATAATTAACAACTGAATTTTGTTTCTGCATTTGTTTTGCATAAGTCGAATAAACGCAGGTGCGTCTAGAATGAAACACCATAGCAAACAGAAAACGGAGTGACAGAGTCTGTGGCTTGAGGAACAAAGGGCAGAGGCTCATTAGACAACATGTGGGCAGATGCAGATCTGGTTTTTCTTTTTTACAGCTACTCTGCAATTAACAAATAGATTAATGAAAAGCAAACATATTGTTTCCCAATGCCATAGCGATTAAACGGAGGTAAAGTTTTGTATTCCGTGGCTGCTTGTGAAGGAGAAGAATGAGGTCATGACATTGTGCTTATTGAATTCTTGTCTCTTTGCATCGTTCTCTGTTCTTTTTTTCTTTTTCTGTGTTTTTGGATCCGTTGACCATTGCAACTCTACAAATACTGATCTGCTGAAGATTTTTCATTAGCTCTCAACCTGCAATAAATCAGACAAGAAAACCTTATATATTTTTCGGGTTTAAGTGAAGTGAAGACAATCCAACAATGAAATCTAAACATCATTAAGAGATAACGCCTTAATGTGGGATTTTCATCTGGCAGATCACATTCTTTATAGGGAAACCATTACAGCTTGACCAAACTTTTCTTCTTCAGTGTTTTATCTATCATTAAGTGAACAAGTTTTCAAAGTTCACTGCACCTGAATCAAGTAATTGAGAACCCCGTCCCCACATAAACACACACACACAATAAAAGAATCACTGCCTGCCTTTTAAACTCAGACATCTGAAGCAAACGCTGTATTTCAGAGCTTTCAGTATTTAATTTCATTTACTTGCTTGTTTGTCTAACCCAGGGGTCGGCAACCCGCGGCTCCAGAGCCACATGCGGCTCTTTAGCGCCGCCCTAGTGGCTCCTGGAGCTTTTTAAAAAATGTTTCACCTTTTTTTCCTTCTTTTTCCCTTTTTCTTCCTTTTTTTCTCTTTCTTTCTCTTTCTTTTCTCTTTTTTTTCTCTTTTTTTCCCTTTTTTTCTTTCTTTTCTTGTTTTTTTTTCTTTTATTCCTTTTTTTTCTCCCTTTTTTCTTCTTTTTTTCTTCCTTTTTTTCTCTTTCTTTCTCTTTTTTTTCTCTTTTTTCTCTTTTTTTCCTTTTTTTCTTTCTTTTCTTGTTTTTTTTTTTCTTTTTTCTTCTTTCTTTCCTTTTTTCCTCTTTTTTCTTCCTTTTTTCTTTCCTTTTTAATCTCGACATTTCGGCTTTTTTCTCGACATTTCGACTTTTTTCTCAACATTTCGACTTTTTTCTCAACATTTGAACTTTTTTCTCGAGATTGTACTTCAACGTTAATCTCAACATTTTTACTTTTTTCTCAAAATTTTGACTTTTTTCTCCACATTTTGACTTTTTTTTCGACATTTCTCCTTTCACCATTTGTCTTCATTCTAAGGTTTATACAAGACCTTTCATTTTTTGCGGCTCCAGACATTCGTTTTTTGTGTTTTTGGTCCAATATGGCTCTTTCAACATTTTGGGTTGCCGACCCCTGGTCTAACCGTTTTGCAAACATGCTAGTTTGAGATCTAGACTCTCAGATTTTCTGGGTGTTTCAGGGTAAACATCATGGTATGATTATAAATAATCATGCTGATAAGATGCTTGAAATAGTAAGCAATTCCCTGTCTATAACCTGCATTTATAAGAAGCTGAGTGTCCTCGCACGAGGAGAAAACACGGAGCCTGTCTGGGTTCTGGTGTGCCATCCTGTCTTAATCCATCAGCGTGTACATGTGAGCAGCAGCAGGTGGTGTGTGTCATGGGTGGCTGGTGCAGGGGGGCCAAGGGGGTGCAGGTGTTATGCACGCAAGCCCTTAGAGGAAGCTGCTATGTTATGAGGCCCGTGTGTGAGATAGGTGATGATGCATCCTGGTGGAGCTGTCGGCTCCACTCTGTTTCTCTCTTTTTTTTCTGTCTCTATCTCCTGAGCAGGCACATACAGAGACACACACTTACAAAGACACAATTTCAGGTATGTACCGTTGAGCACCAGCTCTCCAGGACGCCAGCTAGCCTTGAGAGGAGCGTCTTAAGCTGGTAACCCCCTAGATTAGTTTATAAACACAGATGATTCATGATTATGGCATTTTAACTATGTGTGTGCAAACTCATTTTTCCTCAGGCTACACTTTACATTTGCTTTCTGCAACTTTCTGCATTTTACTGTTTCTCCCCCTATTAACATTTTAGCTGTTAGTGGTTTTGATTTATATCTCTAATCTTTTATGTCTCTCACTGGCCTCTCACAGCTATAAAGTCATCTGTCTCAGTTTACATTGATCTCATCTCAAAGAGCATATGTTTTATGTGCTAGTGTTATTTGTGTAGCGTGTTATCACTGCATGCAAGATAAGCTCCTCAGGGGGAAATGTGTCTGAAATGACATACATTTCACATATGGCCTTCGGTGTAACAACAGAAGCTGCTGCTTTTTAGAATAATAGGTATTCAACAATATCTACTGTACATGTAATTAAACTGGTTCTGGATGTCTGTGTAGAGCTTACGCTGTGGCTGAGCACCCTGAAGTCATGTTTGGTTGTACAATCAAACTTCACTTTAGCACACACTCAGACCCGTCATCGCATCTGTGCCTTGTATTAGTGAGGGAAATGAGCTCTGGTGGAAATGTTTGTCAAAATATTGCATGATCCACTATATTAAATGATCCAGTCCAAATGCAGCCAGTGGAATAATGATGACAGTACGTGGAATATAAACGCTGGCTTGGGTGTTTTGTCTCTGAATGCTGGATCGGGCAGCCTGCATGAATAGGAAACACCATTATCTGTACAAATATGAACATTTATGGCCCGATTTGTGCCACATCTTTCCATTCACTGCAATGTGATTTTCATGACTCTTCTAGGAAAGACCATTGGGTCTAAAAGTCCACCTTTCCAGTATTGTTACGGCCTATATTTAGCCTTAAAAGATGGGGTTGATTTACGGTTAGTCTGATGACCTGAACTCACCTCCAGATCTACCAGAAGGGTCAAATGTCATATCTGGCTCTTACAACACTTATTTTAACCCAATTTAGCTTTGCTCAGGACTTCTGCTCCACACATCTGGACACACCTTGTTAGGGTTGCCAACTCCCTGAAAGATAAATAAGGGACCCCTCATCGGCCTTCACCTTTCCTGGCGTGGTGAATTTTTTTAGCCCATTTTTTTGTGAGTGAAACGATTTTTTTAACTATTTGACTCGAACCTGAATTGAATTAGATGCATATTTTTGAATACCATGAACGCATGGAAAACAAATTATTATCCAGCAATTCACTTTAATACAAAATAACAAAATGAACTGAAAAAAATAAGTATCTTCCTTAAACAGAAACCTGTCCTACTTAACTTAAAATTGTATACATTTATATAAAACAATAGAAAGAAAGCAGAACATCCATTCTGTAATAGGGCACATTTTTAGTGCAATAACAAAAGTGCAAACAGAAAGTCTGTAGAAAACGTGTAAACATATATTTGTGCCTCAAAGGCCATGACTGTAGCTACAGTCATTGTAGTAAAACAGAACAAAATAACTTGTGAACTCAATGGCTCAACGCCATTTTCCATGTTTTGACTCTCCCAGTAATACGGGACAAAGTGCGTCCCGTTTCAGCTCAACACGGGACGCGTACTTTAGTTTATAAATACGGGACGATTCCGTTTTTCAAGGGACGGTTGGCATGGCAACCCTACACCTTGTACAAAGGTGTGTGCCACCGTGCTAATCGCTAACTCGTCATTAGCAGAGAGAGATTTAGTGTTGTGTTTTCTGCTATCTGTGTGCTGAACGAACACTATGCGTGTGTGTTGCTTTGCTTCATACAGTAGGTGTTTGCCGCATAGCAGTTCATAAATGTTGCCTTTAAGTTTACATAATCAGTCTGGAGCTTTAGGGCAGCTTCTATCTAGGTTATAACTGGGTTTTTGTACAACTCTGGTGTATCTTTCTGTTCGCCATGTCATTTAATTTCTAATCAGTTTGGAGTATTATGTTTTGTTTACAGCAACCACACACACACACACACATACACTTTTGAGATAAAGAGCTATAACTTTTCTTGATTTGGACTAGGGCTGGGCGATATGGACCAAAAGTCATATCTCGATATTTTCTAGCTGAATGGCGATACTCGATATATATCTCGATATTTTTTCTGTGCCTTAATTGGGGTTTCCCCCAAAGCATTATAGCATAGCATCTCTGTTAGCTTCATTTTTTTCTGAGGCAAACCCTTAAAAAAACAGTCAGTTTTAATACAAAGCCTCGTGCCAAATGTCACACAGGTTCCTTTGTTAACAGAGGTCTGCACAATATCAACATGTATAAAACAAATGAAATAAAAATAAACTGCCTGCATATATAGAATAAAAATGCTTCTTGAATAAAATAAAACAAATATCCCTTTACATAACAATTAAATTAAAATACACTGTACAATTAATACAGTGTAGACAGTAACAGGCAGACTTTTCCACTGAGGTTGACAGTTGTGCAAATAACAAAACATTTGTGCAAATCTCAAATAAAACATTCAAGTCAATTTGTCACAAAATAAGCTATATCAAAATCATTAAAAAAAAAAAATGTAAAAAAAAAAAAAATGTTTTTTTTTTTTTAAATCGATATAAACAATATTGTCTCGTACCATATCGTGTTTGAAAATATATCGATATATATTAAAATCTCGATATATCGCCCAGCCCTAATTTGGACTGTTTTTTCCACCCTCACCTGAACGTTACCTGTGTCCCGGCCCAACACTCTACTATGTGTCTACTATATCGGCAACCAATTTAACAATGTTTTCATATCCTAAAAAGTAACATTACCACACCTTTTTAACCAAAAACAGATTAACCTAATAATAAAAAAAAAATTGAAATAACTATGTTGCTGCTTTTCCCATTTTAAATCTTGGCTTTTAAACTCAGAAATATTAATACTATAGCCTAATCCTCATCAGCCAGTATGTTTTCCCTTTAATATTTTAGCTGTGAAGATTAGATAAATAGAATTTGAATTTTAGTGAGTGGCCATGGCATAAAGTTGAGGAATTAGTAGGGGAAAAAGAGGGGCTTGATTAGCATTTATTAACCGGTGCATGCGGAAAACACGCTCTGAATTACTGAACAGCTCAGTTCTCAGTGAACTTATATCTGTGTCAAGGGCAGAACGCTGCTATGCTTCATCCACTTTAAAACGGCCACCTTTCTCAGTAAGAGTTTAAGGACATGTCGCCATCAAGGAGCTCATGGTTTTATTTCAAGAATGAAATAAGAGGTAACTTTGGAAATGAAAAAAAAAATACAAATAAATGAATGCTTTCAATGCCACCCCCCGTCCTGCTTTCAGTGTTTTCTCTTTGTCTGATTTGATTTTTTTATGCTCCCCCTTTTCATCTTCTTTCTTCTCTCTCCCACATCCATCAGTTGCTTCTCTGATGCAGCCTTTCATGGTGAAGGGGTTTAGTCTGTTGAAGGCTTTTCTCCTTAAGTGTCTGATGAGACGTCTGCTTAGGCGTTTTAAGTGTGTCGTCGAGTCTGTCGAGTTACGAAGCTCTTGCACAGCTATCACATTTGTCGAAGTGGTAATTGGGGAAATAGGAGCAGTTGGGATGCCCTACAGTCAATATTTAATGTGTATTTATTAATTTATTTCAGAAATTGCATTGTTTCTTTCCTCCGTCCTTTGAACTTTGCGCAGTGACATAGTCGTTTTGTTTTATGCCTCAGAGATGCATAGCGACACATATAGGGAGCAAGAGTAAATACAGGCCAATATTAAATCATCTTGGATTTATAGGATGGTAGGTTTTGTGGCTGTGGGGGTTTAGGTGCAACACACACACACACACACACACTGACAGAACAGTAAGTGGTTCTGCCCCTGCAGCACTAAACAAGGCCAACAGTCCATAGTTATAGACAGTAAATAGAGCAGAGTACTGACTGTAAATAACCAACAACAAAGCCTCGTAAATCCTCTCTGCCTGTGTCAGTCTCACACACACATAAATATATTTGTTTACATTTATCAGAATGTGTCCTGGCCAGCATGGTGAGCTGTGTGTACGGCGTGCAGGCGTGCAGCCGTGCAGCAGGAGCTGGCCTGAGTATGGACCAGAAGTGTGCACCGTCTCACTGACCTATAAGCAGTCACCTCACGCTGCACGCCGGCACCGGTCGGGCGGGTGTGTGTGTACACACCGTTAACGCTGGCACCCTTCCCAGCGACCTGATCACGCTCCCACTGGCTCACAGATCGGACAGATCTGCAGTTAAATTGCCTC